>NC_142608.1:16391983-16731928 GCF_041222555.1 Hakea prostrata
CTTTTCTGATCTATTCACTCTACTATTTCTTCTAGTGCCTTCTATTCCTTTTGATAGGAGGGCGATCTTAAGTCATTCCCATGACTAATCCTTCTATCCTTGATGTTCTAGAGTGGATCTCCATACACTCTATAACCTTGTGAATTCTGCAAATGATGATTTCGAAGGGAAATCAAGTATGATCTTCATGATTTACTAACGATTCTAATTGTTTTTAATTTCAAAGCATGTTAGATTTACTCCTTTGTTTATTCCTACAAAAGACTTATTGCTATTTGTTCCCCATAATTTTTGGGTGAATCCCTTTTCCCTTTTCTCCTTGTGAATATGCGGTGGGTTGTTTTTTAAGGAATTTTTAGGGTAACCTTCAAGAAAGGGTATCCAATTGGAAACCTTGTTTTCTCTCATTGTTAGACCCTTTCCAATACCTTTCTTGATTTTAAAATACTATTCTTTCTTTCATAGAGTGAATGGGGTTTACTCTATGTTTCTTGAAACCATATGGTGATGTTTTATGTCTTTGATCTTACCTGAAATCATGAGTTACCCTCTCCTTTATTTTCTACCTATCTTTATGATTGTAGGAAAGGTCTCATACCATTGTTATAACCTTTCCTTCTATCCCCATAATTTTTGGGTGAATCCCTTTTCCCTTTTCTCTATGTAAATCTGCGGTGGTTGTTTTTGAAGGAATTTTTAGGGTAACCTTCAAGAAAGGGGTATCCAATTGAAAACCTTGTTTTCTCTCATTGTTAGACCCTTTCCAATAGTTTTCTTGATTTTGAAAATTATTCTTTCTGCCTTAGAGTGAATTCCCCCAATTCACTCTATGTTCTTGAAGCCATATGGTGATGTTCCTTGAAATTGATCTTACCTGAGATCTTGATCACTCCCTCATTATTTTTTTCTACTCATCTTGATGATTGTGGGAGAGGTTTCACAACAGTGTTACAATCTTTCCTTCTATCCCCATGATTGTTGGGTTGATCCCTATTTTCCTTTTTACCATGGGTAAACAAAGTGGTTGATTTTGGGAGGAAACTCTTCGGTAACCCTCATGAGAGGGTATCCAAATTAGGGAACCCTAATCCTCTTTTAATTCATTGGATCCTTCCCAACACCTTTGTTGATTGAAAATTCTTTACTTCTCTTTACCTAGGGTGAATCTTTATTCAACCTAGTCTTCCCGGGGGATACACGGATTCTAGTTGGTAAAACCCTAATTGTATGATTAGAATTTGTTTCCTTTGATTTTATTTGAAACCTTATTTTCTCTCATTGCTATACCCTTCTCAACACCATTCTTGATTTTGAAATACTAATTTCTCGACCTTGGGAGAATCTTTATTCTCCCTAATCTTTCCATGAGAGCCATGGACTTTATAAAATGAAACCCTAATTCTATGGTTCAATTAGGATTCTACTTTTTTACCATGTTTTGATGCTTAGACCTTCTTATATAGTCTTAATATGTTTTTAGGAAACTCCCTTCGAATTTCGGAGCAATTGGATTTCAAACGAAGAAGTTATGACCAAATTAGGGTTTTCTGCCCCATTGGTCTACTGACCCAATCGACCAACCAAGTTGCCAACAATAACAACAGCTTGTTTCTTCGTCCGATTCGATCCGTTTGACTTCTAATCTTCTAGGGCTTATTCCTAATGATTGTTATATGCTTGTTTAGGGTTTATTTGCTAGTCTTGGACCTTTCCTCATTATTCTTCAGAAATTCTTCGACGTTTATTTAAGGTAAGGACGGTTGATCCCTAATAACCTAACATACATGTCTACTTGTAATTGGATTAGATTACTTAATCATACTATTGTTATATTAATTTTCTTATAATTGTATTGTTGTTGTAGTTTTTTTAACTACAGTAGTATTTGCTTATGATTCAATTATTATTTCAATATTACCACTTATGTTTTGTATTATCTGTTGTGGTTGTGAATGACTGATTGGGAATATGATTGCCTAGGTTGTGATTGGGGATTGTGGAATGCCCTTTTGGCATTTCTGCCTTTGGACACCAGTGGAGGTGGTATGGGACATTTTCCTATGGTACCCCTTGGCGCTTTCCCTGATTATTGGTTGACATACCTAGGGCATGTCTAGAAGTGTTTGGCTAGGACATCCCTGTTATATCATACCCAATTAGAAGGGAATTGAGACCGAGCAACCCGTGGTAGCAATGGGGATTTGTAGGCGCTCAAGACCGGTGAGTTATATCCGTGAGAGGACATGGATCACATTGTGGAGGCCATTCATTGATACGGTTGCAGAAGTGGAACATGGGCCCTTGGACACCAAGACTGGTGAAATGATCAGTGAGAAGATATTGAAACTTCCTGTTAACTTGATGTAGCTGACCAATCGGGTTGATTAGTCTGTAGTCCGAGTTGGTTGTAGCCATAGGATACGCTGACTCTAGGGAGAAGGATACCGGAAAGGGTCCCAAGATGGGAATAATGGAAGTATCTAGATCTAAATTGATATAACTAAGTAGAAGACTTGCATTTGGTTAGGCTTAGCCCCGATATGCGCCAGTACTCAGACCAAACAAAGGCGTGAGAGAGTGTTGACCTAAACCCCAGCCAAGGTTGTCCGAGAAGGTTCCAGGACCCATTGCCAACCGGAGAACCCAATATACCGAGATGGTTGAGGGAGAGTGATTTTGGACCCTACCTATGGGAGTATGGTGCTATGACTTAAAGCATGTCTACCAATAGAGACCAACATACATAGAGTTAGAAGCATATCTGCATTGTTTATTTCATATCATTGTGCATTCTTTATGAATTGCTATCATATGTTATTATGTTATTATGGAATGAACTACTTTGCTGAGTTCTTTTGAACTCACTCCTTTTTGTAACATCTTTTTTTAGACTTACCTATAGGTACTGTTGATCATGATGGTCAATACTATGAAAACCAAGTTGATGACTCTTATGGTACCCAAAGTACTGGCTACGGTATCAACGACGGTGAAGACTATCAGTGCGAGACTGAATCTTATCAGGATTAGTCCGACTTTAGCACTTGTGTGCCAGTGATGGAACATCGTCTCTTCTCTTTTTGATCTTTTATATATTCGTTGAGACCTTAGTAGTTTGTTTTCTTTTTTCATTTTGGGAACCGTTTGTAATCTTTCTTTTGCTTTTAATTTACTTTTCCGCTGCTACTGTAGAGTGATTTTCCGCCTCACTCTACACTTGATTGATATCCTTTTCAGCACTTTGATATTCTTTTGTGATCCTTCTGAGATCCTTTCTTGACTTTTATTGTTAAATTACTTGAATACAATGATTTGTTCTTGCTTTTGATTATATAATTGTGTTAATATGATCGTTCATAAACTTGATTTTCGAGGCTATGGATCACACACTCAGATATTTCAGATAGAATACCGGCTGGATGGATGTGAAACTACATGCATGATAACAAGTGTATCAAAATTCTCAAGTCGTAGATATGAAATCTATAAAGATCCTTAAAAAAATACCATGCCCCATTCAATCACGAGATGGGCCTGTTCAAAGACAACTCAGTACACGTATGAGTGATGTTCACTAAATTGTCCTTATCCATATTTGGCCTTCTTTATGAACAAGATTTTCGTTGCATTCAATGAGGCTCACGACTCTTTATGCATGACGACAAGTATATCACAATTTTTAGGTTGTAGATATGAAATCTAGAAAGCTCCTTATAAAGCAACCATCCCCATTAGTCATGGATGAGCCTGATCTGAGACAGCTCAATACACATATGAGTGACGTTCACTAAATTGTCCTTATCTATATTTAGCCTTCTTTATGAACGAGATTTTCGTCCCATTGAATGAGGCTAACGACTATACATGCATGATGACAAGCATATCACAATTCTCATGTCGTAGATATGAAATCTACAAAGCTCCTTATAGAACCACCATGTCCCCATTTATACAGAGGATGAGCCTATTCTGAGACAGCTCAATACACGTATGAGTGACGCACTAAATTGTCCTTATCTATGTTTAACCTTCTTTATGAACGAGATTTCCGTCGCCTTCAATGAAGCTCACGAGTCTACGTGAATATATATGCATGATGCAGAGTGTACTGAAGTTCATTATAAACAGTTTCTTCGACTTCCCTCATTCATCCTGGTATCATCGACTTTGAATGTATTGGTGCACCTTCCAAAAGGAATCAGTGTTAATCCAAATTGTTTTAGCAGGGTTTGCTGCATCTCCACTAAGGAATTTGTAAGCATCCAAGATCTAGAATCAATAGTTTGTGGAAAGAGTCCATGTAATCTTGAAGAAGCTTACTTTCCAACTAATGCTTCTAGGTATCGTTCTCTAGATCTAATCATCTTTACTCCTTCAAGCTTGATTTGTTTTGATATAGGAAGACTTTTCTTGGCGTAGTTACCTGCATGTGTTGAAGTATCTCAAGTTGAATATATAAGTCGTGAGTTAATTGCTAATAATAGATTGTAAATTCTTATGAATGGGTTTGATGTTTTAAAATCTTTGATTACCTTTCATTTTACAACGCTATAATCAATCTTATATGATGTTCTTGTGTTTTACATCCAGGGCCGTGGTTTGCAGAAGCTAGGTTGAGTCTCCTATCAAGTTGTTCAGCATCTCACAACATCTACGAAGATTGTCATCATCTACACAACCTAGAAGCCAACTTCTCCAATATGGATTTTCCTAGTTCCATTGTTTCGTTCATGTTTGCAGTTTACAGTTTGGAGATTGAACAATCCGGTGGTTCAAAAATGCAGTAGAATGGAGGATAAAGGGGTGGAGGCTTCATATCCATAAAAGCTTTTTCATTTATCATCAAAATAGAAGTTCCGGCACAATCTTATTAGATGACCTTCATTAATAGCAAAATCAAGAAGGGGTAAGAGATGATAGCAAGGAAAATGGGTTCTTAGGACAATTTATCCTCTTCATTCACTTCAGCCAATTTCTCTTGACTAGCACGATAAGCACGAACAAGCTTTCCATGCAACGGCTATGCCCAGCGATGCAAACAATGTTGGTTGTGCATTACCGGTCGATATTGTTAGCATCGTTGGATATAGTGGTAGCATGGAAAGCTTGTTCGTTGCTTATCGTGTTAGTTGGGAGAAATTGACTTAAGGGGAAGAAGCAGATAAAGTGCCCAAAGAAACCATTTTTCTCGCAATCCTTCTCTCTACTCTGGACTGGCTTTGTCATCAAAGAAGGCCATTTTTGACATGCCATTGCCAGAATTTGATTTTGTTGATGAGCATAACAGATCCAGAGGAAACAAAATCCCACCCCCTGTGCTTCCACCGTTCTCGATCTCTCTAAATATGCCTCTAACAGCAGGAGATTTTGTGAAGCATGAATGACCTCCAAGATGGAGAAGCACAGATAATGACAAAGGATTTCTAGAATGGAGATCCACACCAATTTTCATTTTTGCTGGCCTGTAAGATCCATGCCCAAGGTGGAGATTGTTGCTATTCGGTCTCAAGTTTGAGAGATTCTACAATACTTCACACAATTATTATTTGGCTTGTATTTATAATTGAGTCAGTTTTGGACCCATCATGTACTTAAATAATTAAAGTTGTAAATAGGTAATTAATGTTATTTATTTCGGTTCTAAGTTTAATTTCATGAATATTCCAAGGAACAAAAGACTCTATCTGGGTCATCCTTCAACAAAGCTTAACACAAGGACCTGAGAAATCATAGATAAGTGCCTCGACATGGCTCTGCTGCATCCATAAAGGAAGTAATTCAGTATTTCGATGAACCATGAGTAAATCAGGAGCACTATGCGTTTAGGCTACGCTTCTAAAGCTTGACTGAAGAGATGGCTTGGATTCAGATGGGAAAAGTATTGATTGTATCACAGGGAACTGGGGAGTAGCTAATGTTTACTAAAATAGCATGTTCAGAGAATGATAGAATTAGTCTACTAGAAAAAAGAGGAGAAATCTTAAACCACGCATGAAGGTAAGAGCAACGGGTGATTGGATAGAGCAAGAAACAAAATGACTTATGGATTGTGAATTTGTTTTAAGAACAGAGCATGAATCAAAGAATTCAACCAAAGGGAAGAAGGATGAATGACAGTCAGACACCCAAGAACTATAGACTGGGTATTGATGGAATAGATGGATTCTGAATCTGATACAAGAAAAATGATGAATCTAAGAGCTCAGCTGAAGAGAAAGAGGGATGAACGACAGTCAGGTATACGCAAAAACTACAGATTTGGTATTGATTGAATTGGAATAAATAATCAAGTGCTAAAACTATCACCTAGGGGTACAGTAGTAGCTAGAATCCCCCTTTTGCCATCACCTCCAATCCCTGAGAAAACTGGCAGTATATGAATGCAAGTTTCACCACCCATTCAGGGGTGAGGAGGAGTTGTGGTGGTTGTGGTGGAAAAGGTATGTTATATCTGGACAATGGAAGTCTTATGCCACAAGGAACAGCTTGAATGCTAACAAGGAAAGATCATTGTATTTATTCTGTTTAATTTTTCCTCACTACATGATCAAGGTGATGGTTCTATAGCTGCGGGCATTTTATTGGAGGTAAACACACACTATTCATAATTTTGTGGATGGAAAGGATTCAAGGGATTCATTGCCCGAATCTCATTTCATCATTCAGAGACGAGATGATGGTTTTACAACTTGTGCTTTACCGTAGGTATATACACCGATACCTCGCTTCTTTCCTAGGTGACCTGCATCAACATACTGCACAAGAAGAGGGCAAGGAGCATACTTGCTGTCCCCCAGACCAGCATGAAGGACCTTCATTATTGACAGGCAGACATCTAGACCGATAAAATCTGCAAGCTGTAGAGGGCCCATCGGCTGATTTGTACCCAGCTTCATCCCTGCGTCAATGTCCTCTTTTGTTGCCACTCCAGTATAGAGAGTGAAGAATGCTTCATTTATCATAGGCATAAGGATCCGATTTATAATGAATCCAGGATAGTCTTGAGAGCATACAACAGTCTTTCCAAGCCTGCATCAAACAATTACCACAAGTTCTCATACAGAATACAGGTAGCCATGATGCAGCAAACAGAGTATTATAGGGGCAGCAATGCTCACCGCTCTGACAAGGCTTTCACTGCCACAAATGTTTCATCTGATGTGTCTGCACCTCTTATAATCTCAACCAGTTTCATGGTAGGTACAGGATTCATGAAATGCATGCCAATCACCTGCAATATAAATCAGGTATCATTCTAGCCAAAATTCAAATGACCTTGACTGCCATAGAAATCAGCCATTCTTTCCTCTCATCTCCTAAACCCAACAAAGCAGTAAGAGATTTCCCAATGAACAGGACAGCCTAAAGGTATTCTGATAATACATGCAAGTTAATAACTGTTAAGTTAGTAATCAAGTGAAAATAATTAATTTTGTTTCATTTCTTCTACTTTCACTCCATCAAGACGTATTTTTCATCCTTGGGCAACCAGAATTTGAATAATTTACCCTCCACCGATGTATATCTATAACACACATGATCCTGATATGTGTGGGTAACAGTTAAATCTCCACAGTGTTAATTGTTTAACTGATTAATTGATAAGGTTTCAAATCAGATAATTGCACAGAAACCAAATGAAACCTTTATCTACTTAACTTTTGAAGAGAGCAAGGAAATCAACATTGAAATAGATAATCATGGAGAGAGTGGCAAAACCTGTTGTGGACGCAGAGTAGCTGAAGCCAACCGAGTAATAGAAATGGAACTCGTATTAGAAGCCAAAATGGCAGAGCCCTTCGCAATTCTATCAAGTTGAGAAAATAAGGTCTTCTTAAGATCTTCGGATTCAACAATGGCTTCAATGATAACGTCAGCATATCCCAAATCTTCCATACTCGAGGTAAACCTAAGACGTCTTAGAGCATCAGAGCTCACTTCCTGTTAAGTAAATAAACTTGCAAAAATCAGTATTCAAATAGACGATAAAAAATAGGTCACTTCCAGATTCTTGATTAACCTAAAAACGAAAACCCAGTCCCAATTAACGAACTGATCGCAATTCGAAATCCAAGTTTCTTCATCAACTCAACGAAGATGGAAATTCTGGTCTCGTTCCTGAATGGGTAAGACGGAAGGGTACCTTAGAGAGTTGCCCTTTGGTAACAAGGCGCTGGAGGGAGGTGGTGATGGAATCCTTTGCTTTTCTGAGAGCTTGGGCGTCGAGATCGTGAAGCCAAACGTCGACACCAGCTACGGCGGCTACCTGGGCGATACCTGAACCCATCTGCCCACTACCCACCACACCTATCACCTTCATCTCCGCCATCGCCAGCAATCCTACCATCCACAGTCCAGTCGACCCAAAATATTGAAGAGCTGCCCAACACCGATTCTTATGGAAAACACCAAATTTCAGACCTCAAAAGACTTTTTTTTTTGGTAATTAAACCTCAACAGAACATACTAATCTCTTTTTTTTTTTTTTTCAACAAATAAAATCATAACATTAAGAAAAAGAGTGTAAGCCAGGAACCTGGACCCCAACAAAGAAACATCAACCATGAATAGAGGTGGGATATTCTCATGCAAGACGTTGTTGGGAACTTTCCCCTCTTCGTATTAATATGGATGATTTCAAAGGTAAACATTTTCATGAATGGATGGAATTTATCCAATCAAAGTTTAAGGGATGTGGAGATATGGATAAAGTTAACCAAATTTGGAGTGCTTTAATTTGGTGTATTTGGAATACTAGAAATGCAATTATTTTTCGTGGTATTGATGCTTCCATACATTACACTATGAATCACTTCTCCTCTTTATTGGCAGATATCCAAAATTTCTTGAACATTCCTCAGGTCCCAGATCTCCATGAGCAGCTCATTGTTGCAAACCACCTAGGAGATGCTCATTAGGGGTGTAAAAGTACCTGATTCGGATCGGATAGTGGTATATCCATATCCGCATTCTATTATGTTCGGATGGATCTTGATACTATCCTATCGATTTTCGGACGGATTCTATCGGATTCGGATGATAATCGAATAGTTATTTTCTTAAGTAGATTCTTCTAAATAGACATGAATATAGATTGAATACAAGTTTTCGACTACTTGTTTACATTTTTACCTTTATATTTGTGAGGGCTAGGTTTGAAATTTAAGAATTTAACAACTTTGGTAGTTATTTTAGTAGAAAATATAGAAAAATAGTCACATATTTTAGCCAAAAATTATAAAAATAAGAATAATAAATCTAAATAAGTAATTTAATCGGATAGTTTTATCGGACGGATAATATTCGGTAAGAAAGGGGTATACCATATCCGCATCTTATTAATAATCGGACAGATTCGGATACCCCTAAACCGATGTGAATGCGAATTTGGAAGCGGATTTCGGTTATCCATTTACACCCCTAAATCTCATGGAGTAACATACAAAAAATGTTTGATAGTCGATAGATAGAACTTCATACCAAAAATAAAAATAAAATTACTGATAGGACCTTCTTGCCCATCCGTGCTCTTTGGCTGACCGTGGGCTAAGATCAAGTGAGCATGGGACGTGTCACGTTTTAAAAAACTAAAAACCTTATACATCTTGGCCCAATGGCCCCTCTTGTATTTTTGGGAAAATTTGACGAACATCTCACAAAATTGGCAGCGGGTCTTTTTTCGTTAGATAGTCAGAGGAAACCACGAACATACTCTTTGTTGTATTGTTTCAAATTTAAAATTTTATTTCACTTAAGGTGATTAACATTTCAAAAACATAAGAGATTAGAAGCAATTTAAAAATTATAAAATTATATAATTATGATTTAATAGAATTTATTAATAAAGTTTATTATTGTATAAATTAGAAGAAAAAAAATATTGAAACATAATTTTTTTTTTCTCTTCTAAACTAAGGTTCATTTGAGTCAGTTTACACCCACCTCAAAGATAACTTTCTATATAAAAAAGGAATAGTCCCCTAAAGAATTGATTTTTTTATTTAGACTATGAGATGTTAATCTTTATTAATTGAATTAATTCCATAACAATTATACTTTTGTTTACACAATATACTCATTTTACAAGCTATGTATGTTGAGACAGAATAAAATGGTCTTTTTTCATTTTTTTTAAGGGTATTGCCTTAATTGAAATTACCTAACTTATATTCAGAGAACAAAAGTAAAATTCTCACTCTCATTATCACATTTGCATGACTTCTAATCCAAAATTACTAAAATCATTTGATTAGACATCCTTTCGTCGTGAATCCACCTGATTTTCCAACCAAAATCTTATACCTACTTCTGTAGATTAGATCGTCAGGAACAACATTGATTTCTTTGAACGACCTGATTAGATTACACTGAGCATAAAATTAGTCAAACCATGATTCTAGCCCAGTGTTCAGACCATATATGTAAGTTAAATTATACTATTATCATAAAAGCAAGAACTCTTAAGACATGATTATATTTATGTTTCCTAAAAAACCATTAGCTCTTTAGTTTTGAGACTTTTCATACTACTACTATAAAAGCACAAACTCTCACGACATTGGATATATTTTTGTTTCTTAAAAAACCATTAGCTCATTCAAGGAATTAGGATGACAACTCTCTTCTCCCGCTCTTCCTACCCTCATTCCCCCTTCAACTTAGTTCTTGTTTCTTCTTCTCCCTTTCTGTGCCAGGCTAAAGGACGCACCTGGGAGTCATGGAGTAAAGCGTCAACACCTGGTAGAGGATGTAGGTCGGTGATCTCTGCATAGTAAGCATGACCATCTCATCCACCAGAATTGATAGCATCACTTATTAGAGGCCCAACCAATATATCTCATCACCTTAAAACTACCATTTATGGCAATAGAAAACAAAATCCATCTTCCTACCCACTACCACACCTACACACTCTTCAATATTCCGAACACCTGAAGCTTTACACTTGCACTCTCCATCCTCCGACACACTCACACTCCCACTTCTTTGTCTTTATTCCACTTGCTTACTTTGAACTCAAGCTCTTCGTGTAGGCCTCACCTGCACTTTTTCCCACACCATCTAAAATCATGAACCGATAAAGTGAACTTGTTTCCCTCACAACCCTCCACTACATTCCACATCCTCCTTTGGACCCCATGTTGCTGGTGCTTCTAGATTTCCCTCAAGATCCACTGAAGTGAGGAGAGGTGCTGGTGCTGACTCCTGGAAGGCAGAGGAACCTTCAGGAGTTCCTATTCCCCACTTCGGTGTCCCATCTCATGAAGACATGGCTCCTAACCATGTCCTGTATGGCTATGCTTTGGGATTCCCTAGGGAACTCATCACCATCACGAGATAAAAGTTGATGGACCATTGGTCAACACTTGGGGCCATCTCCGTAACTAGTACTAGGTTGCTTTTGTCTCTAAAGAACACATAAATAATGTGCTTTCTCTATCTCCTTGGTGGATCGAAAATTACATTCTGCATTTGGCATTAGACCCAATCCCAGAATGTCAAAAAAATGTTTTCATTCCACCTATTATAATTTGGGTCCAATTCATAAGGATCCGCTCTGATTTTCTTACTTGTGAAGGCATAGTAATGGCTGCTTCAAAGCTAGGAAGATTAGTTGAAGCTCAATTGAATCCTAGAGAGATGGGATTGCCCAAAAATTCTGCTAGAGTGAAAAATGTTGTTGACATTAACAAAAATGTCCATATTAGAACATCTATCAGGACCTACAAAAATGAATGGGTCCCCATAGATGGGTTGTATGAAGTAAGAATTTTATGCCTCTGTTGTGGAAAACTATCCCACCAAACAGGATTCTGTAAGTGCTATAAATATGATGATTCTGTACCCTTCACCAATGCCTTTCAACTTAGGCTCTTTGAAGGGTTGACAACGGACCCTTTGGTTAGAGGATTATCAAAAATATCTCCACAAGCTGTCTCCGCAGCATGATCTCACTACCCATTGTGACGAATGCAAAACAAAATCAAGATGTTGAGGAAGACGTATCCTCCGATGCTTAGCTTGTACTGGAAATTTCCTACTACATATGAAGTTCATGTACAGTCTGCTGGTGAAGGGTCAACTAACTATGGTTCAAAATCAAAAGAATCAAAGTTGGAAGAAAGTATGGCAGAAGGTCGTAACAAAAATAGTGTGAAAAAGAGAGGATGTTTATTTATTATCAGAACCAGCAAGTCAACCAGCTACAGGAAAAATGACTGATAATAAAGTCAATAGTGAAGAAGAAATAAGAAAGAACATTGTCAAAGAGAAAGGAAAGCAAGTTGTGCTTGAACAAGATGAAGGGAACTAGTTTGATATGAAGCTCCTTTTGGAGATACAAAATAAACTTGAAGAAATGCTCAACAATCACATTGCAGCCCAATAGAAGCTAACAATTGAGAAGAGTCATTTAGAACAGGAGTCAGGCAGTAATGTTCTCTTGAAACTTGTGGAGCACATAGACTGCCTTGAAAAGCAAGCTTCTAAACCAATTGCTGCAAACGGAGACAACTAAAATGAGATTCACATCAACCCAATTGTTGCAAATATCAACATCGCTTCGATGGCGCATGTTGGTACTCCTACCTTTGTTCAGGGGGGTGGGGAGGAGGGGGGTGGGGGGGGCCCCCCGGAAAAAACAAAGGGGGGGGGGGGGGGAGGGGGAAAAGGGGGAAAGGGGGGGGGGGGGGGGTTGGTGGAAAAAAACTTTAAAGCATTACACCCTGAGTATCTAGTTTGGAATACTCAGACCGCTGCTTCCAGCTAGTATTTATAGAATAAATACTAAAATCTATTGGTAATTGGACTCTCCTACAAGGCCCATTACACCGTTAGATCGTAACTAATCTGATGGCTCATATTAGAACATAAGTTGAGTATGACCCAAATACCTCAACAATAAGTTGGGTATAACTTGAGTACCTCAACCTAATTGGGTATGACTCAAATACCTCAACAATCTCCTCCTATGTTCTATATATGGCTCTAGGATTAGTCCCAGAAATGTAAAGTTCAAACTCAATACAGAATCATTCATAACTTTCCAAATTGAATAATATCCAATTAAATTCAAATGAATACTTCAAAATAGAATCATTTGTTTTAGAATCGATCTAAACAAAATCAAATCAAATTAAGGTTCTATATAAACTATTTAATTTGTATGGACAATTAATAGTTCCTTCTAGCCTTGAGCGATTTTACTCATCAAGTAAATCATCCTCGTCAAGCTCCAGATTAAGTTGCTCTCCTCCATTTTCATCATTTCCTGTAAATTGTCAATGAATTTCATAAGAAAATGAATCCAATCATTTAGACAATATATATATACAAGTATCTAGTTCTACTAAAAGAACTTAGTACATTTCCACATAATGACTGAAAGAACATTTGCATTCTCATCAAGTTTCTCTACAAGAACAAGATCTAAATGGTTTCTTTTACCAAGAACCATACCATGTTTCTATTTGGAATGTTATAATCATCTTGTCCAACATAGTTGTTGATTGTGTCATCAAAATTGGAATGACAAATCTTTTATGGAAGACTATCATCAGATGTGGAATGATATATAGATAACAATAACATCATTGAAACATATTTAACAATTTCCATATTTCTTGTTTGGAATAATAAGGTAATCAAGTTTCATATAAAGGTTGCTACATCATCAAAGTGGAATGCCTTCACAAAGCTTTATACTTCACAATCTTACCAAATTATCTGAAATATGTACATTGTCATGAATGCTAACAATGGCTAGATCATATTCGAACACTTCAAAATAACATAGAATTTTGGATTAAGACATACCTATGTGGTCTTTAACCCCATTTCCTCCACAGTTTTGAATGTTCGATCTTTGTCTAATCCCTTTGTAAGGGCATCTGCCATGTTCTTTTTTGATCTTACATCAATCAAAGAGATCACTCCTTGTTCAATAAGATAATTCAGCACGGCCTATCTTAGCCTAATTTGTCTCCTCTTACTATTATAGAGTGAGTTATTAGCTATCATTGTCGTTGCTTGATTATCACAGAACAAACTCAAAGAAGTTACCTTCAAGTTAACCAATGGAATATCCAGGATCAAATCTCTTATCCACTCTGCCTCATCCCCTGCTGAGGCTAGAGCATATAATTCTGATTCCATAGAGCTCATAGCAATGCAAGTCTGTCTCTTAGATTTCCACGCAACAGCTGCTCCACCTAGTGTAAATATATAACCACTAGTGGATTTGTTGTTTCCTATGTCTGAGCACCATGATGCATCAGAATATCCTTCCAAGATTGGAGGATGTCCAGTATAGCAAAGGTTATAGTTTGTAGTACCCTTAAGATATCTCATTAACCTTTCAAGGGCAGTCCAGTGCTCTGTACTAGGATTACATGTGAAGCGACTCAGCATGCCTACTGTATAGGCTATGTCTGGCCTAGTGCAACTCATTGCATACATGAGACTACCAATCAGTTTAGAATATTCTAACTGATTCATAGCTTTACCAGTATTCGGTATAAGCTTTTTGTTATAATCATATGGTGTCTCTACCAGTTTGCATTCACTATATCCCCATCTAGAAAGTAGTTTTTCGATATAATTGGATTGGCTAAGGGTAATTCCTTGCTCAGAAAAACTTACTTTCATACCAAGAATGATGTCTACAACACCAAGATCCGTCATGTCAAATTCTTTAGCTAAGGTTTCTTTGATGTCACTCACTACAGAATGATCAGAACCAAGAATCAGCATGTCGTCTACATACAAGAAAATAATTACAACCTTATTCGACATAGACTTATAGTAAAGGCATTTATCAGAGTTACTAGTTTGAAACCCAAAGCTCTTTACTGTTTTGTCAAATTTTTGATGCCATAATTTAGGTGCTTGTTTAAGACCATATAAAGATTTGTTTAGTTTACAAACTTTATGTTCGAGACCTTTCATGACATACCCTTCAGGCTGGTTCATGTAAATTTCTTCAGTTAGGTCTCCATTGAGAAAGGCTGTTTTTACATCCATTTGATGCACAACATAGTGCTCAATAGATGCCAAAGCAAGAAGAATTCTAATCGTGGCTAGATGGCAGACCGGTGAGTAGATATCAAAATAATCCACCCCACTGACTTGAGTATAGCCCTTAGCTACTAAACGTGCTTTATACCGAGCTACAGAACCATCAAGATTTAGTTTCTTCTTCAATAGCCATTTACAACCAACACACTTGGCACCTTTAGGTAAATCAACTAAAGTCCATGTGTTATTTTGTTGTAAAGAGTGCATCTCATCATCAGTTGCCTCTGTCCATAACAAAGAATCCCTAGATCTCATTGCTTCCTTATAGGTAGATGGATCATCCTCTAAATGGTAGGTTACATAGTCATCACCAAAATCTTTGGGTACTCTATCTCTTTTAGAAGTACGCCTAAGTTCTGATTCAATGATCAAATTGGGATTAGTGTCACCAATAATTGGTTCAGATTCCATTATCGATTCCGTAACCATTTCTATTAGACCTGGTAAGGTTCTGCCTTGATCTCAAAGAAACTTATCTTCAAAGAACACTGCATCCCTATATTCTATCACCACATTGGTTGATAGATCCAAGAATCGGTCTGCAGCACTATCTTCTGCACATCCTAGATATACACAAATGTTTGTTCTAGGTCCTACCTTTGGTCTTTTTGGGTCTTGTATCCTTACATAAGCAATACAACCCCAGGTCTTTAAGAGGTCAATTCTACAAGGATGTTTATACCATAGTTCATATGGAGTCTCAATCAATTTTGAATGTGGTAACCTATTCATAATGTGATTCGCAGTTAATGCTGCTTCTCCCCAATAACAGGAAGGCATGCCAGCAGTCAACAACATGGAGTTCAACATTTCTGTTAACGTCCTGTTTTTACGTTCAGCTATACCATTTGATTGGGGTGAGTAAGGTGCAGTAGTTTCAAAAATTATACCTTCAGAGGCACAAAAAGTTTTGAACTCTGTCAAAGAATATTCACCTCCTCTATCACTTCTAAGTCGTTTAATTTTCAAATTTAACTGATTTTCAACTCTACTCTTAAAAATCTTGAATTTTTCAAATGCTTCATCTTTTGATTTTAACAGATAAATATGACAATATCTTGAGAAATCGTCTATAAAGGTAATTAAATACTTCCGTCCTCCTCGAGTTGTGAAATTTTTAAAATCACAAAGATCAGAATGTATTAATTCTAAAAGTTGTGTGCTTCTAGAAACCTGACGAAAAGGTTTT
Source organism: Hakea prostrata (assembly GCF_041222555.1). Taxonomy (NCBI): domain Eukaryota; kingdom Viridiplantae; phylum Streptophyta; class Magnoliopsida; order Proteales; family Proteaceae; genus Hakea; species Hakea prostrata. Next base: position 16,408,248 of record NC_142608.1, read on the forward strand.
CTAGTAATTTTTGTTTGGGCACACACTTCACATCTGTTAAAACTTTTAGACCTATCTAATGGTATATTATAAATTTTGGAAAAATGGACCATCTTCCTATAGTTCACATGTCCCAATCTATAATGCAATGTAATAGGATCAATTAAGCTTGAGCTAATATGGTTTATGGTCTCATTTCCTAAACTTAGTTTATACATACCATTAATTAGATAAGCACGACCAAAATAGTGAGAGTTAACAGTTAAAGTTACACTACCACTATGAAAAGAAATACACATGCCACCATTGCATAAAAGGCTAAGTGATATTAAATTCTTTTCTAAATTAGAAACTACTTTAACATCTTTTAAAGTTAGTTTCTTACCTAAAGATAGAATCAGATTTGCGGTTCCTCTATGGGTTACCATGGCTGATGCTCCATTTGCAACTGTTATACTCTCTGAAACTTTGATGATGTCAGTCAGCAGGTTCTTATTGTGGCAAACATGACATGTAGCTCCTGAGTCCAACCACCAATTTGAAGAAGTACTGGTCTTGACCTCCTTTGCGCCTACCATGGCTACAAAATGTCTAGGCTCAGTGTTATCAGTCGTCATGTTGATATGACAACTATTGAAGGGTATCTTAGTAGCCAGTACCAATGGTTGTCAGTTCGGCTCCGCCAAAGATAGGTTGCAGTAACTAATTTTCTTTTTCAATAATGAAAAACATTAGTTATTGACACGATAATCAATTCACTTTGTTAAAGTATCAATTAATACCAAAACAACAGTAATTACATTAATCGATTCACCGCAGAATTAAAGTACCAATTTTGGAAACATCAACCAACAGTAAAAAGGTTACCATTAACATCTTATCAACCCGTCACTTCAAATCAAGTTTATCAAAATAATTTGGTAATGAAGTCTGTGACCTGAGCAAAATTAATTGAAAGGGTTTTGCCTTGATTTAAAGCACTTTGACAAGACGTTGCACTAACTTTAACTTCTCAAAAAATAGAGTCACATCCAAAGTTTGACTAGTGCGTTTGCTTTAATTTAAAAACAGAAAAATCTTTCAAACCTTCTCAAACTTCTCAAAAAATGAGTCATGGCCAGATTTTAAGCATCTCGAGAAACGAGTAAATAAAGCATCCTTTTAAGTAATCATGAACGGATTTCATGTCTTGATCAAAGCATAGAACCACTTATCTAATTCTCGAAAAACGAAATAAACGGATTATCAATTGTTCCGCCTAGAATTTCTTTCGTTTGAGTTCGAAGTTCGAACCCTAAGAACGAAGCAAATTACTTTCAAACAAAATCAGTGAAAGATGGAGAGAGAGCCACTTACTTGTGTGGAAGATTTACTCACTGATTGGCTAATAACTTTGAGCAGTGTTCGACCATCCTTTAGACTTTATCGAACAAAAGCTTCTAGATAAACTAATGCTTTAAGATTGTTAGGGTTAGGGTTTAAGCACAAGGTTGCTTAAAGCATTACACCCTGAGTATCTAGTTTGGAATACTCAGACGCCTGCTTCCAGCTAGTATTTATTCTATTGGTAATTGGACTCTCCTACAAGGCCCATTACACCGTTAGATCGTAACTAATCTGATGGCTCATATTAGAACATAAGTTGAGTATGACCCAAATACCTCAACAATAAGTTGGGTATAACTTGAGTATCTCAACCTAATTGGGTATGACTCAAATACCTCAACATAACCGCCCCCCCCCCCCCCCAAAGCCCCAAGGGGGGCCCCCCCCCCACCCAAGAACCCCCCCCCAAAAAAAGGGGGGGGGGTCAGGGGGGGGGCCACAAAAAAAAAAAAAGAAAAAAAGGGCGCCACCCCCAAGTCTTTGAATCCTCAACAATCTAAACAATTTGAACAATCCAAAAAATATGGGAGGTGAATAGTACTATGCGAGTCACACCGACACCCAGACTACGCCTGCAAGTCAGGCGGAGATGATGAATCCAGCTACCGTTGCCCCCCAGGTATTTCCATTCACCTCTATGCTGATTTCTTTGATCATTGCATTGTCTTCTTTGTTTTACTTTTGGCCATTCTCTACTGTTGGTTTAACAATATTCCATTCATGTCCAAACCACAAAACTGCTACTCAGCTTAGTTTCGGTTAGCCTTGTTTTCCACTTTGTTGTGGTCTTTCTCATAAATTACTTCACATAGGATGCTTTGTGTTGTTTGGTGTATGACTTTGTTGTGTTGTTTCTATACCAATCCCTTTGTTTTTCTATGTTTGTCATTTTAGTGTTTCCAAATACCTTTTGTCTCTTTCATACCTTATGTCACGTCCTCCCAGCCGGTACCCTATCTGGCATACCCGAGAGTGTGATCCACAGCCCGAAGATCAGGTATCGAGTGATCAACCTCCCACATAAACAATAGCATAATCATGAACAATCATAATAAAAGTGCGGAAGATAAACCATAGATCCAATAAGGAAAGAATGAATCATAAATAAATCAGAAAGATAGTTATAATCAGAGTATCAAACAGATAAGTAAAGTGAGGCAAAAATCCCACTCTACAACCAGCGGAAAAGTAGCTCTAAAAAGAATAAACTAGACAAAATCTAATCCCAGTAGCAAGTACATTGGGTAACTAAATTGTTCTCCACTTTATAGACAACATCCTTATAAGTGTAAATCTCATAAATGGCACAAGGACGCTTCCACTCAATGGTCGGACTAAGCATCGTACGGAGCATAACCACTCGCGAGATCTTCAGTGTAATTGTGGTAACCGCAATCACCTTCCTGGAGATATGTCTCCTCGCCTTGCGCTTCTTCATAGGGACCGTCATAGTATTCAGTACTGCAGGATAGTCTAACAAACATTGTACAATAAAGGAATGAGTTTCAAAGAAACTCGGTAAGGCGATTAAAATCCATAATAACATAAATGGCAGGATTCCAGGACAAACATAAATGCAATATGATATGAGACAAGCAATGAATGAATGAATCTAACTCTATGTATGCTGGTCTCTATTGGCAGACATGCTTTAAGTCATAGCACCGTACTTCTTTAGGAAAGTCCACTCACATCCTCAACCATTTAAGATATCTTGGATTCTCTCACGGATCATTTCACCGGTCTTGAGCAGCCGATTGGTAATGGGTCCTTCATCCCTCGGGACAAACCATGGCAGGGGGTTAAGTCAACACACTCTCTCACAACCATTTGGTATAAAATCTTGGCGCATGTCGGGGTAAAACCTAGCCAAATGCAAGTCTTCTACTTAGTTACATCAAGTCGGATCCAGATACGTCCATTCCTCGTCCCCGACGATCCTTTCCGGTATCCTTCACACTAGAGTCCTCATAGTCCACGACTACGGACTCATCAACCCTATTGATCATCCACATATGGTAAACGGGAAGCTCTCACGTCCTCTCACGGGTTGGTTACCGGTCTTAAGCGCCCGTGAGCCCAAGTCTAACCATATGCAACCCTACCAATAAATGGCCCCCACAATGTGATTCCTGTCCTCTCACGGGTTGGTTACCGGTCTTGAGCGCCCATGAATCCCCATTGCTACCACGGGTCGTTCGGTCTCAATACCCCTCCGATTAGGGTCTGACATAACAGGACATCCTAGCCAAACACTACTAGACAATCCTAGATATGTCATCCAACAGTTTAGGAAGGTGTCCAGAGGGCATCTCCAGAAACATCCCATAATATTCCCGTAGTAGTCCAAGGACAGAAGTGTCAAAAGGACACCTCTCCTTTCCAAACCATACTTAAGCATACACATGCATCAATTCATATCATCACATATATGGTAACTTCATATATGGAAAGAAATCAATAATTACAATCAACTTGTATATAATTGGTAAGTAAATTATACATGAGTCAATTCAATATGAATAAGTAATGCTACTGCAATCAAAGTTATACAACAGTAGTATATCATTGTAAGAATCTAATTTAGGAAACATGTCAATGATATTCAAATATAGAAACTAGATTCATGCTATCTATGTAATTAAGGAAATAACCATCCTTACCTTTTATAACTCGCAAAGGAATCCTAAGAAGTCAAGTAAGATCTTGGCAAACTTGAGAAGAAGGTCCTAAACAAGTATATACAACATATTAGGAAAGATCCCTAACAGAAAAGATACCAAAACATCCAACACAGACCAATTCTGGAGTTGCTGAACTCATTGGTCGAGTGGATTGGTCGACTGGTCCAGTCGACCAATTAGTCGACCAATGCAGACAGTAGCCTAAAAAACAGAGTTTTAAGATATGAAATCCGAATTTGGTGGTTCAAAAGGGTACTAATCAAGGGGTAAACTACATCAGTAGTATTCTAACATATAGGGGACCTCAAAACACTTATCAAATCAAGACATCAAGATCCAAATTAGGAAACAAAAAGTTACCATAATTAGATCAACCATGGATCTTGATGAATTCGAAATAGAAATCAAAGACAAGAACAATAGGAGGATGGATCATTGCTTCAGGTAAAGGTATCATGAAAACATACTTAGATCTTCAAGGAAAAAGGCTTAGAAGCATAAATCTAAATAAGGAAATAAAACCTACCATATATGTAACTACCATGCTTCATGAAGAACACATAGTATGGTAGAAGAGAACAACTAGAGATTGATAGATCATGGATCATGGAAAGAAAACACAGTAATTAACTACTAACATGATCAATATAGAAGATCCAAAGAGATCAGAATTCAAATCAGAAGTTTAACAAGATTAGATCATGGTTTGATCATGATTCCTTCAAAAGCTTGCAATGATCATGGTTAAGATCATTGTTCTAGCCTCAAATCGTTAGGATGATCATGAGAACATGTTCAGAGATGTTTGCAACAGAGAATGCAGCATCTCTTCTACTGTCTCAACTCAAAAAGGAAAGAAAAACAAAGATGGAGGAGAAGAAGAGAGAGTAGACATACCTTTTGATGCAAAAGGAAGAGTTTCGACGAAGATCCGTCAAGAAAACACCAAGGATGCAAGGGAGATGACTTGCAGAGGTCTTTGGTTCGTTCCAAAGAGTTTGGAGGCAGCAAATACGAAGTGGACTCGAGATTGGACTTAAATAGAGCAAGAAAAACCTAATTGCCAAAGACAGCACTCATTGGTCGAGTGGATTGGTCGACTGGCCCAGTCGACCAATCGGTCGACCAATCGCCGATGACAAATCCAAAACAGGGAATTGAAGGCCCAGATCAAATCCAATCCTAAAGGGGTTTTGCACACAAGTCAAGTGACTTACCTAATAGGTAGAAATGCCTTCAAACCAAGATAGAGAGCACTCCAAGTCCATCAACTAATCCGATCTTCATCAAGATCCAGTTTCCATAAATAGAACTTCATCATCAACTTTCATGGATTCAAAGCCAAACACCAAGTCCTCTACTGGGATGGCCCAAAGCTGACTTCTTACTTTACTTCGGGTCATCGGACCTACAAATAACAAGGTTCCCGGGTCAAGGTTAGGGCTGGGTTTTACACCTTATCTACAATCTTTTCTTGTGTTGTAACTTCATTGGGTTAGCTGGAACTGTGAAACCCGGCCCTAACCTTAACCCGGATACTCTTTTGTCTATAGGACCGAAGACCCGAAGTAGAAGTGATAGTCAACTATGGGCCATATTGGTAGAAGACATAGTGTTCGACTCCGACCTTATGGAGATTGAAGATGATGCCCTATACTTGAAGACAGTGTTGGATATAGAAAAGAGACTACGCCTTGATGAAGAGAAGATTGGTTGATGACCTTAGAGCTTGGTGGGATATGATTTAAAGCCATTTTCCCATGCTAGGTAAGTTATAGAATGTGTGTTTAAAGTTTCGTCTGATTCCGAGTAGTGGAAGACCCTCAAATCCCTGATCTTGGCTTTACTGTCTGCCTGGGTCAACTGCTTGGGTCAACTGGGCCAAGCTACCCAGCCAATCGACCTAGAGATGCTGAACTCGAGCAGAATCTTCTGTTTAAGTTATGTTGCTATATATACCCCATGACTTCGTGATTTTAGTATCTCTAGCCTCCAAAGCACTTAGAGAACGAAGGGAAACCATATCCAAGCCTCCAAAAGTGTAGAAGAAGATCTAATCTTGCAACCTTGCTAGTTCTCTCTCTTGTTCTGCAATCAAAGGTTAGTATTCAATCTTTTGTATTCCTGATTCATTCTTTCCATGATCACTCTCATCTTTGAACTGAGATTATGATGAAGATGCTGCAACCTTGTAGTCATATCTTTACAATCTCTTTTCATTCTCTTATGCCATGATCATCTCATTCATTCTTAACATGATTTTTTGATTTCTTCTTAAACTATGATCATATTCTTATTTCGATTTATTCTAGCATTATAGATGCTTCTTTATGATTATTCATACCTCTGATTTACTATGTTCTTGTACTAGAATGAGATCTTATCATCTCTAGTTCACCTCTTTCGTTCATAGCATGTTTCCAATGAAAACCATGATTTTTACCAAAATAGACACTATGATTTCAAATTAGTAAGTAATGGTTTTAATGGTTGTTTGATGTCTAAATTATGATTTTTAGTCTTAGACTACTGTGTTAGACATTCTCTCCAAGTTTCGTCGCATTCCGGATTGCGTAGCATAGGTTTCGGATCAAGATTTCCTTTTTTATTTTCGGATTTGCTCTTGGGCAGACTGCTTGGGTCGACTGACTCAGTCAACCCAGCCAATCAACCCGCAAGAACAGAATTGGATTTCTTCGTCCGTTTTGATTCGATTGATGCTTATTCTTTTAGGACTACTTCCTAATGATTGTGTAATGCTATTCTAGGGTTTATTTGCTAACTTTGGATTTATCCTCTTGTCCGTCCATAATATATTCGAATCTATTTAAGGTAAGGAAAGTTGTAACCATATTAACATAGATTGCATAGATTTAGTTTCTAATTTAGGAACTACTTAGATTTGCTATTGTTATGTTAGTTTCTATTATGATATGAATGCTGTAAGTACAGTAGGATCTTATTTCCTTATTTACTTTATGTACTTGGATTATGTACAAATACTTATTCATGTATGTTTCTTATTTATTTGATCTTGTCTTATTATACTCTTTCATATGATGAGATATCTGTCGTGGATGATATGACTGAATTATGAATGTGATTGTTTAGGTATGATTTGGGATTGGGGAATGTCCTTTTGACATTTCTGTCCTTGGACCTCATTGGGAGTAGTATGGAATATTTCAAATGTTGCCCTTTGACACTTTCCCGAATTATTGGTTATCATACCTAAGACTTGTCTAGCAGTGTTTGGCTAGGTTATACCCCTGTTATATCAGACCCGATTCGGAAAAGGTATTGAGACCGAACGACCCGTGGTAGCAATGGCGATTCATGGGTGCTCAAGACCGGTGAGTTATATCCGTGAAGGGACATGAATCACATTGTGGGGACCATTTATGGGTAGAGTTGCATATGGATAGACTTGGGCTCATGGGCGTTCAAGACCGGTAACCAACCCGTGAGAGGACATGAGAGCTTCCCGTTTACTATATGTGGATGACCTATAGGGTTGATGAGTTCGTATTTGAGAGAGTCGGATACGCTGACTCTAGTGTGAAGGATACCGGAAAGGATCCCGAGAGGGGAGTAATGGAAGTATCTGGATCTGAGTTGATATAACTAAGTAGAAGACTTGCATTGGGCTAAGCTTTACCCTGACATGCGCCAATACTTAGACCAAACGGTGATGTGAGAGAGAGGTGACTTAACCCCCAGCCATGGATTGTCCGAGATGGATGAAGGACCCTTTTGCCAACCAAGGATGAGTGAATTGAGACCTACCCAAAGAAGTATGGTGCTATGACTTAAAGCATGTCTGCCTATAGAGACCAGCATACATAGAGTTAGACTCATACATGCATTGTCTATCTCATATCATATCATATTATGTTTTGCTTATGTTATCATGTCATTTATGCTATTATGGAATAATTTGCCTTGCTGAGTTTCTTTTGAAACTCACTCCTTTTTGTAGAACATCTTTTGTTAGATTATTCTGCAGGCCTTGATGACTATGAAGCGCAATATGAAGAAACCCAAGATGAAGAAGCGTACCATACGCAAGGTGTTGGCAACTATGAAGATTACATTGAGGATTCCTCGAGTGGTCTCTCTTGTTACCAAGATTAGCCCTACTGTGGAGTGGGAGTGTCTGAGCATGATTGATGAAGTCTATGTTTACGAAGACGTTCTTTACAAAGTAGATTAGACTTTAGTTTAGATTGACTTTATCTTTCTTTCTTGTTTTTAGAATCAGTTGTAATCTCCTTTGATTTTCGAACTACATTCCGCTGTACTCGTGGAGTGAGATTCCGCCTTCACTCTATACTTGATTTTATATATCTATTGGTATCATTTCCGCACTCTGATGATTATCTCATTACTTTACTTTGATTCATTTGAATAATATTGTTAACCTTGATTTAGTCTTGTTCTTGATTGTATTGTTGTGAACGTGGGAGGTTGATTTTACTAAATACTGGATCTTGTGGTCTATGGATCACACACTCAGGTATGCTAGATAGGGTACCGGCTGGGTGGATGTGACAGGAACTACACCTTTTGGCCTTTTCAGGAGAAGGGATATCATCCCCTCATTTCTATTCTTAAAAATGAAAATCATGTCTTGGAATGTGAGAGGACGGAATGGGAAATTCACCATCCAATGTCTATTAAAATTACTCAAAAAACACAAACCGAGTTTGGTGTTCTTATGTGAGACTAAATGCTTGGATCACCTTACCCTATTTCAAAAAAGGGGGTAAATTTCTAAGGAATTACTAGTCCATTGGTTTCACCAACAGCCAGGGATCTAAGGGATTGAAAGGTGGAATCTAAACCCTACAAATGTTAGGAGCCGGATTCACCCTTCTTAAGAAGGAGACTTCTTTAATGGCCATCAACTACTCTCTCGATGGAAAAGAATGGATCACGATCATCATCTATGCCCCTCCAACTTATGCAACTAGGAAATTCTTTTGGACCGACTTGCACTCTTTCATCCAATCCTTATCCAAACCCTTCATCATCCTAGGTGATTTCAATGAAATCATGACCCAGGATGAAAAATTGGGAGGGATTTTTGAACCTTCCCCAGCCCTCCCTATCCTTCAATCCTTAATTGTTAGTTTGGACTTGCAAGAAATATTTGTTCTTGGCCAGTCTTTCACTTGGTCAAATAAACAAACCCCCCCCCCCCCACCCAACCTTGTAAAAGAAAAATTAGACCTAACCTGAGTCTCCCCTTCTTGGATTGCTCTCTTTCCCAATGCCAGCCACAGGATCTGACCATAACCCCATATTTCTTAGCCTGGCAATCACCAAACCTCAAGAGAGAAAGCTTTTCCATTTTCAAAATGCATGGCCACTCCACCCACATTATTTGGCTACAGTTGAACGAGCATGGGTAAGTGTAGGTAATATTTCCTTTGATTGTAAACTTGCAAGTATGTCCGATTCTTACATCACCTGGAATAGATCAGTTTTTAGGAACATTGATCACATTTTTTTACAATACTTCTGAAGAAATTGAGGTGCTAGAAAATCTTCCCAACCTCGACTAGAACTCATCAATGCAAAAAAAAATAGTCTCCTTCTTGGGAACTTTTAGTGGAGGAACAATTCTGGTTCCAAAAATCCCGATATAAGTATTTCACAGATGGGGACAGAAATACTCAGTTTTACCACCTCTCTTCTAATATTCATCTTCATAGGGGAAAGATTAAGACCATTAAACATAATGGTAGGCTTGTGAATACCCCCTTTGAAATTGCACATGCTTTGTTCGAACTATATGCAAACCTTGTTCACTTCCTCAAAACCTTTAGATCCACCATTCATTGAGTGTCTTTTGCCAACCTATGTAGCATTGTAAATCTAGAAGGGATCTTAGTGCCTCCATCTCTAGAGGAAATTAAAAAGACAGTCTTCTCTTTAGGTCCCCATAAAGCACCAGGAATGGATGGCTTCAATGCTTTCTTTCATCAGATGCACTGGGACCTGAACAACAAAAACCTCTTTGATTTTGTTCTCTCTTTCTTTAATAATTTCTCCCTACCCTATAGAGTCAACCACACACTCCTATGCTTCTTCCCCAAAAAGGAACAAGCAAAAAACGATTGTTGATTTTAGACCAATTAGCCTTTACAATGTGGACTACAAAATTATAGCAAAAATTATGGCTCTTAAATTGAAACTTCTCTTGAATCATTTCATATCCAAATGTCAAGGGGGATTTGTGGCAAAAAGACAAATTATGGACAACATCATGTTTGCCCAAGAGATTTTCCACTTCATGAGAAAAACAAGAGGAAACAGGGTACGTAACTCTTAAGCTTGACATGTCTAAATCTTATGATAGGGTTGAATGGGGATTATTGACCAAACTTTTTTATTTTTTGGGCTTCAATCAGAATTGGTTTTAACTCATTGATACATTAATTTCAACTACTTCCTTTTCCATTAAACATATTGGCAACCCTTACTTCTAGTTCTCTGGAACTCAAGGTTTGCAACAAGGCTGCCCCCTAAGCCCCTATCTCTTCTTGTTTATTATGGAAATCCTTTCTAAGCTTTTGAATGAATACAGATCACTCAACCTCTTTAAGGGCATTAAGGTTGCTAGAAAAGCACCTAAAATCTCCCACCTTTTCTTTGCCGACAACACCTTTCTCTTCAGTCGAGCAGACGAGGAAGATGCCCTGGCCCTTAAAGCTGTTATAGAACTCTTTCCAGATATTACTGGCTAGGAAATTCATTTTAAAAAGTGGGGCCTTCTTCAGCATAAATGAACCTCCATATGAAAAGAATGTGATTTTGTTTACTTTGGGAATCAAGTAAATGTAAAAAGATGTGATCTATCTTGGCCGAACCAAAATGAAGAACATAAAATTTGTACTCAACAAAATGAAGCAAAAAATGGCCACTTGGAAGGCTTCAAGTCTATCCTTTGCAGGAAGAGAAGTCTTATTGCAATCTATCCTCCAACCTCAATCTTTATATCACATGCAATGCTTCAAATTCCCAAGCATGCTTTGCAAGAAAATTCATTCCTATGCCAAAAATTTTGGCTAGGGAACCTGACCAAGGAAAAACAACTTACACTTTTCTCTTGGGACCGGTGTTGCCTCCCTAAGGGAAACGGAGGATTGGGTTTTAAGAAAATGAAGGACGTCAATGCAACACTACTATTCAAGCAAGGGTGGTGAATGCTTAAAAACCTTGAGGCACTTTGGGTACAAACTCTGGAGACAAAATACTTCCATGATTCTTACCTTTTGAGCCTAAGGTCAAAACTTGTAACGGATCAAGGACATGGAATGGTATGTGCAGTGTCATCCCAAAACTTGAAAAAATGGTCTGAAGAAAGGTAGGTAATGGGAGAAATACATCCTTTTGGTTCGACCCATGGACAAAACTCCAGAAGATCGAATATCCACAACTCCTGACATCAAGCAATGGGCAAGAAATGCAACAGTAGCATAGGTGGCAAACTCAATCCTCAATCTTCACAAGGAGTTACCTTCTCCTCAAACTCAACCTCCACCTCCCCAGCTTTCTCATCTTTCCCATTTATATCTCTCTAATGAAGTTGATTCTTGGATGTCTCTTATTTCGAACAACGGAATTCTCTATCAAATTGGCAAGGCAAGTCTTGTTATAAATAAGAATGACTTCTCAACATTATACTCCCACCACATAGTGGAAGTATTTTTGGAAATTACCCTTACACCCCAAAGTTAAGACTTTCTTTTGGCATCTTAAAAATGCAAGACTACCAGTCAAGGCAGTACTCACTCAATGGACAATTATAGCCTCAACATGCCAGCTTTGTGGAAATTGTGAAGAGTCCCTCTGGCATATATTTCTTTCTTATGAATAGACTAGGAGGATTTGTGCGGGCGGCCCTCTAGGACTCCAAATGTTAGGACTCACACATACATCTATCAGTGATCTCTGCCAATCTTTCATCTCAGATCTTGGTCTTGGAAAACCATCCAAACGGTGGTTGGTGTCTGTGTTTATAATTACATGTTATTTTGTTTAGAAATAATGGAATAACAAATTTTATAGTAGGAAATCTCCCAACCCCACACTAATTTTAAATAACATTTCCAATTGGATCAAAGATCTAAAAACTCAAAAGACAAAAAACATGAAGTCACACACAACATGACACAAGTAAGGAGTTCTAACCAACATACTTGCTTTTGTGAAAATATAACTAATTTGAGTCACTTACCAATTCTGATGCGTGCAGCGGTACATAACTCAAAGTTAAATAGCACAAGATGGAGTGTGAGACTATTTTGGGAAGGACAGCTAAAGTATGTCAACAGAAGGATTAGGGAAGGGAAATCTCACTGAGGCAATTTTTTTTTGTTTACACGATGGAATAGATCAAGCCCAACTTTTGAACATTCAACTGTCTGAGATTTGGTGCAATGAGGAATAAGTGTTTGATCTACTTTTGCCGCCAAAACACAAAAGTTGGCCATTAGTCTTTGTCCCATTTTTTGTACAACTAACTACTTGTGTTAAGAATATTAAACTCAACAAGTTTAGATACACCACACTCCAATAATAGTTCACCTATCTAGAATCTAAATCCTTCATAGAACTAAACCTGTAAATGGATAATCAAAATCCGCCTCCAAACGAATTCATATTGTTTTAAGAGCATCCAAATCAAAATTTTCTCTCACAAAAAAAATATCCGAATTCCTCCAATAACCAAACGGATTCGGATATTTGAAAAATGGATCGGATACTACCCAGATAATATTTATCTGATTATAATAAAATATATTTTTTTAAACTAAAAAATAAAAGGTAAAAACTAAAGAGTTAAACTCGTTTAAATTTTAAATTTCAAAATTGAAATTTCTTTCTTTCGGTAATTGATCCTCAATGGATCGTTTACCAAAAACAAAAACAACACTCAAACGTGAAAGTTGAAACGTCTCAAATACTCAATCGATATTTCCTCTCAACCTAAACCGAAAAAACAAAAATAAATATTTCCTCTCAAACTGCGTCTTCTTCGAGCTTGGAAAGAACGGAAACCCTAAGGCCCTAGCTACTATAATATTTCCTCTCAACCAATAGCAAAAAAGGCAAGAGCAGCGGTGATTTTTTATTTTCTATTCTCCTATCTATTTGTTTCTAGATGCAACAATTATAGTCAAGGCTAAAGCTCTTAAGTATTTTTTTTTCTAGGTTATTCTTGCCAAATATTCTATGGTTGCTTGGGACAGAGTGGAAGAACTTGAAATCGAAGATTCAAAAGGTGCATACCATGTGGCGTGCTTGAATCCTCAACTCCATTTCAAAAAGTGCAGTATGTTTGTCTTTTCGTTGAAAGTTGAAAAGCCATTTCTGCATTTCAAGACTTTTTCTTTGAGTCCCCATCAGATATGGGTGGGTTTTCATAAAAACTCATTTGTTTAAAACAAAGTTCACTTCCAGAGAAATCCATTTGCTTCTTTTATTTGTTTTTCTCTTACTGTTTGAGCTTTCAAGGCACACTTTTTTTATTTTTTTTCTCTTGCTATCCGAGGCACGCTTTTGAGCATAACAGTAAAATATGTTTCACTTTAGGGGGAAATTACCATAATAGTAAATGGAGTTAGGTGTGAATGTTTTCCCTCTTTTTTGTTTATTAATCTGTACCCAATTCTACTATGATTCAACAATGAATGAAGTTTACTGGCGGAAATGAAGTATATATAATAGAAATAATACATATATGGGTCCAGCCAATGTGGAAGAGGGAGTGCTTATTTTTGCTACATAAATGTTCTCATTTAGTGCCTCACACTGCTAACCAGGAAGAAATGTTGATTAGCATAAACTATGATAGCTTTAGAAATAATAAACAAAGAATAATTTTCCTTAGAAACGTGATATGATCAAAGAATTGGAAACAACAAAGAGGAGATATATTGATAGTGTAGTTTTACTCTTCTTTCAGTATATCTATTACAGTCAGCAACTACTGCTTCTAATCCTAGATTCAGTTTTCTCACGGACTAGAATCAAGTAATGAAGAGATATAAATCTATGTTTTGATTCGACGGATATATTGTGAAAGGGTGGGTATGGGAGGTTGGAAAATTTGGAAAGTGGACTATTGAGGGGTGCTTTATTTTGAAAGGGTGTGTTCAGTGGGTAAAATATTTTGGTTGAGTTCTTGAGGGGAGTTTTTTTTTACAAAATGGTGCATTCTATGGGAAGGGGTATGTTACTTTTTGGGAAGGGTGTTTTGGTCCACTAAAAGATCATCCATAACTAAGTTGAGGTTTTACTTTTATATAATAGTATAAAATAGTATGATTGGATTTTGTGGAGAGGTACATGTCTATTCAGGGGGTATTTTGGTCATACATACCACAACTGTTTCAAGTTTTCAAGTTTTCACTATATATATATATATATATATATATATATATATATATATATATATATATATATATATATATATATATATATATATATATAGTATAATTGTATCTACTTTCTTATACTTCAAATTGCTCTTTACATTTTATTTATTTATTATTTAAAATTTTATCTATTTATAAACATATAATTCTACATTAACATGTTTTTTTTCTTTTTTTTAATTCCATATGTTTATGGATGCAAACATATTTTTGAGCACATTAACACTTATACATGAAATTGTTTATGTATGTCTTATATATTTGTAAATGTAGAGTGTTAATTAATAATTGTTTATTGTACACTAGACATGACTGATCTTCATTGTAGCTTTGTTGCTACATCAACTAATCCTCCTAGCAATGTTATAGCCGCCTCTAATACTAATGATAAGGAAATTGAAGATGTGAGTATACAAAAAGATAATGAAGAATGGAAGATTAATAGTTGTATGGATATATCCAAACCTAAATGTCGTAAAATAACATCTGCAAATTTGAATAACTTTGATAGGGTTGTCCATAATGACAATAAGGTGATAGCCACATGCAAACATAATGGAAGAGTTTTCAATGGTGCAAGTGCCTTAGGAACATCACACTTAAGTAGCCATAAGAAAACTTATAGCAAAAGGTTCACCACTCTTATCAGTCAACAACTTCTCTCCATCATAAAAAAATAGTACTAGTGAGTCTTGTAAGGTGAGAAACTACAAGTATGATGCTGATCATACACAAAAACTTTTTACTAAGATAGTTTTTTAGCATGCTTATTCATACATTATGGCTGAGCATATCTATTTTGGATTGTATTCAAAAAGTTTAAGCCATTTATATAAGAAGTACCAAGGAACACATTGAAAAAATATGTATTGACTCTCTATGATGGAGAAAGAAAAAAGTTATACAAGGAGTTAGATAAGTTGGCTTGTAATGTTATTTTCACCACTGATTTGTGGACATCAAAATACTAGAATATTGGCTATTGTGTTTTCATATGCCATTACATAGATGATGCGTGGAACATACAGAAGAAAATTATTTCTTACAAGAGGCTTCCAGCACCCCCACACGGACGAGGTTATTTGCGAGCATGTAAAAGCTCAATTACTAAGTTGGAATCTTGGCAAGAAAGTATGTTCAATTGCTGTGGACAATGCTTCCTCAAATCATAATAAACTATCTAAACAATCGACTTAGTCAAAAAGGAACATTGATGGGAAATAGAGAGATTTTTCATGTGCGGTGTTTTGCGCATGTATTAAATCTCATTGTTCAGGATGAATTGGTGGAGCTTAGAAATGAGTTGGTAAAAATCCGACAAATGATCAAGTGATAAATGCTTCACCGTCGAGATTTGAAAAATGAAAATATATTTTGTCCCAGTGCAAATTGGATGACAAAAAGAGTGTCTCATTGGATGTTCTAACAAGGTGGAATTTTACCTATGAAATGCTCTATGATGCTTTAGTGGTAAAACTAGCTTTTGTCGTTTGACGAAGTTAGATAACAATTTCAAAAGTTTACCAACTAAGGAAGAGTGGGAAAAATATCAAAGAATTGAGGCATGCCTAAAAGTCTTCTATGATGTAACTATGCATATGTCAACCTGCAAGTATCAAATAACAAACTTTTACTTTAAAGATGTATGTAATGTTCTTTCAAGGATACATGCATGGGAAAAAAATGGAAATGATGATTGCATTAGGTCTATGGCAATTGCTATGAAAATCAAGTTTGAAAAGTATTAAAAAAATACTACATTGTTTATGGCACTTGGGGCTATTCTTGATCATCGTTACAAGATGAAATTAATTAGGTTTTGTATGCGTAAAGTTTGTGAGAATGTTGATGCTGAAAATTATGTTTCAAGGCTTAGATTTGATGTAAGTGATTTTTATGCTAAGTATGTAAGAAAATATGGCAGTTCAAGGGAACACAATATTGAGGATGTCTCTGAAAGTTGTATTAGAAAAGAATCTGACGGAAGTTCTAGGAGAGAAAATAAGAATTACAATAATGATTTCCATTCTTTTCTAATACAAGAGGAAGATGATTTCATGCAGCCCACGAAGTCTTATTTGGATCAATATTTGGATAATTGCTTAATTTCTATTGTAGAAGATGATTCTCGTTTTGACATTTTGCATTGGTGGAAAGTCAATGGCCCTAAATTTTTGATCATCTATAGAATGGCTCGTGATGTTTTAGCAGTTCTAGCTTCAACTGCTACTTCTGAATCTTGTTCATCCTTACTCCCTAATGTTGTTGAAGCCTTGATAAACCTAAGAAATTGGTTACTTGAAGTTAACTTTGGTAAGTAATTAAAAGGTGTAACTTTATATAATCTATTTTTTATAATATGCATGATGTAACTTATAGATATTATTATTTCTTACTAATTTGGGTATTTCTATCATGTTGTATGAATCAAATTCAATTGTGGATGAATAAATATAATTATCAAATGCTAATGACATGAATAGTTGGATATTTATCAAGTGAACATTTCTTATGCTAATTTCTATTAATTATAATTCCATTCTATTGCTATGGTCTCTTCTTAATTTTCATTATAGTTCTTCTATTCATATTTTTTTTTAAAATATTTTCTGCAAATGATTATATATAGTTGTGACAGATTATGCTTTGCGGGATTGGAGTATGTGTACTATATTGTTGGTACAGAATAGTTAGATTTTTTTTAAAATTCTAAAATATTATAACAAAAACTCTTCAACATTATTTTATATTATTTTTTATTTTTTACCATTGTATTATGAACTAATATACATTTTCGTTAAAATGAAACAAAACTTGTATTTACCTAAAGAAAAGAATGGATTATGTTAATTTTTCTTTAATTGACTTGATGCAATCTTATTTTACTCGTGGGGTTTCCCTTTTCTTCCATTCCTCTTCCACCTTTTTTTTTTTTTTTTTTTTTGCATTCTTCAAAATTGGGTTGATGTTTACTTATTCCTATCTTTATTCTTTAGTTTTCCTTTCACCTATTATTTGTTGTATCTTTTTTTGTTGGATATGACTGTTCAACATGAATATTAGCTATTTTTACTACTTTTGTTTAATCTTGCAATTTTAGGTTCTTGAAACATCTTACATGACACTTTCATAAGTGTTTTATTCAGATTTTTATGTTACTTAATTAGTTATATATAAATATGTATAACATGAATTTATGTTATTCATTGTCCTTAGAAGTCTTGTTTTATCATGTATTTTTGTTATGGATTTGTAGATTTGATTACATCATTGACAACAATGCTTAAAACTACTAGTTGTGTTAAGTTAGTCCAACAATATAATTTTGGTTTAATCAAAATTCTGATTTGTATAAATAAGGAACCTGAACATACTAGGATTAAATAGGTTCTCTTTAATAATTTTACCTTAGATAAGATGTTTATCTCTTTGGAATGCTTACCTAACACTTCACTAATTGTTTTTGTAACGCTCCGATTCCCAATATGGGAAATTAGGTCGATACTTAACCCAAGAACCGATTTTTCCTTAGGTAGTGAACCAGTCGTGATAAAATAGACCAGAAATTAAACTCAAAAAAATTTAGAATATTTAAGCAGCGGAAGTCTATTGTAATAAACTGAAACATTTCCATTATTTTAAAATATCCAAAATAAAGGGGTTTGACTATTACATTTATTAAATAGAACATTTCACACCAATTACATAATTATTTAAATATAGATAAAAAGCATATTTTATGTCCTTAACATATAATATATGAATGAGGTTCATTAGCAATATGGACTTCTTCTGTATCCCGACCCAATTCTTCAAAGTCATGCCCTACACATTCATCATCTGAAGAAAAATATTGGATAAGTTTTTCGAAACTTAGCAAGATCAAATCCAGCAAAATATCGACATGTTTGAAATAATGTATCAAAATAATACAAGAAATACAATCAAATGAAATAAATAATGCAATAATGCTAATGCACAAGTTATTATTTATCTTATTTGGAAACAATACGATGCCCCATGCCGTTACATGGCTTGCACTCATTATACAGCCTGGACATGCGTATTGCTCCATTTTGGATTCAACACATCATACCCCATGCCGTTACATGGCATGCACGCGTTATACAACCTTGATATGTGTGTTGATCCCTCCAGTGTTATCATGGGTTTTCCCAATAGGAAATGATGAAGATTGATCCATGTTGTTACGTGGCCTGTGCGCGTTACACAGCCCTATCAACCCATCCAATTCTCTATCGGACCATGATTTTTGTAAATAGAAAAGTTAATGTCTTCTTCTTATAATGCAATATGCAATTCAATGCTAAATCTTGATATTCATATAAATTTATAAAAGACAATAAACCAAACATATAAATATAACGTAGGATTTGCAATATATATCAAATGATAAATGGTTCAAGTTAGTAGACATACATAAAATATTCTCACTTACAATACATATCAAGATAAAACACAATATTTCAAACCAGGGGTGGACCCAGGATTAATATTGGGGGGGGCCGAAGAACGAAAGTCTAGATTGGGGAAGAACAAATGCTTTTTCGCCACATATTGTGTGGGCCTTTATAAGACCCATTGGGGCTTCCACCTATGAATTATTTTATTATATTAAAGAATATGCCCACATATTTTGTGGGGCCCACACATATTTGACAAAAATAGATAAATTATTGATAATAATTTTTTTTTCAACAATATATAGGTAAATTAAAGTATAAAAAAAAAAAAAAGACTTTCAACCCTAAAAAGTCAAATGCAAACTATTTTTTTTAGGTAAGAGATACAATATATAATCAAATAGCAAAAATAACAAAAGAAATAAAGAAACAAAAATACAAAATCTAATAAAAAAAAAAAAAAAAAAAAAAAATGAAAAAAATATAAACAATATATTGTGAAGAAGATTTTTTCCCCAAATTTTCCTTAACCCACGCTTATAGAAAGTTGAAGAAGAATAAATAGGAAAAAATAAACGGAAGAGAATAAATAGAAAGAAAAGAGAAGAAATGAGAGAAATGAGAGAATAAATAGGGATTGAGGATGAGTTAGTTTCTAATTAGGAATGGCATTTTGAATTTCTAATAAGATTTTTTTTTCAAAAAATTTCTTTAACCCACGATTATAGAAAGAGAAGAGAATAAATAGGAAAAAAAGATGTGAGAGAGAAGAGAGGGGAGAATAAATAGGGATTGAGGAGTTAGTTTTTAACTAGGGATGACAATTATACCCATTATTTTACCTTTCAAAATTATTCTCAAAATTGAGGGGGGGCCAAATAGTGACATTTCACATGTGAGAAGAGAAAAACACTGAAAAAAATGAAGAAAATTAATACAAAAAATGAAATAAGAAGGGAATTATTAAAAATATTTAAAAATCCGCCATGGCCCCCCTCGGCCCCTTAGTGGGTCCGCCCCTGTTTCAAACTATAGATAATATGAAGAATTATTACTTAAAATTTTTATCAAATAAAATGCAACATATCAAATACACAACTATTCAAACAAGTGAATATAGTGGAAGATTATCACTTGCAATTTGGATTAAATATATCAAATATGTAGATATAATGCAAGATTTTCACTTGCAATATAGATCAAATACGCAATTATTCAAACAAGTGAATATATTGCAAGATTATCACTTGCCTTCACGATAGATTCAAAATCAAAATATTGCAATGTTTTGAGCGGTCCAATAAAACACAAACTCGGACAAACGATTTCAGTGAACGGATTTAGTTTAAAATAAAAAGAAATTTAGAAATTCTTATTGATTTTAGAGAGAAATCAACTCTCTCTCTCTCTCTCTCTCTCTCTCTCTCTCTCTCTCTCTCTCTCTCTCTCTCTCTCTCTCTCATCTTAGGAAAAAAATTCTCCCTCGTAAGGTGAATCTCTCTCTCATCTTAGGAAAAAATTAAATTTCTCCCTCGTAAGGTGAATCCCTCCCCCTATTTATATGCAAGAATTCATAATAACAATTAAGTAAATTAATAAAACTTAAAATATGATAAATTCTTAAGGGATTAACTATTTTTAATATACATAAATTCATCTATTATATTATATTTTAACTCTTAATGTACTTTGTTTCTTAAGTTTACAAAAAAAATGAAGTGTTAATTTTCTTAAAGTATAAAAATGTTTAAGATCTATTAAGCTAACGATCATAACAACTATTTAACTGATATATTATTTATTAGTTAGTATTTGAGTTTATTTAAGTAAATTGACTAAAAAAACGATTCACTTATTTGGTTTCATTAATTGATTAATTTATCATTATTTTATTATTTTCTAAAGAGATGGTAATTACTATAAAACAAAATAACATATATAATTAAAAGATATAATAAATGATTATTTTATGAAAATTGACCAAAATAACCTTAGTAAAATCTAGGGGTATTACAGTTTTGCAGGTATTTTAGAACATGGAGAATTATGAAGTGATGGGCATTTTTTGCTTGTACAAAATGAGACAAGTCGTGGTCATTTTACTTGATCCCTAGCCTTTTTTGGATTGGATCTAACTTAATGTTACTTTAGAATATGTCATGATCTATTTTTATATGTTTTGTATTAGCTTAAAATAACTTTAGATAATTTCTTGTATCGTTTGTTTCTCTTATCAGAAAAAAATCACTATCATAATTCAAAAATTTATAATAGGTGATTTTTGTAACAGGTTATGATATTTACGGATGGTGCTTTAAGTGTAATGGAATTGCTTCAAACGGTTATGAATGATTTTGTGGCAGGTTATTGGTTCAATTTTTTTTGAATTATAATGGGTGATTTTTGTAACAAGTTATGGTTCTTATGAATGATAATGTGATTGTAACAGGTTATGGTTTTTATGAACTATAATCGGTTGATTTGTTATAGGATTTTATGTATGATGCTTATAGATGATATAGTGTTAAATTATGCTAGTTTTGTAATTAGGTTATTGGTTGTAGTCTATGGATGTATAGATCTGAATTTTTTTTAAACTATAGAGAAAATAATTTGTTAGAATATACTCACCCAAGTCAATTCATGAAAAAACTATCATAAATCAACAAATTATAATACGTGATTTTGTAATAGGTTATGGCATTTATGAATGGTATTTTAATGTTAATGTATTGGCTTCAAACGGGTATGGATGGCTTTGTGACATGTTATAAATGATACAGGTAATTGGTTTGAAATTTTTTTGAATTATAATGGGTGATTTTTGTAATAGGTTATGGTTTTTATGAATGATAATGTGATTATAATAAGTTATGGTTTTTATAAATTCTACTATGCTGATTTGTTATAAGATTTTATGTATGATGCTTATAGATGATATAATATTTAGTTACTTTAAATTTGTTAAATTATGTTGATTTTGTAAATAGATTGTTTGTGGTCTACAAATGTATAGATTTTATTTTTTAAAACTTTGGAAAAAATAATATGTTAGAATATACTCACCAAGGTCAATCAATGAAAAAATCATTAGAATAATTTTTTTTTTTTTAAATTTAACAGACTAGTAATCGAATTCGGAAACTAAAAATTAGAAATCAAATAATGACAATTGACAACCAATAATCGGATAGTTTATCGAATCAGATAATTATCGGATATTCGATAGAGTTTCAGATTCAAATTCGGATACCTATTAAAAAAATCTGTCGGATATTAGATTGGGGTCGGATAGTATATTTTCTTATTGGATTCAGATTCAGATAGTAGTGTATCCGAGCTAAATCCAATCTGTTTACAGATCTACGTAAAACACAATAAGGGATTAACAATATTAGACACTACTAGTCTTCGTATTTGCTAGTCTAAGTAATAAGATAATAATTAACTTTCATTAAAAAAAATAATACATAAATAAATGAAAATGCCCTTATCAAAGAAGCCCTTGCCCTTTCAAATGTTAGTTGGACCTTTTAGGTGCAAAATCATAATTTTACAGCGTAATTCATTCATATTAGAACTCTCAAAATAGGATTACATATTTGTTACCAGAAAGCCCTTACCCGTTTAAATGTAGTTAGACGTTTAAGTGCAAAATCGTAATTTGCATCATTTACTGATACTATTAGTTTTTTTTTTAAATTAATTTAATAATTAAATAATATTAAAACAGTCTCTTTTTAATGCCATGATTAGGGTCCCTTTTTCACCTCCCCCTAATTTTCTGGCTACTTTATTATATACTAAATAATATCATCATAATGATAACAATTATTAATTTATATTTTTAATTGATATTCACTAATAATTAAATAATATTTTTTTGGGTAGAACGAACGGGGTCATGCAGAACCCAACAGAAAACAAAACAAAGAAAAAACTAATTTGGCCCAACCAATATATCAGTCAAAAGAGATTTCTCTAATTCTAAAGGTGGCTTTTGTAGGATTTTCAGGAATTCTATTTCATCACATAACATCCTTGAACACCAATCGGCTACTTGGTTTCCTTCCCGTCTAATGTGGGTGAAATGGACATGTCCATTTGATATGAATCTTTGGCAGATGTCATTAATAATTTCCCAAACTTTACTTGGATCTTCGAATAAGGATGAAGAAGCAGGATAGCCTAGCGGGAGTCGGATTCTATTTCAATAGGCCATGCCCCTATATTGAGAGCAATGTTCAATCCTTCTTTCAATGCCAAAAGTTCAGCTTCTAGAATTTCATTACATTGCATTTTTTTTGTGAATCAGCCTCGAAATGCTCCACTATGGTCTCTAATAACTCCTCCTACTTGAGCAATTTCACCTTGTTTGATAATGGAGGCGTCAATATTGCATTTAAACCAACCCTTTGGTAGTTTAGACCAATTACACTTCTTTGTAATACTTCGTGGTTTCTGTACTTTCGCATTGCAGGATTCTCATGCTTCCTTTACTGTGGTGAAGTAATCCTCAATTATTAACTTCCCATTTCCAGGTCGGACATAATCAATATCATGAACACCTTTTTTCCTCCAGTTCAACATAAAATAAATAACACAGACGAATTTCTTTGGCAATCCTGAATACCATTTAGATGCTTTTTTACAAACGTTAAGTTCATACCAAGAGGCTTGATCACAATTATAAAATGAATTTCGACGAGTCGAGTGGACTAGCTGATTCCATATACTCATAGCAAAACCACAGTCTCAGAAGACATGCATATTGTCTTCCACCCCAGCACTACAAAAATTGCATCCATCTTCATCCTGGAGTTTCAAATATTTTTTGCAAGCATTCGTTAAGAAGTGATCTTTACTTGCAAGCTAGGCAAATGAGCACAATCTACTTGGTAGTTTTAAATTCCAAACCATGGAAAGAAATTTCGGCGAATTTCGCCGAAATATCGGCGAAATCGCCCGGTTTCGCCAAGGGGCGAAACGAAACAAGGGAGCGAATCGAGATTTGCGGGATATCGCCGATTTCTCGGCGATATCTCGCCTTTTCTTGCCGAACTGGCGATATCTCGCCGAATGTCGGCGAACCATGGATATCAACTCCGGTCACTCGCTCGTTGTGCAAAGGAGTCCGCGTCTTCCTCGATCAATTGAAGCATCGTCTCTGTCTTCTGGTATTGCCTCTGTCTTCTGGTATTGCTATGTGATTTTGGTTAAAAAAAAAAACAGATTTCAGCAAAGCCAGCCGTTAGAAAGAGTCTGCTGCACCCTGATTGTAACTGCTGAGTTGCCGGACGGAGAAGTGAGGAAGACGAAGTGATTGCTGAGTCGCGGACGGAGACGTGAGGAAGACGAAGTGAGTCGCCGGACGGAGAAGACGGAGAAGTGAGGAAGACGAGGAGGACTGAGGAAGATGAAGTGAGTCGCCGGACGGAGAATACGAAGACTGAGGAAGACGAAGTGATGAAGATTGAGTTCTGATTTTTTTGAGATTATAAGTTGTGAATTTGATCCGCACGCACACGTGGTTGATGGAGAATAATGGAGTTATTAAAAAAATGAAATAAAAAATATTAAAGATAAACATGAGGCTGAATAACAGCCTGGATAGATTTGTAACTACTGACGCTTTTGCAGAATAACAGGGATATTTATTAGTTTATTAATTTTTTGAATTTCAAAACTTTAAACGCATGCGAGCCATCACTCATCAATCATATCATCATGTTATTTTATAATATATTATTATATAATTCAGGTAAATATCGGCGAAATCTCGCCGAGATTTCGTCAGTTCGCCGGTTCGCCGGGTAGCGAACCCGGCGAACCGAGCGAACTTTCGTTCCTTGTTCCAAACCACATCCCAAAAGGCTGTTGTGTACGAATCAGGAGCCGGCATTATTAGTTCATTTGAAATAGCTTCATAATTAAATTGTGCGAACAGTGAATCGCCCATCTGGAGAATGCTTTCATATGATCCTATCACTACCATTATCTTCTAAAGGGGGGCACATGCTTTAATCTATTAACAAATATTATCAGGCAGAAAATTAATAAATTTGTCATTCCACAACCTATCATTGGTTTGCACATAAGACTGTATATTCTCTTCTAACCAATCAACTAGAATATGTTTCATAGTCATATCTACAAGAGTAGGATTAGTTCTTATCCAATTGTCCCTCCAGAAAAGAATAGACTTACCATTCCCAAATACCACTTCATAATGTTTCTTGACGGTTACAACTTCTTTTGTTATTGCTTTCCAAAGTGAAGAGTCGATCACTAAACTGTTTAATAGGTTGCTCCTCCTTGTAGAACCATACTTCTCGTTTAAAATTGCTGCCCACATAGTATCTTGGAAGAGAACCCCCCATGCTAGCTTTATGATGAAAGCCTTGTTCATAATAGCTAAATTTGAAGCTTAAAACCTCCATTTCTCTTGGCACTACACAAACTTCCCCAATTAACTAGATGAGTTCTTTTTTAGTGTTCAGTATCTTCTCAAACAAATGCTCTAGTGGCTTTTTCACCTCCTGTAGAATTCATTTCGGATAATACTTGATTGCATGTGTAGTACGAGATTATTTGGATTACTGATTTATCTAGTATAACTTGACCCGCAAGAGATAAAGAATTTGCTTTCCAGGAAGACAGCCTCTCCTTCACTTTGTTGACAATATAATGATTGGTTTTTTAATGCTTGGATCAAGAATAAATTTCCCTTAATTGTTTTATTATATCTCATAATTGATTTTATTCTCATTATAAGTTTTCTCCACTCCTCATACTTCAGGCTTGGAAATTGAAATTGAAAGAATAATAAGTACTTATATAGTGTCGGTTACAGGAAATTTTTTTTACTTGATAGAATTTCTATTACAGCCGTTACAGGCAAGGAAATTGAAATTGAAAGAAATAATAAGCACTCATAACACAATTACAAAGTATATACTTTTAGAAAAATCAGAACACGGATGGGTTGGAGGAGATCAAGCTTCTTCAGTTCTGAAATCGAATGGGTTCAACGATGACTAGAAGATGGGAAGAGGATCCAACTTCAATGGGTTGGAGGAAGACGCTTTTAGAGCTATCCTTCACTATCCTTCACCCGTATGATGGCCCCAAGTTCAAAGTAGAACTCAATGTTCTTGATGTATACACATCTCTTGCTTCCAATAAAATTTCTTCCACTTTTTTCTTTTTCTTCTTTATTTAATTTTTTTTCTTTCAGTTTTTCGTTTTCTTCTAGATACATGTGTTATGATTCTAAAATTGTATTGATTAATGAGAAATACAAGTACTATATAAAGGAAAATACAATGTAATACCTAAAGTATATGTAATACCCAAAGTACCCTTAATGACTAAGAGTCCCTAACACGCCCCCTCAAGCATAACAGATCCTCAATCGGAAGTTTGTCACGAAGTAACAAAAAACATGCTCGTGGAAGACTCTTGTAAGAAGATCAACTAGGTAATCTGTAGTAGATAAGTAATGCATAGTCAATTGATAAGAGGCAACGAGATCGCGAACAAAATGAAAATCAATCTCCACATGTTTAGTCCTTGCATGGAAGATCAGATTGGCTGTTAGGTAAGTGGCACATATTGTCACACCAAATTTGAGGTGCTGAAGGAAGAAAAACACACAACTCACCAAGCAAAAAGCGAAGCCAAACTAACTCAGTAGAAACTGCAGTAATCACTCTATATTCAGCCTCTGTAGAAGAGCGAGAAACTGTATGTTGTTTTCGTGAACTCCATGAGACTAAGTGATTACCAAGAAAGATACAATAGACAGTGGTAGAACTCCTATCATCAGGAGAACCTGCCCAGTCTGCATCAGAATAAGCACTGATCATCATAGAAGATTTGCTAGAATAAAAAATTCCCATAGTAGAAGTTCCATGAAGATAACGCAAAATTCTCTTAACCGTGCTCCAATGAACATCAGTGGGTGAATGCATAAATTGTGCAACACGGTTAACAGCAAATCCTATATCAGGACGGGTATTAGAAAGATATTGCAAAGCACCAACAATCTTTCGATATTCTGTTCCATTAGACAGAGCAGTCCCATGCTCAAGAGATAAGGAAGTACCCAAAGCCATTGGAGTAGAAACTGACTTAGCCTCAGTCATTTTTGTTTGAGATAACAAATCAATGATATATTTTTGTTGAGTGAGAAACAGACCATCAGAAGTGCGCTTAGCTTCCATCCCAAGAAAATAATGCAAATTTCCCAAATCTGTAATGGCAAAAGCAGTGGACAAGGCCTTCAAGAGGGAACTAATAGCCTCAAAATTGTTCCCAGTGACAAGTATATCATCAACATATACAAGAAAGTAAAGCGTGACTATAGATGAATGAAACATGAAGAGTGAACAATCTGTTTTGGAACCAACAAGTCCTTGAGAGATAAAAAATGAAGAGAGCTTATGATACTAAGCTCAAGGAGCTTGTTTCAACTCATAAAAGAGATTTCCGAAGATGACACACATAACTTCGTTTTGATGAATCCACAAAACTCAATGGTTGTTCCATATAAACTCTTCAACTAGATCCCCATGAAGAAAAGCATTAGAAACATTCAATTGTCGAATAGGCCAATTGTTAGCAAGAGCGATAGACAAGACTACTCTTATTGTGACACCCAGCCCAAATCTAGCCCGGAAACCCGATCTGTTTTGGGTCAAGTAGGGTTTGTTTAATGTTGACTTTGAAGTTTGACCGTGATTTCAGTTTTACTATCTTTTAAAATCTTAGGAAGATGTCTTTGTGGGCCATCTCAGTAGAAGATATGGTGTTTGACCCAAAACCCATGGATATTGATGATGGTGTTTCCTTATGGAAACCTTATTTGATTTGGTGTTGAACTATTTATTTGTGAAGAAGAACTTGGTTGGTGGACCTAAAGCTTAGTTGGACCTGGTTTGAAGACATCCCTCCATACTAGGTAAGTAGTACGATGTATTGAAAGAAGCCCATCCAAAAATATTGAAGTTAGGCCCATTAAATCCCTATTTTTGAACAAGTTGTCCAAGCAGTGGCATTTTGGTAAATATCTGTTTTTAAGGTTTTCAAAAGCTTTATTTCTTTTAATTTCGTGGTAAACTATTCCCACCATGTTTCTAAACCTCTTGATAGCATGGGATCGACCTTTGAACTTCCTCTTTGGCAACCAATCAACCAACAGGGTCAGTTTGGTCAGTTTGGTGAAACCCTAGTAACTCTTGAACTCTTTGTGCTATTTAAAAGGGGGAACTCCATGTGTTTCACTCTCAATCTGTTTCTAAGCCTTGGGAGAACGTGAGAAGATCCCTAGAACCTCTCCTTCGAAGCCAAGAAAGATCCTCAAGCATCTGTTCTGATTTCTTCATCGGTTTCTCTTCTAAAATGTTGGTATTCAATTTGTTTCTTCTTTAATTCATTCTTTCTTCTCTACTTCTGATTTTCTGATCATGAGAAGGGTATTACACTACTGTAATGACCTCTTCTTTAATTCTTTTAACCCTAGAGTGAATCCCCCAATTCACTCTATGATCTTAAAGCCATATGACGATGATCCTTGAATTTGATTCCACCAAAGCTCTTAATGATATTTTCCCTAATTTCCTACCTATCTTTATTATTGTGGGGAAGGTCTCATATTATTACCATGACCTTCCCTTGTGTCCTCATGATTGAGGAGTTGATCCTTGTTTTTCTTTGGAACAATTGGCAACCCTTTTATTTTCTATTAATTCATTGGACCCTCCCCAAAACCTTTCTTGATTGTAAATTCCTTGCCCTAAGGGTGAATCTTTATTCTCCCTAGTCTTTTCGTGGGATACACGGATTCTTGTTAGTAAATCCCTAATTGTATGATTTGAATTTGTTTCCCTTCACTTTAATTGAGAACCTTATTTTCTCTCATTAGTAGACCCTTTCTAATTCCATTCTTTATTTTGAAATACTAATGAGATATTCCTTTATCTATCTTGGGTTGTTTTTGTGAGAATTAATTATGGGTAACTCTCATGGGAGGTAACCAACTCTCATGAGAGGTAACCATATCTGAGACCCTATTGTTCTTTTATCTGTTGGAAACTCCCCAACACTTTTTCAGATTGTGCATTCTTTGTTTCTCTTTCCCATGGGTGAATCTTGATTCTTTGTTTCTCTTTCCCTTGGGTGATATTTGTGTTAACCTAAACTTGATCACTATATTTTCTTCATGATCCATGTTTAACCTAATTAGGATTTCTAATTAT
Source organism: Hakea prostrata (assembly GCF_041222555.1). Classification (NCBI taxonomy): domain Eukaryota; kingdom Viridiplantae; phylum Streptophyta; class Magnoliopsida; order Proteales; family Proteaceae; genus Hakea; species Hakea prostrata. The sequence continues at coordinate 16,437,428 of NC_142608.1, forward strand.
TCTTTCTTCGTTCTTGTTCTTTTTTGAGATCAGGAAGAAGATGATGCATTCTTGCAACCATCTATTCCATGATCTCATCCTATTCTTTGAGATCTATGATCATCATCATGATCTTAACCCTAGCTAATAGATTCTTGAAACCTTAAGCCTAACCCTTGAATGATCTTTCTGGAAACCTCTTGTAACCTTCCATGTGCGGGAAACCTCATGGGTAATGTTTCTGTTAACATAAACTAGATTTCCTATGATTTCTTGTTATTTTCTTGATAACAATCATTCCCTCTCTTTCCGTGATCATAACCTTTTCATGAGCCATATGTTATGATGAAACCCTAACCTCTTTGTTACAAACCTATTGTGATTGATTTTTCGGACTATGATCTCCCCCATGTCTTCATTTGGGTTTGGTTGTACTTGGTCTTCAACCCCATGAGCAAAGCACCTTTGTATAGCAATATACATGGGGGCGGTTACTAGTGGCGGTTGATTAAACCAAGCGACCGCCTTAAGCGACCGCCCGGTTCTGCTTGCGGGAAAATGCCCTATTTTGCCCCCTGTTCGTTATAAATAGCATCCCTCGCCCTATTAACGCATTATTTTGTTCGGGATTGCTATTTTGGGCAATTAGGCGGCAGTGGAATCGTGCGGGATTCAACTCTGAAGTGCTGTTAATGATATGAAACCTTTTCTCTTCTATTCTTGGTGATTCTTATTAAGGTAATGAATCTCCATCTTCTATTCTCTTCTTTTTAACCTCTGATTGATATGAACCCATCCCCATTTTGTTAGTGGTTACCCAATTGATTTGTTGTATCTCCCTTTTCAATGTTCTTGATGAGATCCTGTCCAGAAACGAATCCCCGCATTTGTTTAATGGATGGATCCCATCAAGGGGAATGATTTGGGTAATAAATCTTTGTTAATTTTAGGGTTTCTTGTTACCCCCTTGTTCTAGACCTATTAAGCTTGAAATTCGGACTAAGATCATCCCAAAACGGATTGAAATCGGATGATAAAAAGTCTGATTTTCGGAGTTGGAAACTGTCTGAAACAGGGGCGGTCGCTTGTGGAGGTCGCTTAACTTAAGCAACCGCCACAAGCAACCGGCTGGTTTCCAATAGACTGTGTAGGTTTGATTTTTGAATTGTTTTGACTCTTGACTCTTATACATTCTTGTAACCCTATGCCTAGGTGTTCTCTGTTTCAAATAAAAGTCTTATAATAGTTTTTGGATTGCAAGTTAGAGGACTTCTACTAAATTACAGGTAAGGACATGCATTCTTATTTATATGCAATTACATATACATGATGATTTCGTTGTTCTATTTACTATTCTTTGATCATGTAACTTGCTTTGTAATTGTATAAAGTATGTGAATCTTATTGTACACTTGCTGTTTGTGGTATTCCTTGATGTACTTCATCTTTCATGATATTGCACAACTGTTCATGGTATGATAAAGAGTGTTGTAGTGTGATTGTGATGGAAGGGGTATTCCATTGGGATATCTTGGCTTGGGATATCAGAAGGCTGTGGAATGGGACACATGCCTGCTGATGTCTCCAAGCACTATCATGATTACTTGATGACATACTTAGGGAGTCTAGAATTGCATGGCTAGGTACCCCACATGCTATTACCCTTTCGGCAGGGGAATTGAAGCCGGGTGACCCGTGACAATGGTGACGTGACTATGTTTCATCCAACAGCGGTAATCAGTCCGTGCGGAGACTCAGTGGTCCACTATTGGTCATGTAATGGTAGGGTTGCATATGTTAGGGTTGGGCTCATGGACGTCCAAGGAGCGGACCGGGTGTCGCGAGGAGTCATGAGAGCATCCGCCCCAATAATATGTGGAGGACCATAGGGTTAAGGAGTGGAGTCCAACAGAGGTAGCCGGTCCGTGAGGATTCACACTCCTAGGTTGCGAAGGATACTTTGAACCGAGTTGGTTGGTGCCATAGGGGAAGTATCTGGACTTCATATAGTATGTTACCATTATGACCTTGCATTGGATTAGAAACCCCGACATGCGCCGGTACTCATTGCCAATGGTCGTGGTGAGAGAGTGTTGACTTAACCCCCAGCCACGGTTTTGAGAGCCGGTGTGGACTTACCCCTTTGCCCAGGATCCCTACGAGAGGTAACCAGTCCTTGCCGGATCGAGTGATGAGACTTACCCAAAGGAGGGCTGGTGTATATCTTAAAGCATGTCGGCCATTAGAGACTTGCATAGTTAGATCTTAGTAGCATTCATATTTTCGCATATCATCCATATCATTTCATATGTGCATTCGTGGATTGTGTTGACATATATATGAGAATTGCTTGTTCCTTCTGAGTTCGTTGGAACTCATTCCTTTCATTGTATGTATTATATAAACTGTACAGATGGTTGCACAATGTCGGAAGTTGGAGATGATTCATATGAAAGAGCTTTCTCGTATGAAGCTGATGTGAGACAGACAGTGGTACATGGACTTGCAGAGCATGAAGCCTCCTGAAGATGAAGATTATTTAGTTACTTATTTTGCTTCCGCTGAACTCGATATTACATTTGATTCTTGATTCTTTCCTTTGATTATTTCTTGGATATTTATTGGAGTATTTGGACTCCTGTAACCTGTTTATTAATTATTGCACTTTTCTTGCTCTTGATTATCTGTATTTGTATTTATTATTATTGATAGACTAAAACCATGGATCCTGTGACGGTTCACATCCGCGGGTTGTGGGGGGGGTTACGGGGGGGGGGGGGGGGGGGGGGGACACAAAAATTTTTTTTTTTTTTTGGGGGGGGGGGGTTTCCTCTCCCCAAAATCAAAACCCGGACGTTGATGAAACCCCTTTGCAACAAGTCTAGCTTTGTAGCGCTCTATAGTTCCATCAGGATTTCTTTTCACCCGAAATACCCATTTACACCCGATAACATTATAATTCAGTTTTGTAGAAACAAGTTCCCATGTTCCATTAGAAAGCAAGGCATTAAACTCTTCATGCATCGCTTTTCGCCAATGAGGAGAAAGAACAACCTTTGTATAACAGTGGGGGCAGACTCATTCTCAACCGAAGCAAGAAGATTCATTTTGACTGTAGGTTTTAATGAACCAGATTTAGAACGAGTAACCATTTCATGATGCTGAACTTGACCAATTGAAGGACCCATTTGTACATCAGAAGAATGCAGATTAGGAACACCAACTGGAGCTGTAATTTCACACTGCTAAGACAAATTGGAGACGTCATTTAGTTGAGGCGTAATGTGCCGAGTAGAGTCTGTAGCTATGGGTAGCGCAAAATATATCTGATTTGGCCCATCTAAAGTGGGCAATGTAGTAGATGGCTCAGAAGCTAAATGTGTAGGCCCATGTAATATTTGGGTTGGCCCACTAGAATGAGTTGTGGAAGAATCAAGTCTTACTCCAGTACTCGTGAGCCTACTATTAAAATTCGGCCCAGTAAACAGGGTTGGGGAGCTTTCATTAATATTAGGAGAATTACAACTTACAATAGAAACACTTGAAATTGCTTGTGTAACAAACCTATCAAACCACTGAGTTGGATCAAGTGCTCTAGGTACATCCTCCCTATAAGGAAACATTACTTCATTAAATCTGACATGTCTAGAAACAAATGTTTTCCCTGAAGTAATATCAAAACAAGCATAGCCCTTATATCCATCAAGATACCCAAGGAAGACACAAGACCGAGACCTCTTGTCAAGTTTATTCACAGAATATGGCCTAAGCCAAGGAAAGCACTTACAACAAAAAATCCTTAAAGTCTTATAATCTGGTTTAACAAAGAAAAGTGCTTCAAGAGGTGACCAAAACTGCAAAATAGGAAGTGGAATCCTATTAAGCAAATAAATTGATGTACGTACAACAGCAGACCAAAAAGTTGATGGCATTCCAGCTTGATAAAGTGAGGCCAAATTGGACTCCAAAATATGACGATGCTTTCTTTATGCATTCCCATTTTGTGATGGAGTATATGGACATGATACACGATGAGAGACACCATGCATACCAAGAAATTGAAACAAAGACTTATACTCAAATCCTCCATCAGTTTGCAAAGTACAATTAGAAGTAGCAAAATGATTTTCAATTAATTTCTTAAATCTCATAAATACAGGCTGAAGATCAGACTTATGCTTCATCACATACAGCCAAGTATATTTGGTATGTTGATCAACAAAAACAACATAATATCTAAAACCATCAAATGAAAGCACAGGAGCAAGCCCCCAAATATCTGAATGCACATTGTCAAGAGGTGCACGACTAAGTGTTGTGGAAGAAGAAGAGGGCATCCTGTGATTGTGTGAGAACTGACAAGCTTCACACATAGGTTATGAAGAAGATTGCAACCCTATCTGACGAAGATCTAACCGTGTTCTTTGAGGACTGGATGACCAAGACGACGATGCTAGACATGACAATTCAAAACAGAATTACTTATACAACCAGTACTACTAGTAGTAGATTTCTTGCAAACAGCAGAAGACAAACTAAAAACAACAACATACAGGCCATTAGAGCTCTTCCCCCCCCCCCCCCCCCAACAAAACTGTGTGTGTCAGACGGTCCTTAACCAAAAAATTCCCAGGAAAAAATTCAAAATAGGCATTGTTGTCAAGAGAAAACCAAGAAACAGACAACATATTACATGTAACAGAGGGCACACACAAAAGATTTGTCATCATAAAATCTCTACCAAAAGCTGTAACAGAAGAAGCACCTATATTAGAGATTAGAGAGCTTGTCCGTTACCTATGAAGACATTCTCAGCGCCTATATATGGCTCCTGAACAGTCAGATTGGCTAGGTCTGCAGTCAGATGAGAATTAGACCCAGTGTCCAAGACCCATACCCATACCGATTTATCAGAATATTTTGTAGATGCAAGAACAACAGACGAACACAAGAACTTACCTACAAACACATGATTGAAGCGTTGTGGACACCGCTTGGATTTATGACCTAGAGCATCACACAACTGAAAAATTAGTCATGATTCATTCAAGAAAGAAGGAGCAGTTTCAACACTCTGAAAATCACAAGCAACAGAGCCAAAGTCAGTGCTACGGCCACCAGATCCACGATTTCGAGCCTCAAATCAATTGCGACCTCCACGTCGATTCCAAGACCGACGATTCTAGTTAGAAGACTCGCCACCAGATCGCATCAAAGACTGAGAATCCACAATAGAGCAAGAGCTATCAAAATTTTGTCGCCAATTAGAGAATCCCTGAGTTGCAAAATTTGCTATCAAAATAGATGAAATAGAGGAAGATGCCGAAGGCCTCATATGAAGTTCTTGAGACATGAGTAAACCAAAAGCTTATCAAACTAAACTAACTCAGCACGAAGTCTCACGGATGTTGAAAAATCATTAAACTCCTCTCCAAGACCACGCAGCGTTGCTAACACCAGATCATTGTCTGGAACAGGATGATTAATAGCAGCCAAAGCATCCGAAAAAGATCGAATTTCAAGAAGATAATCAGCTATAATTGAAGACCCTTTTTGAACATGAAACAAACGATCTTTCAAATCAAGAACTCTTGATTTAGAACTAGAGGCAAAAATTTTGTTCAACAGATGTAGTTGCAAAAATAACATGCGGCAACACACCAGAAGAAAGAGATGAAACCAAGGAAACTAAGAATCAATTGATCTTGACGATCCCATAATCTCTGTGTAATACCCCTAGATTTTACTAAGGGTATTTTGGTCAATTTTCATAAAATAATCATATATTGTATCTTTTAGTCATATATGTTATTTTGTTTTATAGTAATTACCATTTGTTTAGAAAGTAATAATAATATTGTTAAATTAATTATTTAATGAAAATAAGGAAATCAAATCACAATTGAATTAATCGTTTCTTTTTCTTTTTCTTTCTATTATTCAATTTATAATACTTAATTAAACTCAAGTATTAAGTTAATAATTATAATATCAGTTAAGTATTTATTATTATTAGTTTAATAAATCTTAACTCTTATAATCAAGTAAGGAAATCAAAATACGTTAAAAGTTAAAATATAAAGTAATAAATTCATTTATATATATATTAAACAATAGTTAATTCTTTAACAATTTATCATACATAAGTTTTATTAATTTACTTAAATGTTATTATTATATTTCTTGCATATAAATAGGGGGAGGGATTTCACCTTACGGGGGAGATTTCCAGGAAAAAATTGGAAGAGAGAGAGAGAGAGAGTTAGTAATTTCTTTTTTGTTGACAAAGTGTCGGCTGATTTCTGTATTTTGAAATCTATTAGAAAAGTAAGTGATAATCTTGCATTATATCCATTTGTTTGAATAATTACGTATTTGATCTGTATTGCAAGTGATAATCTTGCATTATATCCTTCATGTTATCTACAAGTTTGAACGATTGTGCTTTATTTTGATTTATGTTGTAAGCGATAATCTCGCACTATACTTATATGTTTGATATGTTGTCTTTTATTTGATATAAATTGCAAATGATAATCCTTCATATTATCTATAGTTTGAAATAATGTATTTTATCTTGATATGTATTGCAAGTGAGAATCATTTATATATATCTACTAACTTGACTCATTGCATATTTGATCTATATTGCAAGTGAAAATCTTGCACTATATCTACATATTTGATATATTGTCTTTTAGTTAATCTAAATTGCAAGTGATAATCTTGCAATATATCCACTTGTTTGAATAATTGCGTATTTGATCTATATTGCAAGTGAAAATCTTGCATTATATCTACATATTTGATATATTGTCTTTTAGTTCCAAATTGCAAGTGATAATCTTGCATTATATCCACTTGTTTGAATAATTACATATTTGATCTAGATTGCAAGTGAGAATCTTTTATGTATATCTACTAACTTGAACCATTGTAACATTTGATCTATATTTCAAATCTTGTATTATATCTATATGTTTCATTTATTGTTTTTTATAAATTTCTGAGTATCAAGATTTAGCATTGTATTGCATATTGCATTATAAGAAGAAGACATAAACTTTTCCATTTATCATGGTCCGATAGAGAATTGAATGGGTTGATAGGGTTGTGTAACGCGCGCAGGCCACGTAACGGCATGGATCAATCTTCATCATTTCCTATTGGGAAAACCCATGATAACACTGGAGGGATCAACACACATATCAGGGCTGTATAACGCGTGCAGGCCACGTAACGGCATGGGGCATCGTATTGTTTCTAAATAAGATAAATAATCATTTTGTGCATTAGCATTATTGCATTTTTTATTTCATTTCATTGTATTCTTTTTGTATTATTTCGATACATTATTTCAAACATGTCGATATCTTGCTGGATTTGATCTTGCTAAGTTTTTCGAAACTTACCCAATATTTTTCTCCAGATGGTGAATGTGTAGGGCATGACTTTGAAGAAATGGGTCGTGATACAGAAGAAGTCCATATTGCTGATGAACCTCATTCATATATTATTTGTTAAGGACATAAAATATGTTTTTTTTATCTATATTTAAATAATTATGTAATTGGTGTGAAATATTATATTTGATAACTGTAATAGTCAAACCCCTTTATTTTGGATATTTTAGAATAATAGAAATATTTAAGTTTATTACAATAGACTTCCGCTACTTAAATATTATAAATTCTTCGAGTTTAATTTATGATCATTATCACGGCTGGTTCGCTACCTAAGGGAAACCGATTCTTGGGTTAAATATCGACCTAACTTCCCATATTGGGAATCAGGGCGTTACACTCTGTGACTCCAAAACCTAATCAGATACAATATCAGATGAAGAATCACACCGAGGGCGAGGATTCGATCCATCGATAAACCCAAGCAACTCATATCCATGAAGAAAGGAGAGAATTTGTGCTCGCCATAGGAGAAAATTCATAGAATCAAGCTTGATAGGAAGACTAGATCCAAAGTTGAGAGCAATCACAGCAGAAGGCGATGACGCCATGACCAGAACCAAAGACGCTCAAGAATAGAACCCTAAGAGCGAAATTAGGGCAAATGCCTGTGTGAGAAAACTGATACCATGTTATGATTCTAAAATTGTATTGATTAATGAGAAATACAGGTACTATATAAATGAAAATACAATGTAATACCTAAAGCACCCTTATGATGAAAGGTAATGACTAAAAATCCCTAACAACATGTTCAAATTATTGGTTACATGAAATTGTTGTTCCCTTATCCAAGAACTGATGCTCTTGGATATTTTTGCAGAGAGCAATACTTGAACAACGAGCTGAACAAACATACCTTTGGAAATAGTACATAAAGCATTGAAGAAGAGAGAGGAGATGAAATCCTTGAATACTACTTAGTTACAGACAAAGAATTTATAAAAGAAAAAGGTGGCATCTTCCTTACAAACACAATGAAAAATATGGCGTCTGGATTGTTGTTTGATACGGAGACCGTCTTTGTCTGCCCTATTTTGTATCAAGTAAAAGCCAAAATAATACCGAAACTTAGATAGTTTCTGTGTCCTTACAGTTGTACCATTAGGTTCCAAAAGAATATTTTAGGTGGCGTTTGGTTCTGCGTTTCCCTGGAATTAGATTCCAGGGAATCATGAAATTTGAAAAAAAATTGTGTTTGGTTGAAAGTTGAGTCGGAACCTAGCTTCAGCTAGGATCCACTTTTAACACACAAATTTAGGATCACTTGGAAACCACCTCCTGAGGTGGTTTCCAAATAGACTCACCTTTTGGAACCCACGTATAAATAGGGGTTGGAAACCATCGTGAATCATTTTCTCATTCGCGAAGTTTGTTCCGTCGCAGCTAGGGTTCCTCTCTTCCATTGCAGCTACTGAACTCGCTCATCTCTTCCATCGGGTTCTCGTTCCTCTCTTCCATCGCAACTACTAATCTCGCTCCTCTCTTCCATTGCAGCTAGGGTTCTCATTCCTCTCTTCCATCGCAGCTTGGGCGTGAAGGAACAAAAACCAAAGGGCCTATTTTTTTGCCATTTGTATCCAATTAGAGCTACCCACTTATTAAGTATTAATGTTTTTTCTTGAATAAACTGAATGTGGAAACTGAATCCCATGCAGGTGAAGTTAAGACTAATTTTCAGATATAGATGGGTAAATATTGGTTTAATGTATTAATATGTTCTTGTTGGTGAGTCATCTATTTCAGGTTTACTTTCATAAGGCTGTACTTAGTATGGAACAACAGCCTCCATTGTGCTATTGCAGACAAGGAAGGATGATCTTAATGACTTCCAGAACAAGAAAAAATCCAGGTCGAAGATTCTATAGGTGCTCAAATGGTAGTAGCCATCAAAATTCTTTTATTTGGGTAGATAAGATGTGGGAGAGTCAAACAATTGAGGAGGGTTCTACAGCTTCAGCATCATATGACAGCATCAACAAGAAAAATTTGGGTGTTGGATGGCAAGCACCAAGTGAACACGTGCACATTCAAATTCAAATTCTGATGGACCGAATCACAATGTTGGCTATTGGATTCTTGTTCTTATGTGTATGGTTTTTGTTACTTTCTTGTTATGTATTTTTTTATGCAACCAAGATGTAAAAACATTTCTCTTTTAAGAATCGGATGTAGCTCCAGGTGGCCTTTTAAGAGCGGTGGGTCCTGTGGGAAACTGAAGACCTAATTGAATTCTCAATTTTGTTATTTTGGCTTTGTTGTGCTGTTTTATCATGATATTTGGGACAAATATGGTATTTCTTTTAAAATAAACTCTTATAGGTAGTGATTGAATCATACAACAAAGTTATTGTGTCGACTATTTGATTGATTGATGCGAAACACTGAAGTGCTTGAGAATTCCAAGTATTTAGTTTGAAAGTTAAGTTCAAAGACAAAATGGGAAATAGCTTGTTAACTGTGTCAAAGACAAAATGGGAAATAGCTTGTTAACTGTGTTTGGACTACAGCAAGGGAAGTTGACTAGAGGACTATTTCCAGTCAGTTAAAATATTATAGTCAGTTAAAATGGCAATTTTTTTTCTTCCTTTTAACAGTGCTCACACACAATCAAACAAATTGTTAGTGCAACTTGGAAGGAAAAACTTGCTTAAGTTGATGGATTAGGTTATTATAAAAGTAAATAAGATTGATGCATTGGATTGAATTAGTTGCTTAATAAGTTTGTGGATTAAAACCTAAGAAAAAAACCTTTTTAATGCCAGAGGATCAAATACCTTACTAGTGACCTCACTTTCACCAAAACTTACTAACAACCATGGGTTCAAAAAGCTTAGGATGAACTCATAACAATTGTATTGACTTGGAAGTTGGAACATATAACTGGGTTCTAATAATTTTGATGTTTAATTAATATTTATTCTTGACTAAAAATGTGTCTGAAAAATTTCATGGTTGATGTATTGAATTTTGACAAATTATTGTTATGCTATTTGGTTAATCAAATAAAATAACAAACAGATTCACTTTCAGAATCAGGGTAACCAAATGCTAATTCAGACAGATTCACTTTCAGAATCAGGGTAACCAAATGCTAATTCTGACAGATTCACTTTCAAAATGAGGGTAACCAAACATGATTTTTTTTAGGAATTTGACTCTACAGAACCTATTTCCACAGACTCATGATTCCCTAAAAACATGATTCTGAACCTGATTCAACAGAATTGCGGAACCAAACGCCACCTTAGTGTCTAAGTGGTGGGTTTTTTTTTTTTTTTTTTTTTTAATCCAAAGGTGTTCTTGCTTTTGTTGGAAGTTCAGCACCATGCACAACTACTAGATGTGTAGTGAAGAGTTCTATAACTTCGTGAATCAGATTCAGACCATCTCAAATTACATGTGGGATGTATGAATGCACTAGCCACCATTAGGTTGAGAGTTCTATGGTTGACAAATTGATTTTGTAGATTGAAGGTAACAATGGGTATAAGAACGATTAAAATGGATTCAATCTTCTTCTCTCCAAAAAATAAAATAAAAAATAAAAAAAAAAAAAAAAAAAAAATAATAATAATAATAATAATAATAATAATAAAAGATTGAAAGAACATTTCCTTCAGTAGGTGGATGAAAGAGCAGATGAAGGCGGGAGAAATAGAACAAGGATGGCAAGGAATCCCAAATTACAATCTATATGAATCAATGATCAACTTGAAAAATTAAGTGCATATGAATGAAGAGACATTTAGGAGATCAATCACTGGGTTTATCGTTCAAAGTTAACAAAGTTGATTTAGTCTGAAACAAAATTCCATTCATGAATGCTAATAAAAGTTCCAACCCAAGACCACTGCATAGTATCTGAACAATATTGATGAAAAGCTCACTAGATTTCACAATTAAAATGCTAATAAAAAATCCAGTTATTTGCAACAATATTTGAACAAGCAGATTTCTTTGAAGACAAGTATTAAATGAATTAGAGAACAGATAGGAATATCAATTAGCAGCCTGATTTTAGTCATTAATCAGAAGGCATGAAGTGTAGCAATTAGGGTTCTCTCAATAGAATTATGATTGATCTACTTCTTGACTGTGATAAATTTGGTATTCAAGTATATGCAACATAGGGAATGTAAAGCCCAAGAACCATCTCCATGATTTTCTTCATTTGGGATTAAAAGGCCTCTTGCAGTTGCAAAGGAAATCTTAGAATGTAAAAGGGAAGGAGCAACTGATAGAAAACAATAACCAGAGAGTATCAATGACAAAAATCAGTAAGAGTAGGGGAAGAAGATGGCATATACACATAGGGCATGATGACTTCTCTATATATTAGATTAACAACAGTGAGAACAAAGATGAAGATGACCTGCAATTGCCATAAGAGACACTAAACAATTAAACTTCCAAAAATTAATTGAGATCGATCCATGGGCAAGGGGGAGGAACGATATGTGAATACCCATAAGAGAAGAAGAATTGTAGTACCCGACAACTTCTTTCATCTAAAACATGGTTCGTCTAATATAAAGGTACTGAAAGCAATCAACTTAACAATAGAAATCAATAGAGAGACAAAATATAGATAGCATGTTGCATTTCAAACTATAAGATTAGACTTTTATTTGGTTTCAAATATTTATAATGAAACAAGCTCAAACAAAAACAATGTGGATGGTATTACTTTAGATTAAAAAAAAAAAACCATGTCTTCTTCTTCTACAAAATATGGTAAGTTTATTACTCACCTATAGATCAATCATAAGAAGCTGATTTACTCTTACCAAAAAAAAAAAAGAAGCTGATTTACAAAAACACATCACACGTGCGTCATTATTACTAGTCTTATCCAAACAAATATAACAAGAAGAAAATAGAGCAGGACATGTCAATTATTACCTGGCAGATTATTGAAATATATCTATTTCTATTAAGAAAACTATGATATGCGTAGCGGATTATCACCAAGAAAGAAAGAGAAGTATGAAATCAGAGACAAGACACCACAGTTTTACTTGGTTTGGTCAGAAACATACGTCCAAAGATGAGTTAAGCACTCACCAAGCTTATGCAATCTTTAAATAATCAAGAGAAAGTGGTTATAGCACTATGATATCTACCCAACAAGAGCCCAAGCATGAGACAAGAAAATGATTAACTAAACAAGAACGAAAGCACCTGTTTACAACAACGTTCCAATCCTTTTCTTCAAGGCAACCGAACCACCATATACCAGGGATTCTCTCAAGCCTTCAGAAGCAAGCAAGCTTCAACAATCACACTTCATTACTCTTGTATCTAGCAGCCTCAAGCACAGGAACCAGCAACTCTTCGGTTCTTCAAGAAACCAGAAACCGAAACCAGAGAGGAGAGGAGAGAAAGAAGAACGAGAGGTGAAAGAGAATGTTTGATCGAATGAATTGTATAGGTTCATTACTAACTCTATCCATGATTGTCCTATTCATCCTCTCAGCCACTCCATTCTGCTGAGGAGTATAGGTTCATGTTCTATGTCTAGTAATACCATGTTCCTTACAAAAAATCAGAAACTTTTCATTCACAAATTCAAGACCATTATCAGTTCTAAGTTTCTTGATTTTCTTTTCAGTTTGATTTTTAATCAAAACTTTCCACTCTAGAAACTTATCAAAGACAGCTAATTTATCCCTAAGAAAATACAGCCAAGTCTTTCTAGAGTAATCATCAATAATAGACAAGAAATATTGGGCACCAGAAAGAGACAAGGGTACATTTGGACTTCCCCACAAATCAGAATGTATATATTCAAGCACATGAGAGGTCTTATATGAAGAATGAGAGAATTTAGTCTTATAAAGCTTACCCATAGCACACACATCACAAAAAGTCAAAGGGCTAAATTTCTTAAGACTTATCTGGCCACTTTTATACAAGTGTCCAAGCCCCTTATTACTTATATGACCCAATCTCCTATGCCAAAGCTCCACCTCACTAAGAACCCCACTAGAGACTGATGCAGCCCCTAAAACCACACTTCCATTCAAGAAGCATAAACCATTCTTCAAATTAGCAGTTAGAATTACACTACTACCCCTAATAACTCTAAGAGAACCATCCCTAGAGGTGTAATGAAAACCCCTAGTATCAAGCTGATTCAAGGACAACAGGTTTCTCCTAAGTCCAGGTACATGTCTCACCTTTTCTAGATCTCTAACAGTCCCATCATTCAATTTAAGTCTAATTGATCCAATCCCCACAACATCACAAGCATGATCATTATCCATTAATACTTTACCACCTCTAATAGACTCAAAAGTAATAAACCACTCCCTTCTAGGAGTCATATGAAAGGTACAGCCTGAATCTAAGATCTAAGCATCATGATCACTACAAGGGGAAACCACTAGTGCATCACTAGTCACATCAACAACATGTGTAGCCTCCATTCTCTCATTTCCATTCTCATTTTGCAACTTTTGAAGTCTCTCTCTACAATACTTTCTAATATGTCATTCTTTCTTACAATAATAACAAACCCTCTTATTATTATTATTAAACTTTCCATTAAAATTCTGATTTACACTTGCATTAGTGTTCTTTGCAACAAACTTCTTCTTTTTCTTATTATTATTATTGAACTTCTTCTTGGTTTCATACATGCTTCTATTGTTAGAATTAACATACAAGCCCTCACTAACATGCTTTACCTTCCTCTCAGTTTTCAATTCTATATCTCTAATTTTCAATGCTTCCATCACATCATCAAGGGTTATAGACTTTCTACCATATTTTATAGCATTCTTAACACCAACATGAGAATCAGGCAAAGATTTCAATAATAGGACAGTAAGGGTATTATCAAATAACTCTTCATCCAAATCAGCCAAATCACATGAAAATTTATAAAAGTCCTTTACATTATCAGTTAAAGACTTAGAAGCATCCATTTTGGAACTAAATAATTGTTCTTTCAATAATGTAACATTAGGTATAGATGCAACCATATAAAGTTGTTCAAGTTTAAGCCAAACCTAGGCTGCAGTCTTACACTCTCTTACCCTTCTCATCACGGTATTACTCAAGTGCAAAATGATAGTGCTATAACACATATCTTGCATATCTTCCTTTTCTTCATCAATCATGGATAAGGAGATCTCTTTATCGGTCTTCAAAGCCTTATGACACTTGTTTTGAACAATAATAGTATGCATCCTATTCTTCCAAACCATATAGTCTCCCTTACCATCAAATTTCTCCAATTCATACCGGGTTGGGGCCATTACAAAAGAAATAAAGAATATACTATTAGAGTTTATCTAACAAATCACATTAGTAACACTTTAGATATTAACAACTTAATCAATTTCAGACTTTAAACAAACAAGTTCTGAAATTATAATAGTCAGAAAATATCAGAAATAATACAAGAAGTATAATAACTGATTTAATCAAGAACAACAGAATACAGATGAAGTTTAACAATAACAGAATATTATTCAACAGTATGCAATAACCAGAAAAGCCAGAAAATTGCAAACTATAATCAGTTTATAATCTAAACAAAACAAAAAAGATTTTATATCAGATTATAAACAAACAAACCACAAATCTCATATATCTAAACTGATTATTATAAAATCCCCAATTCAATTTAAAGAAACCCTAGGAACCGAATCAGGCTAGGAGTCAGACAGTCAAATAAATCAAAAATTGAATCAAGAAACAGGGGAATTTTATTGCAAACAATACCAATTAGATATATATGAAATAGCCCTCAACCAATTTTGAATAAAACCCTAATATAGAGTTTAGGCCACTGCTAGGGTTTACCAGAAAAAATTGAACCGTAGCAAGGAAGATTGAGAACGAGGTAACTGATTTGCAAATAATGTTTGATGCTAACAGAAACACAAATTAACAAAGTAATTTAGGTTAACCAAGAGTTAACAGATTCAACCAAAAAACGAAACAGGCTCTGATGCCAAAACTGTTAAGAAAACTATGATATGCGCAGTGGATTATCACCAAGAAAGAAAGAGAAGTATGAAATCAAAGACAAGACACCACAATTTTACTTGGTTCGGTCAGAGACATACGTCCAAGGATGAGTTAAGCACTCACCAAGCTTATGCAATCTTTAAATAATCAAGAGAAGGTGGTCACAACACTATGATATCTACCCAACAAGAGCCCAAGCATGAGACAAGAAAAGGATTAACTAAACAAGAACGAAAGCACCTGTTTACAACAACGTTCCAATCCTTTTCTTCAAGGCAACCGAACCACCATATACCAGGGATTCTCTCAAGCCTTCAGAAGCAAGCAAGCTTCAACAATACTTCATTACTCTTGTATCTAGCAGCTTCAAGCATAGCAACCAGCAACTCTTCGATTCTTCAAGAAACCAGAAACCGAAACCAGAGAGGAGAGGAGAGAAAGAAGAACGAGAGGTGAGAGAGAGTGTTGATCGAATGAATTGTAAATCCCTAACCCCCAATTCTTGTATACAAAATAGAGATAGTGAAAAGACTATCATGCCCCTTAAACAAATCAATAAGACATAGCCAATCCCAAAAACCTATGGAAAGACTAAAATACCCCTGTACTCATTACAACAATTTCCTATTACCTTTTCGGAGATTTTTAAAATTTTTTATTTGGGGGGGGGGTCAAAGCGGAACTTTTCATTCATATGAAGCATTCCAAACCTCTTATCACTCTTTGTTTGCAGAGATGCAACTCCATGTTTGTACTTACCCTTATTTGGAACTGAGCCATACTACAATAAATATGGAAATAGGAGAAGGCACTAACCTCTTCCAATTGTATGTTGACGGTGCTTGGGAGAAAAACTCTTCTTCAAGAGGGATAGGCTGCTTAATCTGGGACTCAGCAGGAGTTTTCTTGGCCGGACAATGCAAGTTCAATTAAGCCCAATCAGCTTTGATGATGGAATTGTAGGCCATCCGTGATGGTTTTCTTCTAGCATCTTCTCTAGGAGTTTGCAATCTAAGTAAATTCGGATTGCCACTCTGCAATTTTAGCTTTGCAGGATTCTTTTACCTCTTTAAATTGGTTATGTATGAGTCTCTTATGTGAGATTAAACTCCTTGCTACTAAATTTACTTGTGTTTATTTTCAGTTTATTCCTAGGCATCTTAATAGTTTTGTGGACTATTAGCCCGTGGGGCGCGTCTATTTCAATTATCTAAGGTGTTGTGGGGTATTTTCCTTTTGTTTGTAACTAACTCTTATTTTCTCTCTACTTGGTCTCTTACTAGGGACCTCTTCATCTAATGAAACTTTTTAATTTTTGATAAAAAAAAAACATTCCAAACCAACAATACTAGAAGACACTAAAGATGGGGATACAATAAAAACATGTAGGACACCCCACTAACAACAATAAAGATTAAAGCTTCTAGCACTGCAGGCTAGAAAGTCCACAAATTGGCGCAGACTTAAAAGCCACTCTTCATTTCCTCTCCAACGATGGCATCTGGTTTCCTGCTCTAGACTAGTTCAAATTAGGGTTATGACCATTGTCGATGGAGGGTTCTGGTGGTTCAGGTGCCAAGAATCACCAAGGACGTTGCTATGTGTATGATGGCTTAACTACACACTACCCGACCACCCTTGTGGTCGAGTAAGGGGACATGGAGAAGGTAGTTGAGAGCCTGAGAGTGAAGTGGTCGAGAGTATCTCTTGTGCATTGCTGCTAGTTGGATTCCACAAATTAAACAGAGCTTCGCCCCAGTAAGAAAACCCTCTCTTCTGCACCGGTCAGTACATACGGTGAAATGAAATTTCCCTCTACATCTTTCATGGGCAGCGCAAACACCATCTTGTCTGCCTAAAAAGGCGTAAAGTTATCACATCTAGCTTATGCTATCATGCCTACGGCCACCCTTCGCACCCCCAGTAAAGGATCAATGCCACCTAGACGAACCCACGGTTGAGAAGAGTACTCAGGTTTTATTATGAATACCCATCACCACCTTCTCCATTTAATAATAATGATCATTTACTCCTACCACTCCCTAAGCTTTTCAACCTGAGTAGTTTTAAAACTCTATTCTAGGGTGGTGTTGTGCTTGACTCTGACTTAACCTTCGAAGCGGTTACCCAACCACCCAAGTCGACCTATACTCCCTCTCTTTTCTGTGAACTGGAGAGATAAATCAATTGGATGCAAGTGAAGGAGTCAGATTTGGGTGCAACACAAATCTATCTCTACCATCAGATTGTTGGATTTTCCTTCGGGGCTTCGAACTAATCAAATTTCAAGTTTGGTCTGTTAACCAAGAAGTGTTGCACTTTTCTTCGTTGGTGCCCCGTATGGGTTTTGTTCGACATAATCTTCTTTGGCACTTCACTAGAAAACTCCAATTTAGGTAAAAGCCTTCTTTCTAGAGTTCTTGGGCTTGCCATACCTTAGTCTGGAAGACCTTGCATTTCGTATAAAAGACAGATTTGATCAAATTCCATTACTTGGTATTGATGTATACATTCACTCTGATTACCAAAATTAGACGATAGTAGAATGGTCCCCAACCTGCATGCATCGACAACAAAATGATCACAAGTAGTAGTGGGCTGTAGTGGTGGTGGGCTTACTTTACCAAACACTGAAATTGACTAGGCAACCATCTGCACACCCCAAAAGCAGAAACTGGTTGACCAAATTGTGTTCACTCGTCACTCTCAGTTTGGGGTACTGTTAATTACTATAACTGTTCATTGCTGGATTAGACTAGAAAATATTTTGACAAAAAAAAAAAAAAGTGATATAACTAAATATTTTAAAATAAATTATGTTTATTAATAAATTTTTATATTTCCTTTTAAAATTTGAAAAGTAAATGGTGATGCTTAAGGGCTTGTATGGTTACATGAATCCAGAGATTTCAAATCTATCTTTTTACTCTAAGGATCTTTTTGGTTACACAAATTTGGAGATTTCAAATATCAAGAGATTCCAAATCTATGGAGTCATAATTTATAAAATTAACTGTTTGGTTAACCGAATATTTGGAATGAAATTTGTGGATTCATCAGTGATTTTTGTGAATGCACAAATGTTTAGCGTTTTTATAGTAGGGATGAAATCTCTGGATTTCACCCCATACCCATAAATCTACAGATTCACGTTTTTAGTATAAAAAGATGAATCTCTAGATTTCATGAATCTATATATTTTCACAACCAAACGGGTATAAATCTTGCATTCATAAATCCAGAAATTTCAAATATCTGGATTCATGAACTAAACAGGCCCTAAAATCGTGAAGCTGTAGATTTATGGGTATTGGGGTGAAATACTATAAAAGTGCTAAACATTTGTGCATTTACAAAAATCACGTAGACCAAATAGTCTTTTAGGATGAATTCATAGATTTCATTCCAAAGATTCAAGTTAACCAAATAGTTAATTTTATAAATTATGACTCTATAAATTTGAAATCTCTAGATATTTGAAATCTCCAAACTCATGTAACCAAATAGGCCATAAGGTTTGTTTGGTTACATGAATCCAGATATTTCAATTCTCTGGATTCATAAATCTGAGAATTATACTGATTTGGTTGTAAAAATCTCTAGATTCATGAAATATAGAGATTTACCTTTTTACACTAAAAACGTGAATCTGTAGATTTATGGGTAAGGGGTGAAATCCAGAGATTTCAAAAAGCTATACATTTGCACATTCACAAAAATCACGTCGATCAAATAGTTTTTTAGGATGAATCCACAAATTTCATTACACAACCAAACATTTAATTTTATAAATCATGACTCCATAGATTTGAAATCTCTAGATATTTGAAATCTCCAGACTCATATAACCAAACAGGTCCTAAAGTAATCACATATTCATGGGTTTACGTGAGATGTCAAGATTTAACGGATATTATAAAAAGGTATTTAAACTAATTTATAAAATTTAATGTACTTTAGGGAAGTCTTCTCTATCCGTGTGTGTGTGTATATATATATATATTATATATACTTCTCTTTCGTGGCAAATCTTTTTATGGACTATATTATCCTTTATTTTTTATTTAAATGCCGTATTTTGTGTATAGTTTTCTTATCATTTTATTTTTTTCCTCACAAATTGTTGGTACCCTTTATAACTTTTTTCTTTAAATTTATTAATTCAAATTAGGAAAGAGAATTTCTTACCCTAATCCTCTCACTGCCCAATTTTCTCTCCTCTCTCTCTCTCTCTCTCCATTAACTCAATCCTATCTTTATGGATCTTAATTTTTGCATCTAGGTCCTTCAAAGGTTCTTTATTGCTAATAGAATAGTTGTCACATCCACCCAGCCAGTACCCCATCGGGCATACCCGGGTATGTGATCCACAGTCCCGAAGATCAAGTATCGAGCAACCATGCCTCCCACATACACGATAACACAATCATGAACAATAATAATCATGGTTTAAGCATATATTAAAGAATCATGAATAAGATAAAATAGAAAATCAGAGTGCGGAATAAAGATGATACCAATATATATAGAATCCAAAAAGGTAAGAAAGAGAGTGATCAAAAGTCACTTCCTCACACGGCAGCGAAAAGTAGCAAATTTAAGTTAAGTTTACAAAACCAAAATCTAAGGAGTATATCAAGAAAGTTAAGTTACAACTCCGATCTTAATAAGAATTCCAATTACAACATTAAATAAATGTTTCATCAGTCACATAAAATACGTCCTCAAAAGTATAGATATCTGAAGTCTAGTACAGCTGCTCCAACACCAGTGTCGAGCTAATCCTGGTGTGCAGCATAGTCCTCTTCGGTATCCTCACAATAATCTTCATAGTAGCCACTACCCTAAGGGTAGTATGGCTCATCATAGGGTGCTTCGAAGGACATGCCATCGGACTCTTCAAAACCTGTAGAATAGTCTAACAAAGCAAATGCATAGAAATGAATTAGTTCAAAGGAACTCAGCAAGGCAGTTAATCCATAATACATAAACCATATGATACAAGTCATAACATGATGCAAATGATATGAGACAGATGATGCAATTATGATTCTAACTCTACATATGCTAGTCTCTATGGTAGACATGCTTTAAGTCATAGCACCATACTCTTTTGGGTAAGTCTCAAACCACTCTCCCTCAACCATCCAAGTATCTTGGGTTCTTCGGTGTGAATTGGGTCCTACATCCATCTCGGACAATTCCATGGCTGGGGTTTAGGTCACCACTCTCTCACATCACCATTGGTAAAAGTATTGGCGCATGTCACGGTAAAGCCTAGCCCAATGCAAGTCATCTACTCAATCATACCATGTCAGATCCAGATACGTCCATTCCTCGCCCCGGGCGATCCTTTCCGGTATCCTTCACACTAGAGTCACGGATATTACTCATCGGACTCATCAACCCCATTGATTATCCACAAATAGTAGACGGGAAGCTCTCACGTCCCCTCACAAATATTACTCATCGATCTTCCAGTGCCCGTGAGCCCAAGTTTGACTATTTGCAACCCTACCAACAATGGCCCCTTTCGGGTATCCGTAATATGATCTATGTCCTCTCACGGATTTGTTACCTGTCTTGAGCGCCCATCAAACCATACTACTACCACAGGTCATTCAGTCTCAATACCCTTCCGATTCGGGTCTAATATGACAATGAAATCCTAGCCAACACTTAGACAAGTCCTATATATGTCATCCAATAATTCGGAAAAGCGTCGATGGACACCTTCGGAGAACATCCCATACTATTCCCTCTGATGTCCAAGGACAGAAATGTCAGTAGGACATTCCTCAATCCCAAATTATACTTATCCAATCACATTCTCAATTCATCATATCACATATACATGATACATCATCATATTGAAAGTCATATCATAACATCGCATAATTCAAGTGTAATGTAAATAACAATAATTAAATAGACATGATATACAAGAGTAATTAAACATGTTACTGCTGTTAAAAGATAACTACAGTAGTTTTACACCCCACCCGCCGGTCTCGGTTATCCGCCCGACAACCCGTGGGAGTGAACCGTCACAGGATCCACGGTCTTACCCATCAATAATAATAAACACAAGTATAGACAATCAAGAGCAAAAATAAGTGCAATAATTAATAAAAAGGTTATAGGAGTCTAAATACTCCAAGAAAGAATCAAGAATCAAATGTAATATCGAGTTCAGCGGAAACAAAATAAATAAAATAAATAATCTTCTTTCCGGTTTTCTTTTCTAAATCTAAAAACTAGTTTTCTAAATTAGCAAGTAAAGGGGTCCTCCAATCTTTCTCCATATGAAGGGCAAACTGCCTGGCAACCTGTCTTCTCCGCCCATCAATGGGTGCTAAAAACACACACCAAGCATCTTCAAGAGGCTTCATGCTCTGCAAGTTCATGTACCACTGTCTGTGCCACATCAGCTTCATACGAGAAGGCTCTTTCATACGAATCATCTCCAACTTCTGATGTTGTGCCACCATCTGTACAACATATAATATATACAATGAAAGGAATGAGTTCTGACAAACTCAATAAGGAAATGCAATTCTCATATATATGTCAATACAATCCACAAATGCATATATGAAATGATATTGATGGTATGCAGAAATATGAATGCTACTAAGATCTAACTATGCAAGTCTCTAACAGCTGACATGCTTTAAAATATACACCAGCCCTCCTCTGGGTAAGTCTAGTCACTCTGATCCAGCAAGGACTGGTTACCTTTGTAGGGATCTTGGGCAAAGGGGTAAGTCCACACCTGGCTCTCAAACCATGGCTGAGGATAAGTCAACACTCTCTCACCATGACCATTGGCAATGAGTACTGGCGCATGTCAGGGTTTATAATCCAATGCAAGTCATAATGGTAACATACTATATGAAGTCTAGATACTTCCCCTATGGCACCAACCAACTCGGTTCAGTATCCTTCGCAACCTAGGAGTGAGAACCCTCACGGACTGGCTACCGCTGTTGGACTCCACTCCTTAACCCTATGGTCATCCACATATTATTAGGGCGGATGCTCTCATGACTCCTCACAACACCCGGTCCGCTCCTTGGACGTCCATGAGCCCAACCCTAACATATGCAACCCTACCATTTCATGACCAATAGTGGACCACTGAGTCTCCACACGAGATTGGTTACCGCTGTAGGATGAAACAGAGTCACGTCACCATTGTCACGGGTCACCCGGCTTCAATTTCCCTACCGAAAGGGTAATAGCATGTGGAGTACCTAGCCATGCAATTCTAGACTCTCCTAGGTATGTCATCCAGTAATCATGATAGTGCTAGAGGCATCAGTGAGCATGTGTCCCATACCACAGTCCTCTGATATCTCTAGCCAAGATATCCCAATGGAATACCGGCCCCTTCCATCACAACTACACTACATCACTCTTTATCATACCATGAACAATTGTGCAATATCATAAAAGATGAAGTACATCAAAGAACACCACTAACAACAAGTATACAATAAGATTCACATGCTTTATACAATTACAACAAGTTACATGATCAAAGAATAGTAAATAGAATAGCTGAATCATCATGTATATGTAATTGCATATAAATAAGAATGCATGTCCTTACCTGTAATTTAGTAGAAGCCCTTTAAATTGCAATCCAAACACAATTATAAAACTTTAAGTAGAAACAGAGGACACCTATATGCAAGGTTACAAGAATGTATAAGAATCAAGAGTAAAAACAAATCCAAAATCAAACCTACACAGTCACTGGAAACCAGCCGATTGCTTGTGCCGGTTGCTTAAGTTAAGCGACCTCCACAAGCGACTGCCCCTGTTTCAGACAGTTTCCAATTCCGAAAATTTGACTTTTGATCATCCGATTTCAATCCATTTTGGGATGATCTTAGTCCGAATTTCAAACTTAAAAGCTCTAGAACAAAGGGGTAACAAGAAACCCTAAAATTAACAAAGATTTATTACCCAAATCATTTCCCTTGATGAGATCCATCCATTAAACAAATGCGGGGATTCGTTTCTGGACAGGATCTCATCAAGAACATTGAAAAGGGAGATAAAACTAATCAGTTGGGTAACCACTAACAAAATGGGGATGGATTCATATCAATTAGAGGTTAAAAGGAAGAGAATTGCAGATGGAGATTCATTACCTTAATCAGAATCACCAATAATAGAAGGGAAGAGATTCCATATCACTAACAACACTTCACCCACCTTCCAGCACGTTTCCACTGCCGCCTAATCGCCCAAAATAGCAATCCCGAACATAATAATGCATTAATAGGGCGAGGGATGCTATTTATAACGAACATGGGGCAAAATAGGGCATTTTCCCGCAAGCAGAACCGGGCGGTTGCTTGGTTTAATCAACCGCCACTAGCAACTGCTCCCAAGTATATTGCCATACAAGGGTGCTTTGCTCAGGGGGTTGAAACCCAAACACAACCTAGCCCTAAACAACACATGGGGGAGGTCTTACCTTCATTCTGGACATCTCCAAACACCACTTGCCTTCTACCAGAGATCCAACTTTCCAGTAAGGCAGATTCTTCAATAAGAGAATCCGGATCCATGGGTTCGAATATGGATCATGGACTTCTATTCGGACACTCCACAAATTAATCCGACTAGACCTTCAGGTTCTCGGACCTACAATATGGATTCCGGGTTAGAAATATGGGGTTGTTACAAGTAGTCATATGATGTCTAAATAGAATTGATAAACAAGGCATATCAAGTTGCCAATCATCATTGAATAAACACATAGTCCATGTCATATGGATATAACTGTTCTTACCTTAATCGAAGCAGGAATAATAGCAAATACCACTTAGAATAGTCCCCAACTTAGTGCTTGAACCCTAGACAACATATATGCAACATTAGAGAAGGAAACAATCAAATCGGAGATCAAACGAGCAAGAGTTGAGTTGCTGTTTTCCTTTGGTCGACTGACTGGTCAATTGACTAGTCTTGACCAGTCGACCAAGCAGTCGATCAAGAGGATCAGTAACGAGCAGCATATGGAAATTGGGCCCGAAACCGATCTTCCAAGTCTCGGATCGATCTGAAACTTGGAGGGAATGATCATAGCAATATAAGAACACTATACAATGAAAATTATCATGATCCAATGGTCCAATTAGGAATACCCAAATTGAAACCCTATGTTCTATATGCTAAACATCAAGAATTGAAATGGAATTTGTTGCAATGGCAAGGAATGATGGGGAATCAGCTAAGGAAGTGATAAGAACTATATTAGAATCATAAACCAATAGTAAATCAGACCTAGCATGCATCTACACATCAGTTTAGATTGATAAGACAAGTTGGAATGACAAGAATCATAGAAATGCAATGCTATTGATTGTATTGAATGCATAGCATAGCAAGAATGAAAAGAAATTAATGGAGATGAAAGGGGAAACACATGGCTAAGTGTTTGCAAGGTTGCAGCACTTCAACCATAGTCTCAATAGTGAGAAAGAGTGGAGGAAAGAGTAGATTAGAGAATAAGAGAGAGAAATCATACCTTGAGGAAATGAATGAAGAGGGAATGCAATGATTGAGACCAAGAATCTTCACCAACTTCAAGAAAGGGCTTTGGGAAGTTCACTCCTCGAGCTCTAGAGTGCCAATGATTAGGTTAGACTTCTATTCACGAGTTCCCATAAAGTAGGGTTAAAATAATAGAGAATTTTGTGATTTTCGAATTTATTAATCTGCTGGTTGAGTGACTGGTCGCCTGGCCAGTCGACCAGCCTGAACAACAACTTCAGTCAGGGAAATGGAAGGCCAGACTGATCCAAATTGAGTTGAGTTTTCTCCTACAAGTCAATCAACAAGTCTAGAATAGATAAATACCTTCGGAATGAGATCAGAAGTGCATCACGTACTTCAACTACGCTCCCCCCTTCTAGGTGCAGTTTTTCACTGAACACTGACAGTGTATCTAAGTAAGGGGCATCACTATCAATATCCATAGGCTCTAAGTCATACACCGAATCTTCAACTATGAGGGCCCACAAGTCTCTTCTTCCACTACTCCGGGTCTTCAGACCTACAAACACCAATGGATCCGGGTCAGGGTCAGGATTAGGAAAGGGTTGGATTTCACATTCTCCCCCCCTAAAAGAAATTTCGTCCTCGAAATTGAAAGCGTACCTGTGCTTTCAAAAAGATGAGGAAACTTCTCCTTCATGTCTTCTTCTTTTTCCCATGAAGCTTCTCCTTCATATTCTATAGATGATAGAATAGACATATTACATGCACGTTAGCAAAATAAATGTATTTATCCAAAAAAAAACATAATTTTTTTTCAACCATTGTGAAAAGAGAAAATGATATATAGACTGTCCCCTTACTACTTCAGCAAAACTGTCTATTTATAGTTTTCAATTCTTAACAATAGGGGGCAACTATAATTGATTTTTTTTCAAAGGTAGTAGATGTAATTGGTTACAAACACAGGGGGTTTATATGTAATTTGCCCTTGTGAAAATAATAATTCTATTTACTATCCGCTTGAAGATTTAAAGCTTAGATCAAGTGCTTCCTTCACAAGTGCTAGCTAAACTGTCCAAAAGCCTACTAATTGGCTTTACTTCCTACTTCCGAACCATAGGCTTAATTTTCCTTCTTGTGCCTTGAAGTAAATCATACTTTTCGGAAGACAAAACTAGAAGGGTTTTCCTTTTTGATCCTTTACTGACTTAAACCTTCACTTACGGAATTGTCCTTAGGTGACTTAACTTTCACTTTCTTCCTGCGATACCCAAGTGCCTTTACTAGAAATGGAAGGTTGGGTATTATCTTCGGCGACCAAGAACATAACCTAAAGCCCGAAAGATGCAAATGAAAGATTATTTGTGACACTAACCCTTAAGCCTAAACCGCCCAAGAATAGAAAGAAAAACTATCTGATATACATCAAAAGAGTAACTTATTGAACAAAAGACAAATATTGACTGCCCAATCAGTATTTCTCTCCAAAGCCGCTTGACTTGCTTAGTAATGAAAGAGTGCTAGCTAAGCTAATAGTAATAAAAGGACTTGACTCTAATCAAAGCAACAGAAGCAAGGGAAGATTATTTTATCCACTAAAGTAGTCTACCACATGTCCATGACTTGAACCACGTATCCCTACCTTACTACCTGACTAGAAGAAGAAAGAGTTTATTTTCTTAGCTTTACTTGAAAGAGGAACTTTCAAGACATAAACATCGAAAGAGTGCCTCTCTAAGAATATAAAACAGCAAAAGAATCTTAGAAAAAATGTACAATTATGGCCATATATAAATATTAGTTACATTGTCACCAAAAAAAAAATTGAGTTACATACTTATCCCTCCCGCCTAGGAAAAATATAACTTACCTTCATTAGGCAAGAAAAAAAATGAAAATTTTCAAAAAAAATTGAAATTTGAGGACAAAGATGAAAACATCAGAAAATTATGCATTATTAATAATTATGTCTTATTCGAAGTTTTCCATCCCTATATTAGCCACCACATTTAGCTTTAGAGGTCCCCATTCTCCATCTTTACATCCTCAAAAAAGTCAGATATCTCAACGCAAATTAGGATTAGTATAGGGTGGTAGCTTTGACAAAACTCTATTGCTTGGGGAGAAGGTTTTTCGGTACTAGGCCCCAATTTTCTTTTGAATAAATAAATTTTCTATTAAAAAAAAGTTAGGGTACACTATTCTCACACTTTTCCAATCACATCTTTAGAGTATGCTTGTACAATAACATAGTAAACTAAAGATGGACTCTCCTCTTGAATGTATGGTAGGGTGTGAGGATAAAAGATTTGAGCTCTCGCGGGTAAAAAATCCAGACTCTCTCCAACCTCATTTGAACTTAAGGCAAACAGGGATCCACTTGATCAAACTATCCCTTAAAAATCTCTACTCTTTCTAAGGTTTAAAGTATCGGTATTGAATATTGCATTGATCAGATGATTTTAAGAGACATATCGCTTTGTGTTGAATATTGTATCATATTTGTTAGTACAAAAAATATGATCTTAGCTCCATGGTTCACTCTTGATCTAGCTCCAGCTCCTGAGACTAAAACAAGGTGAAAGTGGGTTGCTTCTGAGGACGGAAAGCCACCTCTGAAAATCTAGTTAGTTCAGGCCAGCAAATGATAAACTCTATTGAGAGGAAAGACCTCAAGAAATGATGAAGATCAAGCTTCCATCAACCCAATCGTGAAGGTGGACGGATTAAGGCAAAGCAAAAGCTAATCTCTACTGTATTCTCAATGAGAGCTGTGTCTCCACTCTCAACCCTTTAGTGGGAAAGCAAAAGCAAAAGAAAACCTAAATGGGGAAGTGAGTAATTGCACGCTGGTAGTCTTTGACTTGAGATGTAAGGAAGCAACACAAGACAAGGCAATTAGGCAAGGCAATCAAAGTGGGGGTGGCCGGGTGGGTAGCGTCGTTCACCTAATAACTGCGGCAGTCACGTAAACGGCACAACACTCCGTGACGTCCGCCAACCGCCACCTGGTACACCTGCTCAGTCAAATCTCGACCGTCAGATCTAGGTTCAAATCTCAACCCTTTTGACCTTTTTGTCTTCACTTGTCACTCTCTGGTCTTGAGTATCCACACTTTCCTTGTTCATTTTGGATTTGCCTGCTTCTCTACTTTTTGAACTTCTTATATAGATATTATTATTATATATCGATCATATCGACATTAAACTCACTGCGCACCGCACCCACCGCGCATGGCCAGATCATCTACCCCACTTTTCTACCCAAAAAAAAAAAAAAAAAATCATCTTACCCACTGATTTTGAAATAGGGGGAAAGACAGAGAAAGAGAGTTTCTTTTTGGGTGATGAGATAAAAGAAACAGAGAAGACGATTAGAGACATGGGTGTGGTCCTCGGAGGCAAAGACAAAGACAATTAGACTATTGGTAGGGGTTGAGAAGGAATCAGAGATCGTCAAAGGTCAGCTCCTCTGTCTTCGTTTCAATGAATTAAGTAGTAATTTAATCAATAGAATAGTTGGGAAAAGGACTGAGATGACTACAGTGAAGACTTTCCTTTTCTGTGATGTCTATATTCATGTTGTTGCCCTTGCGCCTGTCCTTAGTCTTCGAATTGACATCAATTAGATAGGTTTTTCTTTTTTCCCCCCTTCCTTTGGATACTGCTGTCACTTCAATTTTGAAAACTACATTTTGAAGGAATATTTGCAGGAAAATAAGCGTTTTATGTTGTGTTCATGGGGGTTTATTTCTTCATTTGCAAGCGTTGGTTAGGGACGATGGGTGGTTCTTGAGGTACTTTGGAATGCGAGTTTGAAGAAGTTTCTTTCATTCCCATGTGGGTTTTTTCAATATTAGATTCAACAACGCATATGGATTTGTAGGTTTCTGTTCTAGGGATTTGATTTCAGCCTTAGACGTATTCTGCTCTGAAACTGTGTGGTTCTCTTGCGCTTGCTTCCCTTGCTACTACTGTAGTTGCGTGTTTTGGGGATCGGGTTCTGAAGTTTCTCCATCTGGGTTTCTTTCTTTTAAGGAGAGGTGCGTGGCTGCGTTAAGAAACGTCTACTGTCAAAGACTGTTACTGAATAAGGAGAGTTTATGGGTTGATGATATTTCATACCTTTTGGCATATGTAATGGTGAAGCCAGAGTCTTTTCCAATGACTTCCCAAAACTTGGTTTTCGTTGTTGGTTTTCTATTTTTGTTTCTGGGCGCTGGAGCATTGAGCCAGACCTGCGATCCCAATGACTTGGGGGTTCTGATGGAGTTCGCAGGGAACCTCACAGGTGGGTCTCTTCCTTCTGCATGGTCCGATGAATCCGTTTGCTGTCAGTGGGATGGAGTTTTCTGTGAGAAAGTGGGTAATGCTTCGGAGGGGCGGAAAGTTACTAAGCTGATTCTTCCAGAGAGAGATCTAACAGGGATTATACCAAGTTCCTTGGGTCGCCTGGATAAGCTTGAACAGCTCGATCTTTCATTCAATTCTCTTTATGGGGGTATACCTACAGAGCTATCGAACTTGCAGCAACTGGAGGTTATTGATCTTAGCTACAATAAGCTTTCTGGTCCGATTACAAAAGCACTTTCTGGGTTGAAATCAATCCGATCAGTCAATATATCTAGCAATTCCTTCAATGGGAGTTTGCCCGAAATTGGAGGTTTTCCAAACCTTGCAGTCCTCAATATGAGCAACAACTCCTTCACCGGCCGTATAGTTACTGAACTTTGCAGTGCTTCCAATGCGGTTCGGATTCTTGATTTGTCTATGAATTATTTTGAAGGTCCACTCTTCATTACTGCTTTAGACAATTGCAGTACGTCTCTCCGACAGTTTCATGTCGATTACAACTCACTATCAGGTAAACTGCCAGAAAACCTGTTTTGGTTAACGTCTTTGGAGCAGCTTTCAATGGTCGCCAACAAATTCTCTGGTCAGCTGAGCCAAAATATCAGTAAGCTTTCAAATCTTGAAGTTCTATTTATTTCTATAAACCATTTTTCGGGGTCACTTCCAAACGTTTTTGGGAACCTCACGAAACTGGAACTGTTAACTGCTCACTCCAACTCCTTCTCTGGACCATTGCCTTCTACTCTAGCACTTTGCTCCCGGCTTCAAGTGCTTGATCTCAGGAACAATTCTATTAGGGGGCGTATTGATATTGATTTCACTGGGATGCCCCATCTCACCATGCTTGATCTTGCCTCAAATCATCTGTTTGGTACACTTCCAGCTATTCTGTCCAGATGTCCTGGGTTGAAAGTCTTGAGCATTGCTAAAAATAGCCTCTCTGGCCCCATTCCTACTGATTTTGCAAAGCTTGGATATCTTTCCTCTCTTTCATTGTCAAACAACAGCTTTGAGAACTTAGCAGGAGCATTGGATGTACTTCAGCATTGCAGAAACCTCACTACTCTCATAATTACCAAGAATTTCCATGCAGAAGAAATTCCAAGCAACATCAATGGATTTGAGAATCTAGAGCTTTTTGCGGCCGGAAACTGTGCTCTTAAAGGCCAAATCCCTATGTGGTTACTGAATTGCAGAAAGTTACAGGTCCTGGACCTGTCATGGAATCACTTGAGTGGTAGCATCCCTCCTTGGATTGGTCAGATGGAGAATTTGTTTTATTTAGACATCTCCAATAATTCTCTAACAGGAGAGATCCCAAAAAGTTTGACAGAACTAAAGAGCCTTATTTCCTCAAACAGCACTGCTCCTCAAATTGTCACCTCTGCTTCTGGCATCCCATTATATGTAAAGCGTAACCAGAGTGCCAATGGTTTGCAGTATAATCAGGTCTCTAGTTTTCCTCCATCATTATTGTTGTGCAATAATAAAATTAATGGGACAATATGGCCTGAGATTGGACGGTTGAAGCAATTACATGTCTTAGATTTGAGCAGGAACAACATAACTGGGACAATCCCATGCAACATTTCTGAAATGGAGAATTTGGAGGTCTTGGATTTGTCTTTCAATGATCTCTATGGGTTTATTCCCCAATCCTTTAACAAGCTCACATTCTTGTCAACATTCACTGTGGCAAATAATCATTTGCAAGGACCCATTCCAACGAGTGGGCAGTTTCTCAGCTTCCCCAACTCCAGTTTTGAAGGCAATCCTGGATTATGCGGCCCACAAACTCATGCCTGTGGTGTTAATAATACAGGTCTGAAGCCTGCTATCTCAGGTAGACCATACAGTAAGATTAACCGGAGCAGTATAGTTGTAGTGATAATCAGTATTGCAGTTGGGATTGCATTACTTTTAGCTATTGTCTTGCTTAACATATCAAAGAAGGATGTTGACGATGCAATTGATGATGTGGAGGATGAAATGAGCAGACCACATAGGCTATCAGAGGCACTTGGGTCTTCAAAATTGGTGCTTTTATTCCAAAATTCAGATAACAAGGAGCTAACTATTGGCGATCTGCTGAAATCTACAAACAATTTTGACCAAGCAAACATAATTGGTTGTGGAGGATTTGGTCTAGTGTACAAAGCCAACCTCCCCAATGGAACAAAAGCTGCAATCAAGAGGCTTTCTGAGGACTGTGGGCAAATGGAACGTGAGTTCAGGGCAGAAGTGGAAGCCCTTTCAAGAGCTCAGCATAAGAACCTTGTCCCTCTACAGGGTTACTGCAGGCATGGTAGTGGCAGGTTGTTGATTTACTCCTACATGGAGAACGGAAGCTTGGACTATTGGTTGCATGAGAGAGTTGATGGAAGGTCAGAACTTGGATGGGATGCCAGGCTTAAAATTGCTCAAGGCACTGCCCAGGGATTGGCTTACTTGCACAAGGTCTGCGAACCAAATATTGTCCATCGGGACATAAAATCTAGCAACATACTCCTGGATGAAAATTTTGAAGGTCATCTGGCTGATTTTGGTCTATCAAGGTTAATTCGTCCTTATGATACTCATGTAACGACGGATCTGGTTGGGACCTTAGGATATATCCCTCCTGAATATAGTCAGACATTGATGGCAACATTCAAAGGCGATGTCTACAGCTTCGGGGTGGTTCTTCTGGAGCTTCTTACAGGTAGGAGGCCTGTGGATGTTTGTAAAACAAAGGGCTGTAGAAACTTGGTATCATGGGTGCTTCAAATGAAATCTGAGAAGAAGGAAGAGCAAACAATTGATCCATCAATCTGGAGCAAGGATTGGGAGAAACAGATCCTTGAGGTACTTGAAATTGCATGTAAGTGCATAGATCAGGACCCAAGGCGCAGACCCTCCATTGAACAAGTTGTTTCATCCCTTAATGCTGTTGCTTCTGATGCTGCATAATTCAGCTTTTTTAGTGTTTTTTTCTTCTCTTCCATACAAATTTAAATTCAGTCAAAAATGGCTTGGGATGGGCTGTTGGTAATGTCTTAAATGAAATAGAAGAAAGTGTAAAGAAGAAAACATTATTTATACTAGTATCTAAATGTTGCTGCAGCAGATGTCACACCTGTATACATGCAGGTTTTGGATAAAAAGTGGTCTTAATTAACTTGATTTTTCATTTCCCATGTGTGTAAGCATGATCATGTATGCTGGGTCATTAGTTGTTGCTTGGTTACTGATCACTGATGCACAGTTTAAGCCATGGCAGCTGAATAAAGAGAAGAAACTGATCTTGAATGCAGACTGACATCAGAGGCATCTTGGCCAATTTTGCTATAATCACTGCCACCATGGCAGTCAGAGTCAGTGGCTATGGCTGTAAGTTCTATTTTTGGTTTAATTTCCATATTTTGTTTTTGTTGGTTCTTTAAGTCGGGCTGGTTTATGCTATTTAAATCCCATCTTACCTGCCTGTCTTTTCTTCAATATCCAAAGTTCCTGGGTTAGATTAGGAATCTTCTTTTGCAGGTTAATTGGTAGAGATAGAGTCAGTCTCTGTTTAAATTCTGACCCTTTTGCATCAGGACTGAATCTAGTATTTTCTTTTTTGAGTATGAGTATGTCTTACTCAAACTCTATATGTGAGTGGCTACAGCATCAAAATTGAATTTGAGGAATTTTGATGCATGAAGAAGCTTTGCCGCTACTAGCTGCTCGATGATTTTAGGCCATGTCTATGGATTAAGAGGAATTTCTTGTACGATTTTGGCTGCTGCTGCTGTGAATTCAATAGCATGATCCTGGTGATTTCCATGCCTGCATTCAGGTGGATTCCTGACTGGTTTATCTCTTCTATCTCCATTATCCCATTCTCCATTAAATTCTGGTCAGAAATTCTAATCTCCAATTTACTTTTTCTTTAGTTTTACTTTGCTTAGCTCCAAATCCAGGTTTTCTGAAATATGTTTCTGGTTTTCTAGTCTTGGTTACTTGTTTGACTAGCTAGTTACTTCTTTGATTGAATTTTGGTGTAGAACCCTACATCTCTGCCATTGATTTGCTTTCTAGTCCTTAACTCCAGTAAGAAAGTTTCATACCTCTGAAATCTAGCCTTGGGGGTTCTAGTCAGATTTACTGGCATATTCTTCCTGTTGATTAGACCGTGTTTCTACCTCAATATGATCTGTATTGACTGCAATATGAACTTCCTACAGTTCTAATGTCGCTCATTTCTTTTATTCGATATATTGTATACCATTCTCCAGAACTTACAGTGTCCAAAAATAGAAGGAATTCGAAACGATTTAAGTTTCAGGCTGCCAAGACGAATGCTTCGCTTGAGTCTTGAGAGCTACTTTGCACAAATGCCAACGGTGAGGTTTTTCTCCAAATTCACCCTCCCAGGACTGATAGGCTGGATCTCACTGGGTAATCTCCCCCTGCCCCCTCTGTTTTTGTTTATTTTCTTGAAAAATGTGGCTTTAATAGTTTTATGTTAGCAATAACCCACATCTTTTCAGTTTTTTATTTTCTTTTATTTGTAAGTTTTAGTCACTGTTTTGGAAGCAATTGCAAGTTAACAACAGGTCGGAACCAAATTTCATATTATCACGCCGGTTTGTCATTGAAATCTAATGTTTGATTACCTGTTCTTCTTCAATCAACTACATTATGGTTTTCTTGTAACTATAGCATTGGCTCAAATCCTTAGTAACATCTGGGCAAGGTAGTAATTCAGACTTCTCTGTTTTGTGAAATTTATTAGATTCCTCTATGGCTTTCTTCACTTACAGTTGAGTTGACTCAGCCATGGAAATTTGTTGCACTCCAATTGTCATTGCATGGCTCCCCTATGAAGATCTCTCTTGAGATTGATTACAGGTTTTCAGTAACAGCAAGTATTTAGTTGTATGGACAACAGAGACATCATTGTGGAAATACATCCACTGAAAGATTCTGGATCCTATGTAATAAGTTCAACCATATTCTGTGTAACAGAGGCACTTGATATTCTTCTGTGACAAATATATGGCCTATGAGTGTCTGTGTTGGTCACCATTAACTTTGTTTCCAATCTTAGCATTTAAGATTTTCATTGAAGATGCTGTGTTGGACATCATTTTCTGTCAGATTCTGAAATTCAGAATATCTCTGTTCTTGTTACTTGGCCTTTTTATCATTTCCTTGGGTGCTTGAGTCTGATGGTTGTAGTGGTGATCCTCTTATCCCTTGACTCTTTCAATCTATGGAAGACGGCTGGTCTGTTGATGGTCATTTTCCCAGTTCCTTTCAGTCCCACTAGTGGAGTTTACTCAGTTTTGCACCATTTTTGCATTATTTCAAGCTGGGAGAATGTTGACTCTCAGCAGAACCCGAAATCTTTCAGAAGGGCCTCAGTTAGGACTTGGAGATGACCTACTGATGGGGAGAGTGGTTTGTTTGGAGAACTGAGGGCAGCCATTTTATGCAATTCCACAGGTTAAGAACACCCCTGATTCGCCCTCGAATACCCTGCATAGGTAGTGTAGGATTTACACACTGGGTAATGGCCCCTATAATTCTTTTCAACTTCATTGCTAAACTTAATTATAACTACCATATTGTATTTGTTGCCAGATACAGTGGAAAGTAAAGAGTATCTTTTGTCTTTGGTAGTTCTTGACTTGTGTTACCAATTCCATCAGAGAGAAAGAAATGGAACTGAACAGGAAAAAGTTGAGGGCAACACAACTATTGCTTGTTAAAGGGACCATGATGAGTTGATTCGGGGTGCCTAGCTAGTCTATTTCTCATTTTGCATTCCAAAAGCATTTACAGACAAGGGTGATCAGCTTTGACCAATGCTTGTTCCTGTTGGCCAACAAAATCCACCGGCATGCGGCTCAATCAAGAGATAGAACTGTTTCTGTTTGTAATTTAATTGGTCTTATAAACCAGTCTTTCATACTCCAGGTGTGGACCTGGTTTTTGGGGCTTCTTTCCCAGAGTGAGCAATAAAGTATGTGGAGCCTGGAATTCCTTTTCAAGGTATATGGAGATGCATGCCTCTGAATAAAGAAGAAACTGATTGAACATCAGAGCATGATAACAAGACTACAAGATCATCCCTCTTTCCCTCTTCCCGAGGTCTTCGCCCCGGTCGCTCTGCCGCCAACTCCCTCCCCTCCTCCCTTCCAATCCATTGAGTTCAATGGAGGTGGTGGTTTTCAATTATCTCAAGACCCTTGCCAAACCTTTCCACAAACGTTTTCCTATCCTCTTTGATTGCGACTAGTTTCCTATCCATTCATGTGTGATAAGGACTCCATTGAGGATACTATCAAGACCGACATCTCAACTCCTATGTCCCTCTCCAACCATTAGGGTTATAGGAGTAATCGTGTTAACAAGGGACATCACCAATTAAGCGATGGTTTTATTGTTAACTTTAAATCGTCGAGAAATAAGAAGGAAAAAAAAAAAAGAAAAAAAATCTAAAAATAGGTAGTGCAATCCGCTATCCTTCATCGTTGGTCTTTTTAGTTTGTTAGGCTCAGTGCCTTTCTATTGTTGCTCTTTGGGTTGAGTTTTTCTCGTCTTGCTTTGTTTGGGCTTTGTACCTTGTGCTCTTGTATTTTATCTTTATAATGAATTTTTCAGTTGAAAAAAAAAAATCAAAATGTCAAGTGATAAATACAAATGTTGCTCAAAATTGATCGGGTATGGGATACCCAGTATGTCCAAATATGGCACAGTCTGAAAGCTGATATGCTTGTGAGGCAGGCTTACAGTGTCAATCGGCTTTCTGCTGCAATCCTGATGTGATCCAAAACTATGAAAAACTTTGCTGACTTCTTGTTATATAATAATATGGAGAAGAAGAAGAAAGGAAGAAGTAACGTGCGAATGAGGTTCTGGAACCCTTTTCTTTAATATCTGTTAGATTCATGTCAATATTAGTGGGTTTCTGTAGAAATGAATCTACATTTACAGCTGTATTGTAGAAAGGAATTGTCTCTTCAATTTTCTTTTATTATAGCTTGTCCTGGAAAAGTTTTGACACTGAAACCTTTCTCAAATAAAAGGGGGTTGTGAGTATTTTATTTTGTGTTTGCACGAACCAAATAGTGGAACTCTTTTTTTCAGTTGAGTTATAAAACTCTTAATTCTTTTATCCTCCACCAACCTCAAAGCTAAAGAGAGTCAACTTCCTATTTATTTTTTTTAAGGTAATGTATCATTTGAATTAAGAACTAAAAGAGAAAGGCAAATGCAGTGTTGTAGGCTTTGGC
Source organism: Hakea prostrata (assembly GCF_041222555.1). Taxonomy (NCBI): domain Eukaryota; kingdom Viridiplantae; phylum Streptophyta; class Magnoliopsida; order Proteales; family Proteaceae; genus Hakea; species Hakea prostrata. The sequence goes on from NC_142608.1 coordinate 16,473,987, forward strand.
ACAAGTAAAGTTTAGGGAAGTAATTTTTCTTTGCAATATTATTTTAACAATTTTTGTTGAGAGGCTATTTTAATAGATCACAAAGTATAATTGTATTGTGCAAAGTATACTACACTGTCAAAAAACATCATATAGATAAATTCAGTGTAACAAAAATAAAGATACTAAGATGGATGAGTAGCAAAATTAGGAAAGATAAGATAAGAAATGATCATATTAAAACTAGACAAAAAGGAGCTCCGACAAATGATAAGTTAAAAAAAAGTCGTTTGAGGTGGCATGGTTATATTTGATGGAAGGCTTGTAAATGCCCTTATCACAGATAAACGATTTAATCAAAATTGAAGGAATTAGAATAGCTAGAGGTAAGCCTAAGATAACCTTAAGAGAAATGGTGAGAAAAAATATGCATATGTAGCTGAGAATTGGTATCTAATATGACCTTAAACACAACTAAAAATGAAAGTTAAGTATCTATGTAGCTAACCCCATTAGATTGGAGTTTGGATAAAACTTGTTATTATTCTTGATCTCAAACTACAACTATGAACCATTACACCAAGGGCACCTTATTTGAGCAAAAATGAAAATGAATAAAAGAGTAAAGTTATGGGTACAACTACTATACTTCTAGAGAATGAGATCTACCTATTCCACTTGCATCAAACATGATAAAGATCATTCAAACATGAGAGAGATCTATCTTTGAACTCGTACCTCTGCTTGGCCATTGTATCTTTTCCAAGCTATAGAGACATTCCAGTTGGCCATTGAGTAATTGGATCCATTATCCAACTTCTTGTTGCAGACAACAACAAAAAATCTGTTGTTAGATTCTTTTAACAAAAACAGTGCATCATTTGGCATTCAATAATGTCTACTCTTCAAGGTTCCTTTCTAAACCAATAATCTTTCTGAGTCAAAACGCAAATATGGAAATTAGTTGAAGTGTGCATTTCTCTATGTTACTCATCCAGGTTTCAAATCTTTAGAGAACATACTCTCTTGATATTTACCAAAAGAAAACTCTCTATAGATATATAGATTCAATGGTTAATAGTCAGAGCTTTAACTTTTAAAGATAAATCTTGAATTTAAAATTAGATCAACTGTCGACCATAGGATCACAAGTATAAGACTCAGGATGAAGGTGCCGCTTTAATATTTTAAATATAATGGATAATATTTAAACTCGGCCAAAGATCACCAGTAGCAGAAACTTGTCCTAGTACTTGAAATATGAATTTGGGTTAAACGAATAAAGTACCTTATATGGATTGATCAGCAAGCATTAGATGTTATAACCATCCAAGGTTAGGTACTTGGTACTTGTAACGTGTTAAGGTGGAGGGTGAATTGATACTCCTAATAGACTTGTCACATCCACCCAGCTGGTATCCATTTATCCGAATACTCGGGGGAGTGATCCATGGTCACAAGATCAGGTTTCAAGTTGTATCACACACCATTCCACATAACAACATAATCATGGGCAAGAATAAATCAAGTGTTCAATATCAAAAGAATAAATATCACAAGTGTTCAAAGACCTTAGAAGGGTCTCAAATCAAATAAGTGTAAGATAAGTCAAATCTAATAAAAACTAATCCTCAAAAGAAAAATAAAATGAAACAAAGAATAAATTAGAACAAAGTCTATTTCTTCTAATATTAATATTTTGGCTTCTTCTCCAAGCGTTTATACACTTGTATCTTCCGATCGATGTCAACTCGTTATCCCAATGGCGTGTTAGGCATCTCCTATCATTGTTGATCAGGGATGAAATAGTACTCCATACTGGTACTTGGATCGTACCACAAGCCACAGTCAATTCCCATTGTTTCCTTAGTTGTATAATTAAGGAAAAATATCTCCGAACTCGAGCTCGGGTGTTTCTTCACCTGTATAGACATCTAAAAACAACAAGCCACGAGGGATGAGTTCTGAAGAACTCAATAAGTAATTCAAATAAATATGCATATCCTTCATTTATACAAATGGTAATAAGAATAATATGCTGACATGGTATGAAGTGTCATAATTATGCAAATGCGATGTAATAATGTTCATATACTCTAACCAATGTAGGTCTCTATCAAGATAGACGCGCATTTAGATATAACACCAGCCTCCTCTGGTAGGTCTCGTCACTCTGATCTCTCACATACTGGTTATCTCTATTGGGATCCTGGGTAAGGGGTAGAATCACTTCACACCTCATCTGGAGTTTAAGTCACCACTCTCTCACTACACCATTGGCATGAGTACTAGTGTGTGTTAGGGAAAAAGCCTAACTCAATGCAAGTCATATACTTTGTCATATAATTCTAGGTTCATACTCCCTATAGCACCAACCAGCTCAGTTCAGTATCCTTCCCTATCTAGAGTCAACATATCTTATGGCTTGAACCAACTCGAATTATGCCTTCTCTTAACCCTATTGATCGATCACATATACTGGGCAAGAAGCTCTCATGTCCTCTCATGGGTTGGTCACCGATCTTAAGTTCCCATGAGCCCAAGCCTATTATATGTAATCCCACCAATGAATGGTCCCCACAATGTGGTTATGTCCTCTCACGGGTTGGATACTGGTCTTGAGCACCCACCACCCCACACTGCTGCCACGAGTCACTCGGCCTCAATACCCCCATCGATAGGGTAATGACAAGACTAGATGCCTAACCATGTTTCATATAGACAACCTAGAGATGCTCCCTAATTTATATGTTCCTTCTAAGGTTCCTAGGGTAATGGTTAAACCACAACCTCAGATCAAGTCCACTTTAATTCCAACTCAACAATAGCACACATAATTCAATAAACAATCATGATTCTTCAAATTTAGAGCATTACAAGAATATAAAAGTCTCTAAGCATTAGCATGTAATTGAATATATAAGTCCAATATTACATTAAGAATGAAAGATGAACATAGATAAATGAATTCCTTGACCTTGCAAGTGAGTTGTACTTCTTCAAACGGAACAAAAGGTGCTTTATCACGTGCCAATTAATTCTATTTAAATGTTGGTTAAAGGTTAGAAACAATCCTAGCAGTCCTACCTTGAAAAGGAAAACAAAAGACAAAACTACCGAGTATAGTCTTTTGAATAGTAGCAGGTATGGGTTGCCCAAGAAGACCCATAGTCAATCAACCCTGGGGGTAAGGGTTGCTTGAACAATAACCTACAAGGGTCTCTCGGGGTGACCCATGCCGTGAGACCCATGTCCGAGTACTGACAGAACCTGATCCAACACTCTTTTGGCCATGGGATTTGGTTCTAAACTACTTCTAGAATAGAAAGGAAATTTTATAAACACCTAGAAACAAGATCTATCAATAGGAAACAATAAAAAATTCAAAACGAATCGAAAACCTAACGAATCACGAATAGGTCTCTTCCAAAACTTATCCGAAAAGAAAGGTAGAATAGACTGATTGTTGGATCACTCTACAGCAGTAATAGAGATAGGGTTTAGGTCTCTTTAATTTAAGGATCTCTCCACAAAGATCCACAAATGGGGATAATCAAAAGGAGATAATTAGAAGGTGAAAGAATATACTAATCTTAAGGAAGACTTAGTTGGAGAATGGAAGGCTCTTTGGATGATCTCCACCATATTCTCCCTCTTTGCAACGAACTCTCTGACGTTCTCTTACATTCTCTGACGGGTTCAAAGTGAAATAACATGTTTTAGGTCAAACAAATCATTAAATAGGGGTCTAAAATGCTAAAAACCAAAAAATGCCCCTTTTCACTCACGGGCACTAGTATGGGTCGTCTAGGGAGACCCATACCCCAATCAACCTTGACCCTTAGAATTGTTCCATGAGCAATTTTGAGGGTGGTTCTTCTTTTGGCACTACTCCAACACTTAATCCACACTTAAGGGAGGTCTTACTTGATCTTTGGGACCTTCCAAACATGCCACCAATGAATTATTGATCCACCTTCCATATTCGTCAATGTTCGAGTGAGATCTTCTTCCGAACTTCAACAACTCTCCAGCTTCATTATCTTCACCTCCCACTTCCATTAATTCAGGTTCCAATCTAATGGTCTTTCTTTGGATGGCCCATAGTTTCCTTCTACCCTCACTCCAGGTTCTCGAATCTACAATATGGATTTTTGGGTTAGGATCATAGGGGATTTCACATTCTCTCCCCCTTATCAGAAATTTCGTCCTCGAAATTGGAAGCATACTTGGGTTTTGAAAGAGATAAGTGTACTTCGCTTTCATCTCGTCTTCCTTCTCCCAAGAAGCTTCCTCAAAGGTTTGGTTCTTCAATCTAATCTTTACCAAAGGTATAGTCTTGTTCTGCAAATGCTTGTCTTTACCATGGTACAAAATTCGGTCGAAAAATGTGAAACGAAACCCTATAAGGACCGGAAAAAAGTCCTCAGTTTCGGTTGAAACTGTCAAAATTGTGTTGAAACTTGTCAAAACCTCGAAACATGTCGAAACTTGTCAAAACCTGGTTCAACCCAGCTAGACCAGCTGGTTCATGAGAAAAAAAATTACCAAATTTCGTAAAAACCTGAGACTTTTTCCTGTAAATTTTGTAGCTTTCCCAAATTTTCAATTTTTTTGTTTATTTCATGTTTCCCCAAATACCACAACAAATACCCCCTCTATCAGGACTTCCCTATCCAAATTTCGTATTCCCTCAGACTGGTTATCTTAAGCATGTTGATGACTAGACTCATAAAGTTACAATTGTCAATTACCGTGACAATCATAGGCATAAAACGTCATGGGATGTCTATGTTCGTTGGTTGGAGGAGATGATGTTACATGCATAATACTGCTCAGCTCACAGGATGGATCAACTCTTGGCACTCCTCTTGGCTCTAAGTTGTCCTTTCCTTTTATTGTCAGCTATTTTGAAGTTAGAAATTATATATTGAATATTATGTGCTTAAGTAGTTAAGTTTATAGTGTACTTTTCGGACAACTCTATATTGATGTTATGTACATTGAATGACATATCTACTTTGATTTTTTTAGCAAAATACAACCAATGTGTTCTTTATACTCTAATTAGCTTAAATACAAAATCCCACCCCAAAATACTCTCTAAAACCTATTGAAACTTGATGTCGAAATTTGTATGGAAAAATCCTCAGTTTCCTCGAAATTTCCCAAGTTTCCACCTAAATTTTCCATTTTCACCAAGTCAAAACTTGAGTTTCCCTCGAATTTTTTTACTATGGTCTTTATGATTCAAGATCTTAGTTGGTTCTTTTTCATAGGTGAGGTCTGCACCTAGACCTTCTGGTTCTTGCTGTAAGAGATGCTCTACATTCTCCACACATTGATGTAGCATCGACACGTGGAACATGTCATGCACATTAGCCAATGATGGGTGTAAGGCCAATCGGTATGCGAAAGGTCTGACCTTTTCAATGATCTCATAAGGTCCAACGTACCTAGGACTAAGCTTTCCTTTGGTGTTGAACCTCATTACTACCTTCATAGGTGATAACTTTGGAAAAGCTCTCTCTCCAACTTTGAATTCTATGTTAGTCCTCCTGTCCGCATAAGACTCTAGTCGGGATTGTGTTTTGTCGATTCATTCTTTGATTCTATCAACCATTGCACTTGTAACTTCTATCATTTCTAGACCTAGAATTCTTCTTTCACCCATTTCATTCCAGTACAATGGGGTTTTGCAAGTACGCCCATATAATGCCTTAAAGGGAGCCATACTTGTGGCAAATTGATAATTGTTGTTGTAGGAAAAGTCAACCAATGCTAGATGTTCATCCCAATTTCCTCCCATATCCACTACATAAAATATGAGCATATCTTCCAAAATTTGAATCGTTCGCTCAGACTATCCATCAATTTGTGGATGATGAGTTGTACTCAAGTTTAATTGCGTTCCTAGAAGTTTTTGTAGACTACTTTGGAAACTAGAAGTGAATCTTGGGTCTTTATCTAATAACCATGCAAATGCACCACATTATCCACATACAACCTTACTAGCTTATCCATGGTGGACGTGATCTTCATCGGAATAAAGTGCTGACATGGTCAACCTATCAACAATCACCTAAACTATGTCATTCCCTTAACTAGTACGAGGTAGGCTAGTGATGAAATCCATAGTGATGTCTTTCCTTTCCACTTCCAACTAGGAACATGAAGCAATTGTAGAAGACTTGATGATGGTTGTTGAATGGCTTTAAGTCGTTGATACATGTCACACTTAGCCACGAAGTCTTTCACATCATTCTTTAGCCCAATCCACCAATAATGTTCCCATATTTCTTGGTACTTCCGAAGTGTACGGTGAATATTGAATGATGTGCTTCACTCAAAATCTCCTTTTTAAGTTTTTCAACTGTAGGCACACGCAGTCTACCTCTATAAGTTAAAGCACATCATTGGACATAAGGAAATCAGATTGTTCTTGTGGACTAGAATAAATCTTCTCCTTCAAACTCAGGTCTGAGGATTGCAAGGCTATAATTTGATCTCTCAAGGTCAATCGTGCTATTATAGTTGCCAATATTATTTTTCGATCCTTCTGGCACAATTTCGAGTTCCAACTTCATAATTGAATTAAAAAACTGTTTGCTGAAAGAATTTAGATCTATCTCCTCTCACTTACTTTTTCTATTAAGGGCATCAGCAACTACATTGTCCTTCCCAAGGTGATATTGAATATGACAATCATAGTCTTTTACCAACTCCAACCATCTACGTTGCCTCATATTCAACTCCTTCTGGGTGTACTTCAAACTCTTGTGATCTGTGTAGATGACAATATGTTCTCCATAGATAGTGATGCCAGATCTTCAATACAAAAACCACAATGGCTAACTCCAAATCATGAGTTGGATAGTTATGCTCATAATCCTTCAATTGTCTAGAGGTGTATGCCACTAACTTTCCATGTTGCATAAATACACAACCTAGGCTAATCTTTGAAGCATCAGTATAGACTGTCAACCTGCCAGAGTCATCTAGTACAGTCAACACTAGGGCATGAGTTAGTCTTTTCATCAACTTTTGGAAGTTCTTCTCACAAGCATCATTCCAGAAGAACTTGTCTCCTTTTCTAGTAAGGTTGGTCATTAGAGCAACCAATCTAGAGAAATTCTCGACAAATCTTTTGTAGTATCCCATTCAACGATTCCCAGATTGCTTATGATCTTAGTCAAATTCTTTGGCATATCCCATTTAGCAATTGCTTTAACCTTATCAAGATCAACTCAAATTCCTTCTGCTAAAACTACATGGCTAAGGAAAACTGCATTCGATAACCAGAAATCACATTTGCTAAACTTAGCATATAACTTCTTTTCCTTTAGCCTTTCCATGGTAAAATGGAGATGCATCACATGTTCTTCATTCTTCGAGTAAATTAAGATGTCATTGATAATTATAATCACAAACTTATCTAAGACATCCTATAATACACGATTCATCATATCCATGAAGGTTGCAGGGGCATTCGTCAATCCTAAAGGCATCACTCTAAACTCGTAATGTCCATAATGAGTCCTAAATGTCGTCTTGCAGGTGTCACTTGACTTCACTCTGAGTTGATGATAACCAGACCTCAGATCTATCTTTGAGAACATTGCCACTCCTTTCAACTGATCAAAGAGATCATCTATTCTAGGCAACAAGTACTTATTCTTGATAGTCAACTTAGTTAACTCCTGGAAATTAATACACAACCGCATGCTACCATCCTTCTTCTTCACAAACAACACCGAAGCTCCCCAAGGTGATACACTTGGTTGAATAAAACATGTATCTAGGAGTTCATCCAATTGACTATATAACTCCTTCAGTTCAATAGTGCCACCTATATGGGGCCTTCGATACTAGAGTCGCTTTGGGAATCAAACCAATCGTGAACTCCAATTCTCTTTCTGGTGGCAATCCAGATAAGTCTTTAGGAAAGACATCCATGAAGTCCCTTAGTATCTTAATATCTTTAATACTCTTCTCTTTCTTGTCTTCATCCCATGATGTAGCGTTGAATGATCCACTTTCCACCAATGCCTTTACTTGCATAGCCGAGGCTAAGGTCTTCTTACTAAGTCTTCCTTGATTGCTTTGAAATTTAGAAGGTGTTGTTCCCTTAAAATGGAACTGTGCCTTCCTTAATGAGCAAATGATAACTACTTTAAGGGCAATTAACCAATCCATTCCCAAAATCACATCAAAGTCTTCAATGTTTAGGATTACCCATTGAGCTTTCAATTACCTTTTATGGTTATGGGGCAAGCCTCCACCACTTCATCTAATCAAACTATCAATCTAGTGGGTGTACTAATCACTAGACCGCAAGTCCATCTTGTTTTTCTAAAAGGTGGCCTGGAGGGATTTCCATATATATTTTTTCTTGTAAGTCTCCCTGTAAAAAGACATTTTTTACATCCATTTGCAAAATTGATCATCCACAATTAATGGCAATTGACATCAACACTCTTACAGTATTCATTTTAACTACAAAAGCAAATGTCTCTCTATAATTAACTCCATATGTTTGAGTATATCCTTTGGTAACAAGTCTTGCCTTATACCTCTCTAGATTCCCATCACTCTTGAATTTAGTCTTGTAGACCTAACGACATCCAACTGGATAATTGCCACTTGGGAGTTGCACTATATCCCAAGTTTTATTTTTATGAAGAGCTTCTAGTTCCTCATTTATAGCCTTCACCCATTTAGGTGAATTCTTAGCTTCAATCAAATTGGATGGCTCCTTGTGGTCTTCAATGGCTGAAAGATATGTAAAATATTGAGGGGAGAAATGATCATAACTTATATGAGATTGGATTGAGAATTTAGTTGTATGATAAGTGGTAAACTCACACAATCTCACTAAAGGGTGAGAAACCTAAGTAGATCTGTGAATTGGTAATTGTGTTATAGTTTCAACTGTATCAGTTCCTACAATAGGTACATTTGTAGTTGCTTCACCATGTAGATTTCTATCAGTATCTTCAGTGATATCACTAATAACAATGCTACGTACCTTCAGTGGGGTCGCCTCTAACATTATCTTCATTAATATCACCCCTTACATGCATGTTATCTGGTGTACTTGGTGACGGGACATGAACAAATTCATTGTAATCTAGCTCCCCCGAGTCTGGTTTTCTACTAGAGAAAGACATATGAGTTTCATCAAAAGACATATCGCGTGAAATAAAAAGTTTACTAGTAAATGGGTCTAAGCACTTGTAACCCTTTTTAGTAGAGGAGTATCCAAAAAACACACGTTTGTAAGCACGTGGATCAAGTTTATCACCACCTTGGGCATGAACATAAAAAATGCAACCAAAACTCAAAGATGAGACATCATAATAGGAGGATCATATAGAACCTCTAAGGGTATCTTAAAGTTCAAAACTGTACTTGGGAGACGATTGATTAAGTAACAACTCGTGTTGACAACATCTAACCAAAAAGTCTTGGGAAGAATCCCATGAAATAATAAAGATCAAGTCACCTCAAGTATATATATGTTTTTGTGTTCAAAAGTCCCTTTTTTTTTTTTTTAATCCGAAGAGTTTATATATAGGGTGGGGGAATATTACTAATATAGGTGCCGCCAGATGGGTGCGAACCCAGGACCTCCCCATGGGAAGTTGGGCTTTTAACCGCTTTACTAATCCACCATTGGCAACAGTCCCATTTTGTTGAGGAGTGTTTGCGCATGAAGTTTGATGCAAGATTCCCAAACTTTTGAAATATGATTGAAAGGGCCTATTAGTGTATTTTGTTCCATTATCTGTTCGCAAGACTTCAATGCAAGTCTGATACTGAGTCAAACCCATCTGTTAAAGTTCCTAAAACATCTGTAGCACTTTATTCTTGGAAGATAATAAATACAACCATGTAGCCTGAGATTTATCATCAACAAATGAACAAAATATATGAATCCCTCTCTAGAGTCTATAGGAAAATGCTAAATATAAGAATGCACTAGATCATATAATGCACTGGAAACAGTCAGTAATCTGCGTTGCTTGGAAAAATGGCAAGCATCACAACCAATAGAATTAAAAGATAAACAAGGATTTAAAGATCATAAAATCCTATCAAAAGGGTGGCCCATACGCCAATGCTAGAGTTGAGATTTCTTATGATTACTCATAGAAGTCAAGGCGCTATTTGTAGGATCTAATATATAGAGTCCATTCTGCAGTCTACCTTCACTAAGGGTGTCAATCGGTACGGTTTCGGTGCGGTACCAACTTTGAATATCGAAAACCAGAACCATACCGTACCGAATTTAAACGGTATGGTACGGTTTTGGTATTTACAAAAACGGTTCGGTACGGTTTCGGTATTAAATCGGTACGGGAAAACGGTTTAAACACGGTATCTAGTGCAGTACAATTTTGGTACAAATGAACTTATGCCACTTTTTGTTATTAGTTCATCAAGATCCTAATGAAATTGTGATCAACCAATCGATATAATTTGAAATTAACATAGATAAAGCAAATAAATTTAATTAATAGAGACAAAACAAGTAAATCTAAGAAGAGAAGTGAATGATGAAACAAAAAATTGAAATAGGGAATTAGGGATAGGGAAAATGTTAAGTGTTTTAATTGTAAAATTACAATTTATATCTCTTAATTTGGTACGGTACCAATTCGGTACGGTTTCGGTATGTACCGACGGTATGAGTACCTAAAACCGGAACCGTACCGAAGAAATTCGGTTTCGGTACGTACTCTACCGAATTTTGAACGGTACGGTACGGTGCGGTTTTAGACAGCGAGGTTCGGTACGGTTAAACGGTTTCGGTACACAATTGACACCCTTAACCTTCACCAATCATTGTCCCTGTTAAACTGTCTTGGAACACTACCTTGTTCTTTGAAAAAATCACATTACAATTTAAACTCTGAGAAATTTTACTAACTGATAACAAATTCACTGACAATGATGACACAAATAAGGCATCAATCTTGGTTGAAATAGGTTCAATTTCCCTTGACCTTGAATTGGGACAATAGTAACATTAGCAACAATAATAGAATGATAAGATTGTAACTTATTAGTGCTCAAATCAGATAAAATATATCGTCCATTGCACTCAAATCCACTATAAATGAATTTTAAAAAGTAGAGAGGGCAAGAGTAGTACTATAAGACTGAATGAAATTCTATAGTAAAGGTATAACTTTTCCAAGAGAGTGTTGTATTGCTAAAGAACTTCCTATGGAAATATCAATTTAAAGCACCTAATTATTGGTCTCCGTATGAACTCACAATATCAAATACCAACCGAATAAAATCTCCTCGATGAGTTACTTTCATTGAGTCTAGAACGTCCAAAAACCTTAAGACCACCTAACCCTGAACAAAACACAGTCATACAAAATCCTGTGGAAAGAACTTGTATGTTAGCAATTCGATAAAAAATCAGATAAAACAAAAAAACAAAAAAAAAAATTTCCCCTTTTTTATATTTTCTCCAACCGAACTTTCTCCTTTTTTTTCTTCTTTTCTTCTTTCTTTTCTTTTCTTTTTTTTTTTTTCTTTTTTTTTTTTTTTTTTTTTTTTTCAATCACTAAGGTAATCAATGCAAGTAAAAAGAGTGAAGAAGAACTTCAAACAAAACATGAAGTAAACTTCTTCCTTCCGACGAACAGAATGCTTATCTCCACTGCCGCTTTTTTTTTCACCAATCTAATCCTATCTAACAAGCCGCGCCCCACCCCCACCTAAAAAAGAAAAAAAAAAAGAAAAAGAAGAAATAGAACACGAAGAAAGAAAGAAAGATAAATAAATAAAAAAGAAAAAAAAAAAAAAAAAAAAGAAAAGAAAGAAGAAGAAGAAGAGAGAGGAAGTACTAGGTCAGATGGTTGGCCCGAATTTCTGCTGGCTCTGCAATCCGGTCTAAAAAGATTTCCATCAATTTTATATGACAGGCCATTTTCAATTGATTTAACCGGTTCGAGTTAAAATCCTCTGGACTTACGTTACGTCGACCAAAGTGTGATAGTTGATACGGATATTGTGTCAAAAAGCATCCTGGTTGGTTGGTCATTGTTTACCCATCAGCAGAACAGAACACCTGTCAACTCGAAGAAATAGTAAAGCAGGGCATGTCTGACACTTGCCACTGCCAAGAGAAACGCGTCAAACAGCCATGGCGTCACCTTCTTCACTATGCACCCTTATATATATGCGATTTTAGACTCCACGCCGTTAACAGATAGAACACCAGATTCATTCTTTGATTTGCAGACGCAACAACAGAATCACCATGGCAACCATGAATCTAGCCAGGAACTCGTTCTTCAACTTATCTAAGGCAGCCTTTCGTCGAAACCCTTCTTTTCCTCTTAGATATTCTTCCACTGCTAAGTTTTCTAGGATTTCCTTCACCACCTCTGCTCATTCCCAAAACTCTGAGGTATATATTTATATATAGATAGTTCTTTCATACCTTCATATGTAGTATCTTCTAGTCATAATCATATGTGATCGATTTTGTTTTTTGATTCATCTATTTGCATGCAGGGTCGAGATACAGCAGAAGAAGCGAAGGAGAAGATGGACAGAGCCAGAGAGAAAGCAAAGGAGATGAAGGACGCAACGACCGACAAGGCTTCCGATATGTCTGAAAGGGCGAAGGAAACAGTGGCGGAAGGGACAGAGAAGACGAAAGAAAGTGCAAGGGAAGGGATGGACAAAGCCAAAGAGAAAGCCTGGGAAGCGAAGGAGAAGACTAGTGACGTGGCAAAGGGAGCGAAGGAGAAGACTGGTGAAGTGGCAAAGGGAGTGAAGGAGAAGACGAGTGACGTGGCATACGGAGCGAAGGAAAAGACGAGTAACGTGGCGAGTTCGATGGCTGATAAAGCTAAGCAAGGAACGGAGAAGGCCACGGAGATGGCAAAGAACTTGGGAGAGAAGACGAAGCAGACGGTGCAGGGTGCATGGGGAGCGACTAAGGAGACGGGTCAGAAGATTAAAGAGACTGTGATTGGTGAGGATGGAAAAGAAAGTGAGAGTTCTTCTAGCAGCAGTGATGATGAAATGGATGATCTCAGTGAGCGAAGTAAAGGAAGGCACCAAGAGTAGTGACTGGAAGTAACTGGTTTAATTTGTAAGTTTCTTCATCATCATCATCATCAACTTTGGTTCTTGAACTTGGATGTTGTTGAGTTTTGATTTTAATGGCGGTTACTGTACACTGAAATCTTTCTTCCTCTGTCTACATGATACAGTTCTGCTTTGAGCAGATACTACTAGTGATAACTGTAACAATGGTATCTAGCTAGTTGGAAATTGAATAACTTGGTATTTATCTGCCTGACTAGGGTGCCATTAATGTTAAGAAGTAGAAGCAAATGTCGTTGTAAACTCAGTGAAGAGACACCATATATAGCCAAACGATTTATGTTTTGAGGCATAAGTTGATCTGAGCTAGCTTTTCTTTTCAAATTCGGTGGGTGATCGAGGAAGATGAAGTTGGTAGATCTACGATCATCAGTAGAGCTGACCTGAGTAAATACTTATAAATGATCTATAGTCAAGCTAGGGCTGGAATAATTTAGCCCTTGAACACGCTTAATTAAAGCCCAGCCCGTCTTAGAAATGATTCTGAATCTAAGGCCGCCTTTGGTAACCTTGTTTCCGTTTTTCTCTTTCCTTTTTTTGCCGTTTTTCTCTTTGGAATATAACAACGAAGAATGCCAACGACGAATAGTGGTTGAAACCAACCCATTTCACTAATCCTAGGGATCGTGACTACGACTCTCGCTGAGGCATTATTAATATCCCCATCCGGCAACTTAATCAAGTTCCAAAGTTCTGAACTCCTCTCACGGAGGCATTATTAATATTCCCATCCGGGCAACTTAATCAAGTTCCGAAGCTGCTCCCTAATCAATAAGCCTACCAAGGGAGTATGGTTACCAACCATATGAAATACTAAAAACTGTAAAATAAAAGTTTTTGTTTTTATATTCTAAGGGTTTAATTAATTTATAAAATAAAATCCTCTATTTACCCGACTCTCTCTCATTTTCCTTCTCTTCTCAAAAACTGGTAGTTGTGCAAGAAATTCAGAAAGAAAAGAGGAGGAAATCAACAACAGAAAAAAAAAATTATTATTTTGAAGCAAAAATTTATGATCTCAATAACGAAACGTTGAGACAGGAGAACAACTTCTCGACATCGTCGAAGTTAAGAAGGCGATGAAAATTTTGTGTTGAAGGCGATCAAAATACTGGTCAATTCACCACATGAGCAATATCTTCCTCCGTTATCGAAATCAATGGCTAACGGAACTTTGGAGATAAATAAATTGTTTTCAAATGTTCTTAGATTTTTTTCTCTTCTTCTTTTGCTCAAGGGAAGTGTCAGGTAAACAAAGTGTTGGTATAATTGTATTATGAATTCTACCAAATACAAAAAATGAAATTGCAACACAATTGAAAGATGAAGATTCTTAGCCAATCCGGAGAGTTTGATGTTGTAACTGAACGAACCACCGATCAATGAGGTTGAGTCACACATTGAGTGATGTCTTTAAGGTAATTGATGTACCTTACTACCAAGAGTTCTTCGCACCACCATCTCCAACTTTCAACTAGAAGATGACTTAGTTCTTCTAATCCAGGAGTCAAAAGCTAGAGCACAACACTTAGTCAAATTTAAAGAAAGAAATTAATTTTGTAAAACAAATAATATAAGAGTGAGGAGTGTCTCAATTGCACACAACATGCAAGGAAATGTTGAGTTTATATAGGCTCAAACCTCACTTTATACCCTTTAGGATTCTCAAGGCAATTGGAGAATCAATGGTTTGTCTCTCCTCCACTAATGAGAATAAACCACCTTGAACTAACCTCTCCACTACTTGGAGAAGTAACTCTCATATTCACTTCGTTGGAATTAATTGGATTTAATCAATTGAAAGACCTTAACCCCACTCATGGTAATGGTCATGAATAGTCATGAAGTTGAAATGAGAATAAAGGTCAAGAGTTAGAATTTCATCATTCAAATAAGTCCACCTCATCACCATGATCAAAATCTTTAAGACCATGACCAATGTCATGAATGAAGAGCCTCATAACCAAGGTCATGAAGAGCCTCATAACCAAGGTCATGAAGGGCCTCCTTTACTCATGATGCCTCATTACTACCTTTACCTCATGGGTCCCACACACTAACAAAATAATTAAATAAAAGAAATGCAAAAAATTAATTTTAAAACTTAATATAAAATTTTTTTATTAAAAACCCAACACAGAGGGATTTTATTTTGTGAATTAGTAAACTATTCAATCCTTATAATGTAAAAATGAAAAATTATATTTAAAAATAAACCCTCGTTACTTGATTTTGGTTACATGGTGAAATCTCAACCTTCGGCTACTGCAAATAAAAATCCTAGAATAAGTTGACGTTTGTTAAACTCGTTCAAGGGTTTTAATTGGGATTAATTGTATCACTTCCATTTCTGTAATTTTGGTAAAAACATTTTCTTGATGTTCAGCAAAAGGCGTTCTTCAGACCACTTTTTTGATCGGTCAATTCTTAAAGAACAAAAGAACAAATCGTTTTAACATACGCCTATAACTCATTCTTCCGTTCCCAAAAAAGAGAAGAATGCCAAATCTTTCCATTTGGATCTTGAATTTTGAAGGGTGATTCTTCATGTACGCTACAGAAAGATAAACTATGCCACTAAATTTTTACCATGTCATTCATGGAAATGGATAATAAAAACCCTCCGCATCTTAGCCCTGTGCATCCAGTTCGGCCAACTACTGGATGAATATCATATTGGATGGATTTAGTCTCAGATTTGATTCATAATTTGAGTCTGGTTTTAAAGCGTGTGTTTATTTATTCTCTCATTAATCTACTTTTTTGTTTTCTATTTTTTCTCTCATCTTTTTTCAAACGAATCAAACCTCTTACAAATGGGTTAGGCAGTTAGGAAAAATTTAAAAAAACTAGTACAAGTTGGAGTTTTCCTAAATTATTTCCACAATTATTAAGTATTCTCTCAATCTTAAAAGTATTCATTTCAAAAAAACCTTAGAAAACAACAAAGCATGAACTAATTGATTTTTTCTTTTCTTTAAAGTAATTGAATTAATTTTTTTTTCTAACATTGAATTGTTTTCATCAGCCCACACAATATGTGCGGTGATCCAATGGAAAAATGATACAGAATTATTATTTGCCCCCAATATTTGATCTTGGCTCTACCCTGAGTCCAGATATCTTGGATCTCATTGACCGAATGGTTTTAAGTGATGAACCCTCATCTCGATGAGACGAGGGTAGACCCCACTTTTATAACACTTTGTTTTCAGAATCAAATGGGTTGGTTTAAAGAACGCAGAACAATACAGCCTTGCACCTCAAATTATGATTATGATTATAAAGGTGTTTGTTTACCTTCATCAGGTAATTGTGGGCTCCCATCAACCTTGGTTGGAGGGCTTTTACTGGATTTTGGCCTACGTTTGGGTCCAACTCTTTGTACGGGGATTTTTTATGGGAGTCATGGTCCATGTGAAGGTTTTTTTTTTTTTTTTTTTTTTTTTTGGTAAAGGTCCATGTGAAGGTTACTACTTTCACACATGTTAGTGGGTGCCACGGGACCTTACTTCAGTCCTACGCATTTAATGCGCAAGACTGTTCCTGTCAGCTGAATCGAAATCTCGGCCGAGATCGAAATCTCGGCCGTTGATATTCAATGGTTGAGATTTAAATCTTGACCAAAATTTTAGATCCAACGATCCAAAATTTTGCATGACAATCCTGTGCATTTAATGCATAGGATTGAAGCAATTTCCCTTTAATGGGGGCAAACACCCTTCGTCCGGCAAGATGAAGATTTATCACTTGATTCAGTCCATCCAATCAAGTCCACGATATGTGGACTTAATCACAAAGTTTTCTTTATTAAGTCGAAGAATTTATATATATGGTGGGGGGGGGGGGCTGAGGGATATTACTAATATAAGTGTTGCTCGATGGGTGAACCCAGGACCTCCCCGTGGAAGGTTGGGCTTTTAACCGCTCTACTAATTCATCCATACGTTGCTCATCCAGTGGTTGAACGAACTAGACTCATAAGGCTAGATGCGAAGGATTTTTATGCAGATTTTTATTATTCATTTCCAAGCATGACATGGGCAAAAAAGTTCAGTGGTAAAAAGTAAACATGCCATTAGATCTTTCTTTTCCCTCTTTCACTGGTCGGAATTTTGAATCTCACTAAAAGTAGAGCCGGTTAACCCCGACTAGTATGTGAAATCATCCAGAATTTCATTGATTATCCATAGCCAATTGGTTAAACTATTAAAATTCATCCATAATTTCATTAATTATTCTTAGCCAATTGTTTTTTTTTTTTTTTTTGGGGTAATCTCTTAGGCAATTGGTTAAATTATGGAAAAACATTAGAGTGGACTTTTTTCTTTTCTTTGTATAGGGTTCATAATTGGATTTGGAACCCGTAATCAGCAACTGAAAATTTTGAAATTGAAAATCATATATAATGAAAAAAAGTGAACAATCAACAATTAGTAATCAAATAGTTTTTTAATCAGATAATTATCGGATATTCAATAAAGTTTGGATTCGAATTCATATACCTTCTATAAATTTCTGTCAAATATCAGATCAAATTTGAATAGTGGTTTTGCTTATTATATTTAGATACGGACAATGTCGCATTTGAGCCGAATTTGATCCTTTTACAAGTCTATATAGTAACCATGGATGTAACCACTCCCTCAGTTGTGGGTTGTGCTGCCCTGCCTTTCAATTGATACACAATTGAGGATTAAAGTCTAGATCAAATCAGATCTAAGGAGTTTGGTGCAATTTAGAGTCCTTGGATCCTGGCGAGTTCTGCACCAACATTTGGTGTCGTCTGTGAGAAAATACTTTTAGAACAAAAGCTATGACTCAATCACCTGAGCAACTAGAGGAGATGGAGGGGAACAAGGCAACAAGAGACTAGTCGAGAGAGTAAAAAATCCAAAGAGAAAGACGAAGGAAGCAGCATTACAGCCACCATCTCCGGCGATGCTTACTCATCAAAAACAAAAGGTCTTTGGAGATCGTTCGCCTCACCTCCTTGAAATTCATAACCGACAGGAGAGACAACTTTCGAAAGCACTATTGCAACTTCACAACCTGGATTCAATCCAAATTAGATCTTAATTCAAATGGAAAATATGCAGCGTCAGATTTTGGATACACAAAATCTGATGCGATCATATATCCGAAAAATAGGAATTCCAAAAACAACCAGAATTCCAGTACCAGCAGATATCAGAACTCCCCTTTCTCGAGTTGATACGATTTTTTACCAAAATCCTCGAAAGCAAGAGTTGAGGTAGAATCAGAAGATATCAGATCTAATCAAGGAAGGTTGTCGAGAAAGTTCAGATCTAGATTTCGATCCACTTCCTTTTGAATTGGAAGATCAAGTTTCCACTAGAGAAGATAAAAGAGATCTACCAAGCCAAAGCATAAAAAGTAGAATTCCAGGAAGCCGAAGAGATCTAAAAGAAAAGATTCAAAAGTCAATCAGCAGCTATTCTAAGGTTCGTGGATCCGAGATCGATAAAAGATTTCGTATTCTAGACGACCAAATCCAACGACTGGCGAATAAGGAAAATGAAGAGAATATGGAGGAATCTATAGATCAAAATCCATTATTGAAGGAAATAATGGTAAACCATTGCCACACAATTTCAAGCTCCCGGTATTCACAATGTGTATGATGGAAGTGTTGATCCACTAGAGCATTTGGCTCAATTCAACTTGGTAATGATGCTAGTTGGAGAATCTGACACTTTCAAGTGTCGATCATTCTCTTCCATCTCTGAAAGGCCCTGCAACAACCTGGTTTTTTAGTCTAAAGCCAAATTTGATTGGAAGCTTCAAAAATCTGACAAAAATTTTCCTATCATGCTTCCAAAGTAGCATGAAAAGTAGTAAAACAACGGACAATTTGGCAGCAATTTGTTGAAGGCCAAGAGAATTAGTTCGCAGCTATATGAAGAGATTCAATCAAGAGTCAATCCATATCAAGCATCTGAATGAAGCAGTGGCTTACGATGCAATGTTCAAAGGTTTGACTGACAATTACTTATTAGAATTCCTAATCATAAACAAGCCGGTGAATATTGCAGAATTAACATCACGATGTAATCAATACGAAAACATGAAGGAAATTCTACAAGCAAGGAAAGAGATTGATGGTGATGGAAGTAGGCAAAAAGAAGTGGAACATGGAGATCTGATCAAAAAGACTGGAGGCATGATAAGAATTATTCAAGAAGTGATCAACGAGTTATAAAAGATGATCCACGACGAATTCTAGATCAATAGACGCCTCTAAACTCAAGAAGATCAGAAATTCGAATGCAAATTCAGAATAAAAAATTTATGAGATGACCAGCACCAATGATTTCGAAAGCAGAGGAGCGAAATCTGAATAAATTTTGTAGATTCCATAGGGATCACGGGCATGATATAGACGATTGCAGGGTTTTGAAAAATGAAATTGAATGTCTAAGTAGTAAAGGACGTCTAGATCGATATGTCCAGAAAAAGAACAGAGGACAACAAAGGAACGGTGAACAACCGAGGAGGTGGAATAACAGAGGATCGGAGAGAGAAGAGCAAGCAAAGAAAGATTATCAATCTGATTCCCCACCTGAAGATCATGAGGGGTAGAAGGGGTAGAAGTCTCACCAGAAGCAGTCACTAGTTATGATGATACTAGGAAGCACAAATTTGAACTCAATTGCAAAGTCAAAAACTCATGCGAGGTTCACACTCTATAGAACTATTATTGTCCCAAAACAAATTAGAAAAATGAAGGAGATAATCTTTACGAAGGAAGAGATGTCTAGAATTCAAGAACCATATGATGATGCAATTGTGGTGATCATTGAGGTAGCGAACCATGATGTTCACAAAGTTTTGGTTGACATAGGCTCCTCAGTGGACATTATGTCATATGAAGCTTTCCTGAGGTTGAAATTGGATTCTATAAAACTAAAGCCATGCAGGACCAGACTATTCAATTTTTCGAGAGAATCTACTCTAGTGGAAGGAACGGTTGAATTGACAATTACGCTTGGATTTCATCCTCAAACAATAACGACAGAGACAAAATTCTTATCAAGAATTTTTCAGCATATAATGTGTTTTTGGGAAGATCAACTTTGAACACAATAGGTGCTATCATTTCCACAAGACACCTAAAACTGAAATTTCCAATAGAGTCAGGCGTTGGAGAATGTCATTTTGATAAGAAGTTTTCCAGCCACTATTATACAACATTTCTAAAGGACTCAAAATCCGAAGGTAAGGCTCTGGCACTAATAGGGATGAAGAAAAAAAAGGGCAACAATGGGAGTAAATATAGGAAGCAAAGCGACGTGATTGGAAACTTTTAAGTTTTGAAAGGAAATATACGATGATTCAATCAATGGTTACAATTGATCCAAATCGACACCTGGGTCGAATCACCTGAATATTGGAACAATGCAATTGAACACGTGGAGAGAATGGATAAGTCGGAAAAGATATTAAAACCGTACATCAAAAGATCAACCGTATCTGTGAAAATCAGAGATTAGCATTTATGACGGGATAGAAAAGCCTGACAAGCCAAAGCCTTAGCCATGGCTCAAGGTAATGTTGGGGGCTAAGCATTGTCTTTGAAATGATTACAAAGATCAAGCATTTCCCAAGGTAAGAAAAATCATTTCCGAAGGAGTTTAAATCACCGAAAACTAATTTTGGTGGTTTCGGAAGCTCAAACGTTGGTAAATCCAGATTACACCACGTGGATAGCAAGTCTTAGAATTAGTGTCCAAGATTAAATGATTGAAGAGAAATTCAACTGAAGATTAACTCTGATCGAACCTAGTATTCATGATGAACTCTCCAGCTCAGAGTAGAACTTGACGATACCCGATGAATTCCCCAGATTAAGTGATGAGCTTAGAATCCTGATGAGCTCTATGATTCAATAGATTGAACTCAGGATTTCTAATGAACTCAATTGATCAAATGATGAGCTTGGAAGTTTTTGATGAGCTCCATAGGTTGAAAGATAAGCTCAAAATTTTTTTATGAACTCTTTCAACTGAATGATGAACTCAACATTCAAATGATTCTTCTTGACTGGAGATGAGCTCAAATACTGAAGAATTCTCACAGTTCAGATCAAGTGAGAAAAACAAGTTTCAAAGTTGAACAAACAAAGACAACTAAAACCTACTGACTAAAGTTTTAAATTGACCTCAACCTGATCAGCAGGCTTGGGGGCTCGTGTTGTAAATAAATCACCCAAGATTTGGTTCGCATTGGTCCAACCAAGATCGACCAATGGTTCAAACCAAATACGAGGTCAATCCGAAAGCCATACAAGGATCTAATCTTATCCATCGGATTGCGTTCAATCGACGGCTGGAAGAAGATCAAGTCAATAAAGGGAGTCTATAAATACAGTCTGAAGCATGTATAGAAGTTAACACACTCTAATCCACTCAATCTACTTGCACTTTTCCCGCCTTTAGGCATTCAAACACTTCTCGAGCTCCAAGGAGCTCTGCAACCTAAAACCTTCGACACTCACTGACTTGATCGTCGGAGACGGAGCGCTGATCCAGCTGGTCAGCTCCGTTTCTAACAATCCTATCTAATCCTTGTAGGTGAGAGTGTATTCAAGTCTAGATCGAATCAGATATGAGGAGTCAATTCACGGTCCTTAGATCCCAACGAATTCTGTTGGACCGCGCAAATTCTGCACCAACAGGAGATAGAAATGCCCTTCATATTGATTCATTGAATTTTACTTTGTATAAATGTTGTTCATTTTTGGTAAAAGAATGGATGAAAGAGGATAGGATAAATCTGGGGATATACACCCTCAAATTGCATCACCGTTCATTTTAAATAGAATGGTAAATGCCCAGACCAAGCTGCTATTAATTATTTTCTCTTTTGAGTCAGTGGCATGCCGTCATGGTGAAAAAAAAAAAAACCTTGGTCCACCGCTTGTGTTGTACCATGTACGAACAAGGTCTACATTGAGAATTATGGCTTCAAAAACAAGTTAGCGTAAAAAAAAAAAATCTGGTCCTAGATTGGGATCACTGTAGGGTGAAGATTAGTTCTTGCTTTTCTCTTTTCAGGAATCAAACATTGCTAGAGTGTAATTAATTGGGTTGGAAAAAACATTCAAAATGTAGTATGTTTATTGGTACTCAAATAATTGAATATAAATCAATCAACTTCTGAAAATTTTAAATGGCAGAAACTTGTAAAATAAAATTTGGAGGTAAAACCATGAAAACAGAGACGGCCGACTTACATCGACCTAGTATGAAGCATAGTAAAATATATCGCTCAATTTTGGCCGATTCAGCGTTAATAGAAACTTTTTTAGAAGTGAATTCAAAACGGGCCAAAAATCACCGTAATCTCAGTGACATTTCGCGAGATTTCAGCTATATATAGTTGAATTGACCGATACATCGTCAAAATCTCATTTTTTGCTATATTTAGGCGATCTCGCGATTTTATGGAGAAAAATCGTCTCACTGTGCAAATCGTCTGCAGTACATGGCAGTGCAGCACCACATACTAACACCTGGCTATTATTGAATTTAACGGCTGAGATTAAAATGGAATGGATAAATATGATATTTCAAAATTTAAACCCATCTAACATACCCGAGGGCAAAGTTAAACCCATACCCAGATTTTCTCTCTTCCTCCTTTATCTCCCCATATCTCTCATTCTTGTTTAGGTTTTGCAACTCGTTCGATAGAGGTACACATAGGCTCCTTTCCGCCACCGGTCACTTCACAGGGATCCTTACTCGGAGTTCATCATTCTCAGAAGAAAGAAGTTCCTCATTCTCAGAAGTTCTCTGCTGGACTTCAAGGTCAGACCGAAACGGCATAAGAAAGGAGAGGTAAATCATCAACATCGATGAAATTCTGAAAAGCCAAGAAGAAACCGTCAATGGCAGCAAGACTAACTTCAGATTTTGGACTACGAGTCCTTTCGGCGAAATCGAATTTTGCTTGGACTACCTTGATCTAAGAGGACTCACTTAGACTCCAATGAGAAAGAAGAGGAGAAGAAATTGAGATCTTCATCTTGCTTCTTCCCAATCCCACATTCTTTTTTAATGCTTCTGGTTATTCTACTCTGCAGTCTTCCACAATCAATAGACCGATATCCACCATTCTTCTTCTTTCTTTCTTTCAATGCTTTAAGGTACTCGACGAAAAGAAAAAAAAATTAAAATTTCTGGTAGATTTTGACTGTGGATGAACATGGGGAAAAAAAAATCCACTGTGCACATCTCCTCTTCTCCACTAAGCCTCATGGTCTACCTGCAATTGCTCTTGATAGCCTTTCTTGATTCAAAAAAGGGAGATGGAGTAAGAGAGACGAAGTGATTGAGAGTAACACGATGGGAGAAAAATGCTCTGCAACCATATTTAAATTCGGATCCAAAAAATGGGTTTTTTTTTTTCCGTTAAAATGGGTTATAAGATGGGTCACTTTCACTTAAAACCTAATATTTTAATCTGAGCCGTTTATTAAGAATATGCCACATGTCAATTTGTGGTGTTGCATTGCTGTGCAGAGCAGGGAGATTTGCACAGCAGAGGATTTTTTTTTTCCGATTTTATAGTGAAATCTTCAGGATCAATGAACAATCTTACCAATTTTATTCCTAATAATCGAAGACTCAAAAGGCAATGTGCCAAATGTGATTAGGGAGGAGAATCTAAATAGAATAACTTCTAAAAATAATTCAAATTATAAAGACATTTTCTAGCCAAATCTTCAAGATTAATGAACAATCTTATCAATTATATCCTCGTGATTTAAACCTCAAAAGAGACAACGTGTCAAATGTGGTTAGGGAAGAGTATACACATGAAAGAATTTATGAAAACAATTTAAATTATAAAGAGATTTTGTAATGGAATCTTAGGCGGGCAGAACAATTCACGGACGAACGAATACCCGTGGTGTAAAACCAGATTCAGAAACCGCACGTTGGAAAGGGATCTTTGATCATGGGTAGGGGTGAAATCCGAGATTTCAAAAGCATACAATTGTACATTCACAAAAATCTGTCGATCAAATAAATTTTTATGTGAATTCCGATTTCATTCCACAACCAAACACTTAATTTTATAAATTATAACTCCATAGATTTGAAGTCTATAGATTTGAAATCTCTAGATATTTGAAATCTCCAGACTCATGTAACCAAACAGGCCCTTAGGTCAAAGGGTCATTTTTTCAATTATATCCGAATGATTTAAGCCCCATAAAGAAACATGTTAAATGTAACTAGGAAAAAATATTTACATAGAAGAATTTATAGAAAATAATTTAAATTTACCAAATATTGCCATCAAATTAGGATAAACACCAAATTTATGCCCAAAATGATCTAAAATACCTTCCCCTAAATGGGGGGTCGAAATCTGCTGAAACCAAAGCAAAATTTCTCTGATTCGCCTGGTTTGCCAGGTAACGAACCAGCAAAATTTCGCAACTGGTTTAAAGACACCCAGAAAATTGTAGATAGGTTATCTATGTTAGGTTTAGGTTTCCACCATTTGGACAATGGCTCATTATTTAAAGTAGGCTCATATAGTTAACGGAAGGGTAATTTAATCTTCTTTTCTTTTTTCCTTTGACTTTCAAAAAGAATTTATTTGCTTACATGATTTTGAAGATAAAGATTTTTAAAAAAAATAAAAAAAAAAAAAAAGACTTTCAAAATAAAGAAGGAAGAGTGTTTTGTCTAGTTTCGATCAAATCTTTCATCGGGCAGTTATTTAGTTTCGATTGATCCAACTTTTGGACAGTAGGTTGACGACTTCTTGTTCTTCAAATCCAATGATCAGATCGTGCTTTTGAACTCTTAAAGTTAACGCAATTTATATGTCATTTGTGCATCTGTTTTAGTGAGATCTATTTGATTTTTTTTTCTTAATTTATTCATTTTGAAATTTATAGATTTTATGGTGTATGCCAAGAATTATTATTTATGATGATCATTGATATTTATAGTAATTTTATCAAGAAAAAAATCATTTCTTTTTCACATTGAAGAGGTTTTCACATTAAAAATTGTTTTGTATTATGTGCGTATGAATTTGTAGATGTATTTGTGATGTAATTTGTAGCTAAATTGTGAGAAAAAGATATTGTCCACTTTGTGTTCGATAACTTACCTAGAAGAATTTCTATTTGTTTGCTTCCTAACATGTTTGCCCAAAAGTGAAAAGATTGTTTTGTTTTAGCCGTTATTGTCAATATGGTTCGATTTGTTTGTTTTTTCCTGATCTCCGTGACATAATTACTCCTAGAAGTAATAGAGATTTTTATGAAAACACTTGAGTGCCTATCTTAGAAATGATGAGGGGATTTTCTTGAGGAATCATATTGGGCATTAGTGTTAGAATATTAATTAAATATTTCACATAAGATGGGCTTCATTGATTATGTTACACTTTGATTTGGTTTCTTTATTGGTATGATATGGGTAATATATGGTTACTAAAATTCTTATATGGACTGGCTAGTGTAAGTTAATAGGGATTCTTAGATCTTGATGGACAATCTAACGGATTTGCCAATATAAAGGATGCTAGGTCCCTCCTCTAAACCCTAAACATTATCATATTATTCTCTGCATTAGTTCAGAGATGTTATACCATCAAGCCAGTGAATAAGGAGGAATCTAGAGGAAAAGATTTAACATCAAGTTGATCATAGAATCAACTTCCACCACAATTTCGTTCTTAGTGGGAGACCGCAATTTCGTTTTTAGTGGGAGACAAAAGAAGATATTCCACTGTGCTTCGTCTTCAATGAGTCCTAAAGAAGGTATGTTCATTGTCATCTTGTGCCATTATTATACTAAGGTATTTTTAGTTGATCTATGCGATCTTTGATATAAATATTCTTACAATTAATTGTGATTTATCAAAAAAATTCTTTATTATTATATATCTGAATTTTTTTTTTTTTGTTTATTTTTTGAGTGGGGGGAGGAATCGGTAGTTTTATGTTCGAAGGTGAGGACTACTAATATACCATGGGGGTGTCAAACTTGTGACTTTTTCACTGGAAAGTATCGATAATTATCAATTGAGCAATGCTTCAATGGTGCATATGCAGATTTTAATTTTTAAAAAAAATGTACAAAAAGGCCAAGGTAAATAGATTGCTCTAACAAGTGCAAAATATGGCGGAAAAAGACTTGATTTATTAATCGACGTTGAAACTGAAGAAGTTGGACCCCACCATGTTTCAAAATGCCCTCCGTGCTTCAGCCTAATCTCTCTTTCCTAGTTGTACGGTTGTACCTCTACCATCATTCAGGTAATGGACACAAGCTAACAAAGTCATGAAATTTTTGTTTATTGCCACGTAAGTATTTCCAATGATAAAAAATCACGATATTTAGCAGTTTCTAGATTCAATAACATTAGGATCTACAGTGGCTAAGTCATGTCTTAGTCCAAAAATTCTAAGGTTTATGTAGTTTTTTGTTTTATTCACGATTTTGTAATTCTCTTGTTGATTTCTTAATCTGCAGCTCAAAGAAATTTCAGCTTACTTGTGTTTGGTGACAATGCCCACTAGCTTGTCTTGTAAACATTAATTTTCTTTCTTCTCACATAGCCTAGAGAGTTTAATATAAATTCTTATTTGTCAAAAAAAAAAAAAAAAAAAAAATAAATTCAATAACTATAATCTCTTTCACCCTCGTGGAAATAATCATTATAATCTCTCAAAAACCACATCGTAATATGAGAACTATAAATATCTTTTTTTTTTTTTTTTTTGTAATGATAACTATAAATATCTCTAAAGCTCTCTCACCTCACTCTAGCTCCCAAGGGTAGCATACAGAACTCATTTGAAGAATATAGACTTATTGTAGTCTCCCCTCTTCTCTACCAGTTTATTGCAAAAATCATAGTCAACAGACTCAAGAAGATAGTCACTAAACTTGTGGACGTTAGTCAAAACGCATAAGGAAGACAGATCTTTGATAATATTCTTCTAGTTCAAGAACTTCTCTATGGATATCAGAATAATATGGGTACACCCAGATTCATGGCCAAATTAATTCGATATCAAAAAGGCTTATGATTCGGTCTGGGATTTCCTCTTCAAGTTGCTTGGTAAGCTTAACTTCCCACCTCTTTTTATAAATTGGGTATATCAATGCACCATTAACCCAGGGTATGTGGCCTTTGTAAATGGTGCCTATTCGCCAAAATTCACAGCAAATAGAGGTCTTTGCCAAGGGTGTCCCATGTCACCACTACTTTTCAATATAATCCTTCAGGTGTTCACTGGTGATATCACTTATGTTGCTACCATGGGTAACTTTGATTATCACCATCATTGCAAGGCCCCTCAAATCACTACAGTAGCTTTTGCGGATGATCTTTTTGTAATAGGTGCTGCCACTTGCAAAAATGTAGATTGCCTCCGTAATGCCCTCCAAGGTCTTGCTCTTCAGATTGGTCTCTACATTAACCATGAAAAATCATCTATTATCTATGGAAATTGCTATCTCACCACTATGGAGACCTTTGAAAACACCTTGCATATTCCAACTAGCACCTTCTTGTTCAAGTATCTAGGAGTGACAATTATAGCAACAAAGCCCAACAATATGAATTATGATATGCTCATTCAAAAGGTGAACAATCGCATCAATTCTTGGAGAAATCGTGCACTATCCTATGCAGGCAGATTGGCGCTGATATGGTCTGTCTTAATGGGGGTATTTTCTTTCTAGGCTAATGCTTTTCATTCCAATTAGCATAATCCATAAACTGGACAACATCCTAGCTAAATTTTTGTGGAAAGGTGCCTCTGAATCTGGTAGCTATAAAGTTGCTTGGGAGATGGTGTGTAAACCAAAAAAGGAGAGGGGGGGGGGGGGGAGGCCTTGGTCTTAAAAATTTGTGTGAATGGAACCATTTGTTTCTCATGAAGTATTTTTGGAGTTTAGCAACTAACCGTACCCAATGTTGGACCTCTTATATTCATCATAGATGGTTGGCAAATCAATTGATTTGGGGTCTACAACAACCAAATCAATGCTCATACACTTTGCGATGCATTTAAAGCTCGAAAAGAGATATTACCCAACTCTAAAATTTTGTTGAACGATGGGACCTCCACATTTTTGTAGGATGATCCTTGGATACAGGACAACCCTATTCGCCGGAATGACATGCTCATCGAAGAAGCCCTCAGTCGAAATCCTATTGACAAGGTGGCATCATTATGTTCAAGCCCTGAGATTTGGAGAGAAAACATCACCAACATTGCTATTTTTAATTATTGGAACCAAATCTCATCTATTTGGTTTCATCCCTGTCTTGTAGTAGATAAGGTCATCTGGACCCTTGTGGCAAATGGGGGATTTACTATTAAGTCCGCTTGGAATACCGTTCGTTGTTGCAACGACGAAGTCTCATGGTCAAAGCTAGTTTGGAATCATGGTACTCACCCCCGTTATGCCTTCATCTCTTGGCTTGCATGCCATAAACGCCTGACCACTAAAGACATCATGTTGTCATGGGGAATCCAAGTTGTTCCAACATGTGTTTTCTGTCATCAAGCAATTGAATCCATGGACCACTTGTACTTCAATTGTTCCTTTACCAAGTTTATTTGGCAAGAGGTGCTAGCACTCTGTGGATACCATCATTCTCCATTGAACACATGGATTGATGAATTAAATTTGATCTCATTTCATTGGCCAAGAGCCAATCTCAAAAGCAAGGTGAAATGCTTTGCATGCACAACAACTATTTATCGCATTTGGTTTGCTAGAAACAATTGTATCCACAAGGGAGATAACTCTACGGCAGTGGTTGTTCTTACACACATCGTCATCGACACTCGTCAACGATTCACTAACTCCCAAGAATTTATCGAAGACAACTGTAGTAACCGGAGTTTCTTTGAAAAATGGGGAATTAGAGTGAAGATGAAACACAAACAAAGCACTCTATATCATTGGGTAAAACCTCCTGATGACTGGATGGCAGTAAATTATGACGACTTTGTAAGGGGTAATCGAGGTGGGTATGGAGCAATTGGAAGAAGCTCAACTGGCCAAGTAATATTTGCTGTTGCAAGCGGGTCAGCTGAAGCTAATGTTCTAAAGATGGAATTAAAAGCAAATCTTTATGGCCTTACTCAAGCCGATCGTCATGGTGTGTCGAAGTTGCAAATTCGATCTAACTCCCAAATAGCCATTCAAATCGTTACGGAATAGCTAAGCACTCCTTGGGCGGTGCAGGATATTTTTGATGATATTCAGGAGATCAAATAGAGATTTCACAGGGTTTTGTTCCTCCCTTGTGTTCGTGAATCTAACATGTGTGATGATTTTCTTGTTAGCTTTGCTATGGTTTCTTCGGAAACCGTCTTGGACCCCTGTAACCTTCCGTGTGGCTTGTCTGAACTAGTTTTAGAGGACACTCGTGGGAAATGTTATTGAAGGTTTCTTTTCAGTTTCTAATTCAAAGCACCTTAAAAAAAAAAAAAAAAAAAAAAAAAAAAAAAAAAATCTTGTGAGGCAATTAAAGGTTAACACACAAAAATAAATTTCAGGTGGCAGAGTTTCTTTAGTAAATTTTTTTTTTTTTGGTAAAAGAAAATTTCATTCCAAACAGCAAGACAAGAATGGGCCTTCACTAGGATGGAAGCCCATAGTAAAAATTAGCCACCCAATCTTTCTTGCTAAAGTGAAAGCCTTTTGAACTAAATTCTTTGGTAAACTTTTGAGAAGTGGAAATGAAGATTAAAAAGCCCTATCACTGAATTTTTTTTTTTTATTTCTTATTTTTTGAGAAGGATCTCTCAATTCGACATTTTTCATATCTGTTTGTGGAAAAAAAATGTGTAAAGACAAAAATTCGAAAAAATAGCGCAAGCTTTGAACTCAACACCTCCTTAAACAAGCGTCTATGAACACCTAGCATCACCCTTTCAAAAACACATCCACAGTTTTTCAGTCCATCATAAAAAAATAAATATCTGTGAATTGATTTTTCCTACGTTGGTAGTTCCACCAGATAGTTTACCAAAAACAAAAAAAAAAAAAAAAAAGGAAAATCTACCAGATAGTAATGGTATGAACTATAGACTATCATTATGATATATAACAACAACCAACATTCATCAATTGCCAGTCAAACTTCAGTGGGCCATACAACCAAACATTTTTGACGGGTCAATCCCCAATCCCCAATACCCACTGCATGCGAAGCCATCGCCGCGACCTCTCAAGTAACCACTCCACAACACCTTCGATCTGAATCCTGAGATGAGAAACAAGCATTTTTTTTTTTTCTTTTCTTTATTGAATCAAGAAAGAAGCTTCACAGCAACTAATCTCTCTCTCTCTCTCTCTCTCTCTGTACGGCAAAGATGAAAAGCAATGGTGGAATACTATAATCTCTCTCTCTCGTTCTCTCTCTGATGCAGAAGAGGACCTGAAGCATTTATTCTCTGGGCAATAGATCTTGCTTTGCAGACAAAAGATATGCTTCGTTTTGGAAACAGCATTGCCTACCCCAGTGCTCCTCCACCCGGACAACCCACATATCCTTCTCGGCCTCCCCACATTCCCTTCTCCACCTCCATCTTTCTTAATTTTTCTGTCCTCGATTCGTGTTAAACTAATCCAAGCTATTAAATTAATGGATTTTCTCTGTATGACCCAGATCTGTCCAGAAGTGAAGTAAAGAAACTACCTAGTCTACTAGGATTTAGGAATGCCATTCCATCACTCTTTCTTTCCACCACCGTCTCTTCTTCAGGCAGACAACTTTAATAACAACAATCCAGAATAGAAGTTGCAGAACTAAGCATGCACGCCTCTATAGCCGTTTACAAGCAAGCATTAGACAATAGACGTGCCTTTTCTTTTAAGGTAACACCAGATCGAGAAGTAAAAGCATGGAGTTGCATGCATGCAAATGCATGCAGTTATTATGACCCTCTCTGGCTCTATCGTCTCTGTGTGCTCTTCCCAAAGATGTACTTGGGTGGGTGGGTGGGTGAGAGAGTCAAGGCGATGAAAGGATCAACTCGGCCATGACCCAGAAATTGCAGTGCCACCACAGATCACTATCAGCGATGCTGGAAATTTTCATACATAAAAAAAGCACATAATCGCCTTGATTCTAATGCACATGCACAAAAACGAGCCATTCTTGTCCACTCAGAACCATTACCTAACTACACCATTAATGCCTCTCTGAAGCTCCAACTACATATCAGAGCTCACTACGATGTAACAGTTTAAAGAAAATCACCACTTTCTGATCAGAAGAAAACCACCAAAAATGGAAACCTGAAAAGTCGCATAAAGAAGAAATATAGGTTCCCTACTCTCTACATGAAGAACCATATCATAAATACCCACATCAAGATAACAGATCCAACCCCTCATCATTAACATGATGGAACTGATTATACCCATTAAAAAAGAAAAGAACAACAGTGAAAAAGAAAAAGAAAAAGAGAAAGAGGATTCAATGGTTTCTATAGAAAGACAGAAAGAAAAAAGAATTCCCCCGAATTCATAGTCAGATCATTAAGCTTTGAAGAGATTTGAACTATAAGAAGGGTTGTGAAGAATGCCCATAACCTGGTAGATCAGACAACCACAAAGGAGACCCACTAGCAGTGTTGTTGTTGTTGTTGGTGGTGGTGGTGGTGGTGGTGTTGTTGTTGTTGTTGTTGGCACTGCTCGTCCAATAAGTTGATTCAGATTTGGAGTTGGAAGCTTCAATAAAGCTTTGAGGCCAGTTCTGATGAGAAGTAGAAGGCCTAGTGTTGCTGCTTCCTTGAATTACGTTTTCCTCTGGAGCAAAAACTTGTAAGGGCTTTGTCTCTCTATTACCCATATGGAATACTTGTGATTGCTGAACCTGTTGCTGTTGTTGTGGGTTGAAAGACGGGAGACCAAATCCCTGTAGCAGAGCCAAATTAGAACCCCCAAAATCTCCACCAACGTTCATGGACGGATTGAAAGATTGAAGTGTTGCCAAGGATGACAAGAACCCCCCACCGCCATAATAAACAGAAGAAGATGGTGCCGATACCATGGAAGGGATTGGATTAGAAGAAGCAGCAGCAGCCATGATCAAATCCGTTTCTCCTGTAGTAGTTGATATTACAGCAGTATTAATGGAAGCTGTAGCTGAGGCTGAAATTGCTGTTGATGACCGTATGGATGGATTTTGATCAGCCGAAGAGGGTCTCTTGGATCGTTTTCCCTTTCGACATCCACCACCAACAGGAACATTTCTGAGAGTTCCCCCTTGAGTCCAGTATCTTCTGCAAGTCTTGCAGAAATAACGAGGCTGAGAGAGACTATAGTTATTGTAGTAGCAGAACTTTGTATTCAAAGATTCACATCTAGGACATTTCTGAGGTTGCTGCGGTGGCTGTTGTTGATTTTCACCAGCTGATGGCTTCACCCTTCGATCTTGCTGTTGTTGCACACTACCCATTTGCTCAACTCTACCTCTTCCTCCTCCACCCACCTGCTCCATCTCTCTCTCCCTCTTTATGTATTCCTTGATTTCTTCTCCTCTATCTATCAATATATCAGAGGCGGTGTGGTGTGCTGCATGCAGGTTTTGGTTTTGACAACACGGGATTTCTGGGGAAGTTCCCTTGCGGTTTCAGACTTCGAGAGAGAGAGAAAGAGAAACTGAGTGAACCACTATACCCAACGTGTCTAGCTTCTACTCTCTAGTCTAAGAATCTATATGCAAATAAGAAAACAACGGCGATCGTTAGCGTTACCTGAGAGCAGATGCCTTCACAACTTCCCTCACCCCATTGATCCTTATCGTTCACTTCCCACCCACGAGTAAACTGAGGGGAGGGGGGGCCAAGTAATAAAGATGCAAGATATCTATACCATCCAAGAAAATCTTTAAGGATCTTTCTCTCTCGGCGAAAGATGAAGATCTCTTCTCTTCTCACATAATAATAGCAGCCAGAGAGAGAAGCACCGAAATGGAATATATTACTGGTTCTGCAACACTGAGGAGAGTAAGTACGATCACTGTAAGAAGACAGAGGAAGAGATAAGAGAGACTGGGCTTGGCCGTAACTGGTAGAAGGGAAACGTCCAAATCCGTGAGTGAGAGATTACAATAAACGAGTTCAGTACAAGTACAGTACAGTACAAGAGGGAGGAACTGCTTCTGCTTCAATCTGGGTTCCTTCGAGATTGAGTATTGAGTAATCGTAATCACGCACAAGGAAAAGGAAAAGGAGATCACAGTTCATCCCATAGATCAAAAAAACCCAACCCAACCTAACTCATGCAAGAAATCAAATGGATCGATATACAGGACAAAGACAGTGGAGAAGAAAACAAACAACTCAAAAGAATCTCCTTCTGGGTTCTGGGTTCTGGGTTCTAGCCCTTCGGTGGTAACAGTATCAGCTACAGGGGAAGCAAGGATGGATGGATGGCTGGATGAATGAATGAAGATGAGCTTCTGCTACGGCGGCAGCGGCGGCGGAGGAGGCGGCGTGACCAGCGAGCGAGAGTGGGAGCTCTGGCGTTTTTCGATTATCGATTGATTGTGGGATTGTCGAGTGATGGGTGATTATGTCAGAATCAGCAAACCCAAAATTCTTCTTAATCTTCTTCCGTTTGTTTCGTTTCCACAATCCACAACTCAACCTAACCTACCACCTCAGAACCCTCTAGTCCCTACTACACCGATTCTTGTTCATCGCTGCTGTTGCTGCAATCTGTTCTCTCTCTCTCTCTCTCTCTCTCTCTCTCTCTCCTTTCTCTTTTCTCTATTCTCTATTCTCTATTCTCTATTCTCTATTATCATCGGCTTGGTCTGATGAGTCTTCTATTCTTTTTCGTTTTCTATTGCTTTCTCTGACACATAATTTATAAATATATTATATACCTTCTTGACTGTTCACTCATTCCATCGATTCGTCAATGGGAGATTGAGAGAGAGAGAGAGGGGGGAAGAGGTGTCTATTCTATTCTATTTCAATGGACTTCTCTCTCTATCTCTCTCTTCTCTCAATGGAAATTAAAGGAAAAGGAATTATTTTTTGTTGCAGTAAGATGGAGGGAATGAATGAATGAATGAATGAATGGAGTGAGTGGAAGCATGCGCCATGAGAAGTGTCAAGGTCCCAAGAGGGGAGAGGGTGGGTTAAAGCATGACTGCGTCAAAAGAGAAGAGGCTGGCACGTGCCCCACGTAACGGAAGAGAGAGAGAAGAAGAAGAAGATCAAGAACAACAAGGGGTGATGTTCTTGATTTCTTGCTGGAAGGCAACTGCTCCTCCCACACCACAACTTCCACTCCCAGGCTAATTCCTTTGTGGAGTGCTTCCAATGTTATGTTGGATTTGGTTACAACCGGTGACTCTTTCAATTCATGACTACTGATGAAATAATAATTTACCTAATACCAAGTGGGTTTGGTCCAAATCTTCCATCACCCTTCTATTGCAATGTTTGGAACTTGGAGAGTCTTGAATTGCTATTTAGGTTTTTCCATTTTTTTATATTAATTATAAATTTAATTTTTTAATAATATATAGATGAAAAAATTAAAACCCATTTTTGGATTTTGATCCTCTACATCTTGACATCTTTGTAATTTAGATAGTTCCATATATTCAAAAATTCAATCCAATGATTATTAACATTGATGTTAGATGTTATTTTGACCTAATGGTCAAACGAGTCATGACCCCACCAAGCCTAAACAAGGTTTAGGTTTAAAACTCTAACTTGAAGGGTCGGATCATAATTCGTTTAGATTAGATATAGCTAAGGTCAAGGTTAGATCCAACTTTTTTCTTGTTTTCGTAATCACCCACATAGGAAAGAGCGACCATCTTCCTCTTTGGGTTTTGTAGCTCTATTGTGGAGAAAAACCTTCTACCACCGTTGTTTCTTGGGTAAGAATTTGTTGAAATGAAAACATATAGGTGATGTACTAACAATCATACAACTATTACACAAATATGTTATAGTTTGACAAGGTGGTTACATACATGATGAGGAATTTGTACCAATAGGAAAAATGATTACAATGAACAATATTAGAAACACCTATATATACCAATTTGAAAAACCCCCCCAAGTTCATATCATATTGCAACCTAAGAAACTTGGAATTCCCTTTATCCTAATGGCATGTTCTTTCACTTTCCCCTCTACCTAAAACCAAACCTACCATTACCACTTTGGGACTGGTTAGCTAACAAAAGGTCACCAATTATATCATGAATGAACACTTATACTGATTGGTGATGATTATTTTAATTATTGACATAAATTAATAGTACCAGTTGCATGTTTTATATCGATATCAGTCTCTAATCGATATGAGAGAAATGCACGTTAGAAATATGTGATATAATTGTTAGAATTTCTTATTTATCGATGTCCTCAAAGGCATAAATAGAGTGGCAATAGAGTCGTGTTTTTTAAACCCTAATCCTTAATACGCTAACTTGACATTGACCCTGATCGGCTCTGGCATTACATGACCAAGCGAAACACTTGATCTTGACCTTACGTAAAGCTAGATTATTCCAAATCTTGACTTGTTTTTAGAATAAGAATTTTATGCCTAGACCATCTTTGAGCTCAATCAAAACTATTCAGGACAAGAATATGCTATCAAGGTAAACCAAGAGTTATTGGGACCCTCTAACTTCACCACATATCTAATTAAGAAATGTTTTACATCTGATCCATTTTATTGATGCTTAGAAGTGGACCTCCCTTCTAAATACACGATGAAAAGATATGAACAGATCAAACTCCTCTACTACCAGATAAAAGATGCATAGCTCCTAAACTGATATCCAACTAATTCATATGAAACCCCTATATATCATATCTAACTTCCTTGGAATATGTAAACCATCTTCGATGAAAGAAGGCTGCTAGTTCACACCTCAGTCTCTTAGACATTTTTATTGCTTGCTTTGTGCTATTTATAACTAGTGTCTCTAGGTTTCATTCCGAATGTTCAATCACTATGGTTATTTCCTATTTCTTTCCCTCTGCGTTGACCCATTAGTCAAACCATCAAAAAATAAAAAAAAAATAAAAAAAAAAAATAAAACCCAAAACCCAAATCTCCCTAACTCCCTTCATGGAAAACAGTGAAAGAATTTCAAGTCAAAATTAATCTCTGGCGTTATTGAGAAGCATTGGGTTTTGCAAGGGTTCTTCTTTTGAAGTCAATAATCTCTTAAATGAAGAAGGTAAGAAAAAACTCTTGCAAGCAACAGCAAACGCAAGCCTTAACAAATTGCCAACAAATCTGAGATTCTCAATCTTAATTTATGGTACTTGCTTTTACCTACTTTATCAATTCTGTATGTCTCCATCTGCTGCTGGTGGGTTTTGTCCATGAAGCCCCCTTCATGTCGACCCCATATTTAAGCTTACTTTATAATTTCTGGTATTGGTTTAGTCTCAAAAAACCAAAATAGCTTTAATAGCACATAGGATGGGTTCCATCAACTTCAAATTTTGGCACTAATTTCAATGCCAACAGAGTTCTTTCTTTCCTTTTCAGTTGGAAGGAATACTTTTTTATTTATTTATTTTAATTTCACCTCTTGGCCTAAGTGCTGTTTGACTCATCCCGGCCTGTGAGTGAAGAAGCCATGAAAAAACTTGGGAATTTCTTCATATCTACGTTTCTCATTTGTCACTTCTGCATGCAATAGTCTTAATGATTTCGTAGAGATATTGTGCCTTTTCTATCACTTTGCTTCTTTATTCCTTTCAAATCAGAGTGACTTTGGATTCGATACCTTTAGACTGAAAGGCAAGGGAAACCCTCCTCATGTTGACTGACTTTCTTTCTTTCTTTCTTTCTTCTTTTCTTTTATTTTTTTTCAATTTCATTTTCATTTTTTGGGCTCAATCCTTTGTTATAGAAAAAGATTAATTTTCATCAAATAATGAATGAATATCCACCTCATAAAGCTATTTCCAAACTTTATTCTCCATTGAATCTTTTGCAACATCAAACCCTAATCTGTTTCCCTCTCATGAAGGTAAAATATGTTTAGGGTTTATATCTAGAGACTGAGTTCTACTCATGTCTCCAATGGGTGGAGATTCTTTCCACCCAAATTGTCTGTCCTTTTATCGATTTCTTTACACTCATGCATGCACCGGTAGGTCTTGTATTAGGTCTTATGTGAGTTTTGGGAAATGATGTGACTGGCAATTTAAGTGGAGAGGATCTAGATCTTGTCCCCAACCTAATCAGAAAAAAGGTTATCTAATTACAAGTTTTGAATGGTTTTGAACAAGGGTTGTCTACAGTTCGGTCTAGGTTGGCTTTGTTTTGGATTTTTCAATTTTAAGTTGAAAATGCCAAACCCAAACAAAGACTATTAACAAAATTATGGTTTCGATTTAGTTTCAGGTTTGTTCTATTAAACAAACGATTTGGGTTCAAGTTGGATCAATTTTGAGATCATTACCAAGAGTTGGGATTCTCTACTCGTATAAGTTGAGATTGTACTCTTCTTTACCACACATTTTAATCATAGATGTTGAGAGGTGGGTCATCTCCTAAATATGTGGTTAAAATCTATGATGGGAACATATATAACCTTCTACACGTCGGGGTAGAAGATCCGGAATCCATTACCATGCAATCTATCATTAAATCATATTCGTTTCAAATTAGAAGTTAAATTTGAGCTTTAGATCTTGTCTTTTAGGCTGCTTAAGGCTTAGATAAACCAACATATTTAACCCTTTTAGATCGGGTTATAAAGGGTTGTATTTTTCATCGGCTCTGTCTTCCGATTTGAGTTAATGAATCACTAATGAGTTGGACCAAATCAACCCGAAATTAATTCCGATTCGGTTTCAGTGACACCATCCGAGAGCTGACACCCTGATTTTGAATCCATTGGCTGCATTGGCCTACCATGTTTAATTGGTGGCATTTCCATAAGCCGCCATGGATACTGGGGAAGGTTCTTCTCTTTTTTAAGCAAAATATAGAGATGGGCATGAGGTTAATGGAGCAGCATATCGTGGGCATTATCCAAGGTTGCTGTTGAACCTCTCTCTCTGTCTCTCTCTCTCTCTCTATATATATATATATATAGATATTCCAAGTTCCTGCAGCATTCTTCACGCCATGGAATTATGGAAAAGGACAAGCAGATCCGAGTGGTAAAGAAAGTCTCTGAATCAGCTTAAAGTTTGTTTCGGATTCTTCTCTTTCATGTGGATTGTGGGGTACGTACCAAGATATGAAGATATCATGGAAATTAATGGAACTTCTCTCAGAAGTTTCCTTTCCTTTCCTTCCTTTCCAATAATTTTGTAGTTTTCTGAGGTGATGAGCTTATGATCTTATAGATTCGATATATGTTTCTACTTTGTGACCAACGATGAAAAGTCTCAACCAGTTAGTTCCACTTGCCGCCTCAATCCCCATCTTTTAATGGAGCTGTCGAAATTGTTAGGAAAACTGGGTTTAAATTTGCAGAGTTTTCTTTCTCGCCTCTCGAAACATATATAATTAGAAAAAGAGAACAAATTAAACAAGGGATTGACCTACCTGAGAGATATACTAATTGCATATCCACCAGCAATATTGAGTAGTTTTGATATACATTATCACTGCGAGGAGGTATTCATCATTATCAACTGAGCAACCATTTGATAGTAGAAATGTATATGAATTATTAAAGAAATTGTAGAGATTCATTAGAAATTCCAACATTTGATCTACTCGCATTCATGGCTGGTATGTCTCAACCCAAGTCTTATTTGAGACAAATCAAGTTGATCTCTAGATCATCAGAGCCAAACCTACACCCTTTCGGCCAAAGGATAAATAGTTTGCCTAATCAGAATCTATAACAAATAATGTGATATAGGGTTTTGGCGTTTAAGCAGCTCTTGAATAGCGTATGTCACAACCCCCCTCCCCCACAAAAAATAAAATAAAAAAAGAGAATTTAATAGCGTATGAATTTCTCTCAAGTGTTGACATGAATAGGTTATTTTCTTTTGAAATTGAAGTTCGTTTCAAGTTAACTTATGCGTGCCTCGACTACAAGAAATCATTGACGTGATGTCGTTGCGCCTCTAATGAAATGTGTTGTTGATATATAGATATGTTTTGAAAGTATAGTGCTATAATATTAGGTCATATCAATCAATATAATGTGGCCCCAAGTTTTAGCTAGCTCTTGACTTCATCGACTAATACTTGCACAGAAATGAAAATGACTGTTACATGATTGTGATTCTAATGCGAAGCAAATAATTAAATTAGGTACATATAGTTATCGTCACTATCATCATCAAAAGAATAAACAAGACCAAAACCTATTTAAAGAAAATATTATTCGAAGATGGCTCTAAATTGATTGATATCTTTTATTTTGTTGGTCTCCATCAAACTAGTTATAAGGGTTGGTTCCACAAGCCTAAGTTATGAGAGGGGAAGGAGAAGGTGTGAATTGAAGGAAGTTTAAACTCAAAACCTCTTTAAATTTACTGTTTTCACATAGAAGATTATCACCATTGTGTCAGAAGCACATCTACAATTATACGAATTAATAATATTTTAAACTATAGAATAAGTATTTTAAAGTATTTTCTTCTAAAGTCATATATACTACATACTTTTAACAGTAAAGCTTTGATTATCAAAATATTAAAGAAAAGTGACTAGCGACCTCTAATATTCCTTCCTAGTTTCATGATTAGATCCAAATTCAGTTATTGTAGGTTCCGTGTTTGTAATTTATTTTAAGATTCGATGCCATCAGAAACTAGTACAATTTCATGTATAATTAATTGTAAAAGTTAGGTCCTTTACTTCATTTTGTTTTAACAAAAATCCTTCATCATCTTCGACATCTATAATTACTAGGATTTCTTTTAAAAAATAATAAAGCAACACATAAAGGATTGGATACTTCAATTACATTTAGATGTGTATTAAGTATTAATTAATTCTACTAGGAAATTAAATTGATTGGTTGTAGAGTAATGATCACAACTTTAATTGAAATTGATTCATATTCTTACATGTTTATGTATAAGATAAAGACTAGCTAGGTCATACCATCATCATCTTCTTCCTCATGTCTATAATTTATTTTAATACCTCGTGTCGTATCATATGGTTTTAATTCCATGCGTCATATGGGAAATATTATTGGCTAAAGTTTCCTTACCATTGAAGCAACTTACCAAGCAAATATTCCAAACTATTTATAGTGGAAGTAGTTCAGCACTGTCTGAGTCAACTCTGGCCCATCACAAATTAGATTAGATTAGATTAGGGTGGACGATTTGCTACTAGGTTGTGTGGCTTCTACACTAGCGTGGGCAATTTAATTAATGAACAAATTAAAACATCCAATAAGAGAGATAAGGGTGGCAATTTTCACAAATATGGGAATTGTTTATTTTGCTATTTACTTTGTTGTTGGAGAATTCGGACCCTCTTGGTCGAT
Source organism: Hakea prostrata (assembly GCF_041222555.1). Taxonomy (NCBI): domain Eukaryota; kingdom Viridiplantae; phylum Streptophyta; class Magnoliopsida; order Proteales; family Proteaceae; genus Hakea; species Hakea prostrata. The sequence continues at coordinate 16,514,616 of NC_142608.1, forward strand.
TGCTCGAACCTGCAAAAACGTGCTCGACCGGTGTGATCGAGTATCATCTCCGACGAACAAGTTAGTTCACTCTGAACAATAGGACCAATCTCTTATCACTTAATATCTCAGTTAATCGAATAATTTAAGAGCGCCTACCTTATGTCGATGGTGATATGTGTTTATATAGTTCTCATTGATCGGTTACTTGTGGGGTTCTAGTTTAGAGTCACATCAGGAATCTGTCTCTCTTAGATTAGTTGAACTCCACTTGAATAGTATTGATAGAGTTTGACATGGACTCCTCTTTATCTCTCGTGATTTCTAATCTTATCCCAAGAGTTAACTCAGGTTTGGCTTGAGTCATCGTAGTTTGGTCGGACCAGGTGTTCGGCCAAATCAAATACCGGTTGGACCACAACATGGTTCATTTGGCCAGATAAGATATTGGGTCTTTAATTCCTCCAAAACTGATATCAAATCAATTTAAATTATACTCCATCTATCCATGAATGGTCAGAATTGCAGCATCACCATTTCATCATGCAAAGTTTGAAATTTGAAACTTGAAATGAAATCAATCTCCATCGTCATACCAAAATTAATTGACTAGTGAATCGATAATTGCAAGAGTTTGGGTAGCCATAAAGTAATCAAATTCAGTAAGAGAAAGAATTTAGATTAATCCATGAACTTGTGCTTGTATGTGTCATAAAATTCTATAAAGCACATCATTATACATAATGAGATAGTGTTCTTTACCTTTGGAGCAATATATAGACAAACATTTTTAGTGGTTCACCGAGGTCTTGAAATCTGGACTAATGATGTGAAAGAGACTCATTCTAGTGCATCAGACCCTTCAACAGATATTTAATGAATAGAGATCATTTAGGGTCAAGTCCAAGTGATCATGATCGTCTAATGCGTTCTAAAAAGATCAGATGATGTGATGATTTTACTTCTAAAACACATGACTATGTTGGAAGTTACTGAACCAAAAAAAAGACCATGTTGGAAGATACAGTTACTTTAAAACCAAACTAATATGTACATATCCTAGTGTATTTCCTGATATGGTTTCTTTAAGATTTTTCCAAATTTTCATGATTTGATACTCATTTGAGTGATATCAATATATATATTCTAACGAAAAAATTTACAGTGAACTGTTTAACTGGGCTTGTGGAGCTCAGGATTGTGCAGGGTAGACCCCATAGTACTGATGGCAAGGTTGACTGACCTAGGGAAGGGCATCTAGTCCATACCCATCCCCCTAAGAAGGAGAAATTACTTACAATGAATAAGCAGGACTGTTAAGTCGAGTTTTGGATCATCAGATCAGAAATTTCGGTCGAGATTTCGATTTCAAAGATTGAATATCAATGGCCGAGATCAAAATCTAGACCGAAATTTCAATCCGGCGGCCGAAAATATTTTGTTTGACAGTCCTGTGCATTTAGCTGATAAGCTCCAAGGCCTGTAAAGCTGTGATCTAGCACTGCATATCATTGGAGTCCAAACTCCAAGCCTGTCAATAAGTGGGTCAGCCTTGGTTTCCTTTAGATTCCACTAGTTGCTACTACTATGGCATTCCATCTCGATTCTAGGGCATACTTTACTTTGCTTTGTATCCTCTCATGCCAAAGTTGAATGTATGAATCTAACTTTATGTGCTAGTATAATTAGAAGATTCAACTTACATTAAGCGTATGTACTGATATGGAAACAAAAGGAAATGCCAAAGAAGATAGAAAAGAAAATCTCTTTAACTTATATTTACTTATACTCCTATTTATATGAAGAGATATCAAAATATCAAACTCAAAAGTTCTGTCTTACGCCAAAAGTTCTATTTTACGAGTCACATTGTGCTCCTTTTGAGGATTTAATATTTTATTAAACTAATCCAACAACTAAATAGAAGAAAACACAAACAATTTTTCAAGTTTCGAATATTAATGGCTTATAATCAACTAAGAAGCCAAGAGAAATGTTGGTTGGAGCATCTCTCAGAAGAAGAAGAAAAATTTTTTATTCAAATAGTTGAAATATTGGGGGAAAAAAAAGAGGATAAAGTCTTCTCTTGTTCTTATGAAGGTATGTAGCAATTGGCTAGATATGATTATGAATGACATTCAAAACACTTACTAAACCTTTTTATGGTAAACTAACACTTGTGAAACAAATCATATCTTTGTAGAAATACATGATCCAATATTCCTGATAAATTTTTCTTATTAAAAGGTTGTCTGCTTCATTTTTCTCTTTGCTCTTGACTGCATATAGATATTCCGAAGTTCTGCTTTTCTCTCTCTTGTGGGTCCGCGTGAGGGGTGTGTGCCAAATTACTCTACACTTGGTTGCCTTTTCCCCCCGAATCTGAGGCAGTTCTTATTTTACAATTAGATTTGTAAGGGATAATGCTCCAAGTTCTACTCAAATTCAATCTTCACATTTATATTATCAAGATTCAATCCTTGCATATATACGATCCATCTTAACCAGGTAAGCCTAATTTCACTCTATCTTTTTTTCTCTTGAAGTTTTCATACTTTTTAACTCTTGTAAGTTTAGCTCACACAGAGCTCATAGCTAATACAATTTTTTTCTCTTTCATTGTACCAGAGCAGTAATAGTTGCTACTCCATTTAACCTCAACAATCTCCAACTCAAAGATGCATGAGTTTATTTGTCAGATTTTGAGATGAGATGTGGCTGCTAAGAAGTCACATATGATAGAACATTAACATAATTGTGAATTGAAAATGGTAATTGTATGTCTTGATGAAGACTGGATATATGTCAACAGAACCAACTCTACCTACAATACTGGGCTGAATTACAATCTTTGACCTGAAGTTATGAACTTGCATGCATGCCTGTGGGGGGTAACTCAGGATATTCTTTAAAACTTTGAAACTTTGAACTAGAGTGAACAACATGAAACCCAACACCATAATCCCTTCTTTTTAGGTTAAATACTGTTTAATTAATCCAAAACAAGATTGACAACAAATACCAATACTGTAACCACAGAAACCAAACACCCATATTGCAGTAAGAAGTCTCCCTCTCTTTTATGTTGCTATACCCACCCCTTTCCCCTACATCCAAACAATGTTTCAGTGGAAAAGAAATTATTATCACCCCATACTCTTCTTTTCTTTTTCTTTGTTTTTTTTTTTTTTGGGGTTGGGGGGAGTGCAAAATGTATCTCCCATACACCCTCAACATCACCACCTAAAGGCAGACACATTAGAAAGAAAAAAGCATGTCATACATATATACATACAAAGAAAACCAACTTACTGATCCAGAAAATGCAGTCATGGATCCTTTGTTAAGGAAACACCCTTCATGAACAGTGTGGCTTAGCTTTAGTGATGATGTTGTTGATGCATGATTCTGGAAGACGACGATGAGAGGAAGATGATCCGAGGTTCTTCTCAGAGCAAAAGGTTTCTCTTCAACCTTGAAAACCTTCAAAAAAACAAAGGCTATGGTCTTTGCAGCTGACATGAACGCTCCGATCTGATCTCCTCCCATCAGTGGCTCTGATACCAAATTCCTTGTTTCAGTATTCCCCCAGCTCCCCCCCTCCCTAAAAAACCCAAACTGTGGCCACCAAGTTCGGCACTACATGAAGAAATAAACCAACAGAAGCCTACTAAAAAGAAAGACCCAATATGACGAAAAGGAAAGAAGAAACCAGTTGAGATTGGCCATGGATTTGGTTGATATCAATTAAATTAAAGAAGTCACCGAAGAACCAAAGTTGTTGAAGTCAGCCCAGTTAGTACCAAAGGTAGATGTGTTCCAATAGGAAGATGGATCCACCGACCCAATTGGTTCGATTGGATTCTGGTAAGGGAATCGGTTGTTCTCCCTTTCTTCTAATTTCACTTCCTTTGTCACAGTCCCCAAATCGCTGCTCACACCCATTTGAAGTTCTTCCGAGGGCAACATGGCCTGAAAGTTATGGCTACCCGGTTTTCTATCTTTCAAACCGCCCAGCTGCATAAGCTTTTGCTGTTGATGAAGGCTTGAAGCAATTAAATAAGCGGTTGAAGGAGCAGAAGAAGACCCAAGAAGGGCAGAATAACTTGAAAGAAGTGGATTTGTAGAGATAGCATCTTGGATTTGACGAGAAGGGTGGAACCCATTCTGGTACTCATCATCTTCTTGTCCAGCAGTGCTCATGGCTGCAGATGAGAAACCTAACCCTAGAGAATTCAATTGAGGCAAGAGATCAAAGCCAGTGCATGATGTGGGCATAGTATCCCTATTAGAAACCCTAGAATTGAAGCTTGGGAAGGGAAGATTATTGATGTCTGGAGGGGTACCCATATTAGGTAAGCCATAGAGCAAAGGATTAATGTGAGTGGAAGATGTGGAGACAGTAGGAGGGGTAGCTGCTGGAGTGGCAAGGGCTGAAGAAGAAGAAGAACATGAAGATGTATCATTTGATGATGACCTCTTGACCCTCTTGTTTTTCCGGCAGCCACCGCCGACGGGGACATTCCGAAGAGTTCCACCTCTAGTCCAGTAACGCTTGCAGGCCTTGCAGAAGTGTCTTGGTTGAGATAGGCTGTAGTTGTTGTAGTAACAGAATTTGGTGTTGGATGAGTCACAACGAGGACACTTGAGAGCTTGTTCCTGACCTTGTTTTTCCATTGTCCTACCATTTGAAGCCATTAGGCTCGTCTCATCTATCATCTGCTGCTGCTGTTGTTGCTGCACAAAAACAACCAAAAAGAAGAGGAAAAAAAGAAAGATTACAAGCTGGTATAGAGAGTAAACCAGAACCCAACATCAATATTCTAGTCCAAGAGCTAAGTAACAAAATAGTCATGTTATGTTTCATAATAATTGAGAGACGTGTTTGTGTGTCTCTCTCTGGCCATGGCCATGACTGTGATGGAGAGAGAGAGAGAAAATGGAAGGCGAGAAGCACCTGTGGCCATTCGTTAGGGAGAGAAGAGATGATCATCTTCTCACAATGACTTAACATTTCTCCCTCTATCAAATGAATCGTTGAAATGGAGAATAAAAGGACAAAGGCAGGTGGCGATGTGAGTCCTAGTGAGGACGGGTTGGGTTGGGTTGGGTTGAAATGGGAAGAGAGAGAAGAATGAGGACATAAAAGAGGGAAGAACAAAGACTAAAAAGGAGATGAAAGGAAATTATTTTATTTAGTAGTTATTAATTTTTTTTTTAAGGCCAAAATTTCACGTGATTAGGAGAAAAACCAATTGTCATTAACTAATTTAAAAAAAAAAGGAATTTTAAAATAGAACCCAGTATCCAAGAAGGGGAACAGTGGAAGAAGAGCTAGCAGGAACAGAGAATCACATTCCCACGAGGTCCAAGAAAGAACATTACAGACTTCAATTTCAATTTGCTTCTTCTTCTTCTTCTTCTTCCTTCTTTCTTTTCCTTTCTCTCTCCTTCATTCATTAATCTTATAACCAGAGAGGGAATCCCAAAGGGCCCAACATCCGAGGCTGTAAGACAAACAATTCCCTCTCAAATCCCACTCTCCTCTCCTCTCCCTTCCTCCTTTTTATATTTAATACTACTTGTTCTTGTTTTCTTTGTAAAATATCAAATTCCCCCACTGAAGCACTGTCTGAGTTACTAGATAATTCTAGCTTCCATTGTCTCTTAAAGTATACCAATTATGACAGTATATCAAACAACCCAAATCGTCATATCCTTTCATCCAATGGTGTAGATCCTCTCTGCAATACTGTTACTGTTAGAGACCCTCTTGTCCTCTCTTTCTCTCTTCCCCCTTGGTAGCAAACTCCAAAAAGAAAGGGACAAAGAGGGCACCATGTGGAAGTCTCCATCCCAAGTCAGGGCCTAAAGATGGAACACCACACTTTATTGGGGAGGAACCATTTCTTCTACAGATTTGGTGGTGTTGTTTCTTTCTCTCTTTCTACTTCATCGATCTATTAATTGTTCTCTTTCTTTTCTTTTTTTTTTTTTTTTTTCTCCTTTTTCTCAGCTCTCAGATGGGTTGGAAAACCGTTAGAGATAGTGGCAGACCTTGAGGATAACACATAAATGCCAGACCCATGTGGTGGGCACCTTAGATTCAAGATGAAAAAAAATGAAAAAGCAAACCTGCAAGTTTGGGAACAAATGGATTTTGTAGCCTCCCAAGGGATCCTCCTCCTCTCTTCTTCCCATAATTACTCCTCTGTGCAAATCCAACTTTACTAGTAATTATTAATTACAACCTTAATAGTTTATATTTGTAATGGAATTTCTTCTGAAAAGAAGTATAATAGATTAATAGACTGAGACAAATGTTCAAATACAGTGACCCACACTCGCATTCCCATATCATTTAATCTACTTGTTTTTCCAGCACTCATGAACCAAGAAGAAAATAGCTATAGCCACAACAACCCTGATCAAAAGGATCTCAAGGTAAAAATATTCTTAACAGCTAACAGTTCTATTTAACAATGGTGGATATACTATTTTAGTGGGTCCAAAGTGCTTGCATGTGATCTACATGTACTGATATAGTACTGAAAGATTTACCTACAAAGTTAAAGAATCTTATGATGCCAGAATTTGTTTCCATAATGTGAGAAAGAAAGAGAAAGAGAAAGAGAAAAAGAGAAAGGTGGGTCTTAGTCTCTTTGGGTAGAAACAATAGGTGAGATGTCAGTGAAATCCTAAGGCTGGGTGCTGGCCCTACCCACCACCAGTCTCTCTGCCCCAGCCACCCACCACCACTACCACCCTCTGTCCTTCAGATTCCAGTTTGGCTAACAGAGAAAGAAACCCAACTTCTCCTCTCCTCTTGAGCTAACAAAGGGGACTTGGGGGAAGGGAGGTTCATTCTCTGCCTCTTCCATGTGAAAAGGGTAGGGTTAGGGTTAGGGTCTCTCTCTCTCTCTTCTCTCTCTCTCTCTCTCTCTCTCTCTCTCTCCTGTATATATGGGATGGGAGGCTTGAAAGGAAGAGGGAGGGAGCTAGATAGGTAGGGGACCAAAGAATCAAATCCATACCAATGGTACTCATCAAAGTCTGGCCTCATTGCACCTTAACAAAGATGGACAAAAATCTCAAACTTCATTTGTTTTTTAACTCCTTTGTATTCTGAAAAGATAAATCATATCCAAGAAGCAATGTGAATAGATTCTTCCATATATTATAATATTCCTTCTAGGACTGATCATCTATTATGTTTTACATGCCAGGGTTAGGTTAGGCGATGAGGTACTTATATATATATATATAAAAGACTATCACTGTTTCAGTAGACTATATATATATATCAACCACCTTGTCGACCATTGATTTGAGTTGAGTGGGCCAATGGTGTGATCATACAATAACCACGTGGTACGCCCACGCCTATAGAAGATGATTGCTGTCCCATGCATGAATACATTGACACCTACATGACGGATTTGAATAATGGCAGTGACCTAATTTGGTGATGATCCATGTACATAATCATGGCTTGACTGTTCATCATGATGATGGATATAAATATCCATAATCCATCCACAAGTCTTTTTCTTCTTCCCAATGCATGCTTGCTTATAGAGAGCAGCAGCAGTAGGGTTGCATGGAGGGGGAGGGAGGGAAGGGAGTCTGATCACTTATGGAGCCTTTTGCCAACACATCATGAGCCACGTGTAGGCCAATGATTGGGTTATCTGTTTGTTTGGAAGGTGGTCCCCTTCTATACTGCGGCAGGCGTGGGGCTCTCCACAAGGCAAGAAGCTGGCTGGTGCACCGGCCATGCATATGGGGGGCCTAGCAGATAGAGAATCTTAAGCTCTCATCATCTCCCACATATGCATCTTCTTAGAAGCAATATTGGACTCTTCCATATGGAGTTTTCTACTGCTTTGCTTTGCTTTGCTTTGCTTTTCTTGTCCCTGTGGGGTCTCCATCTCAAGAATGTTAGGGAATTTTCCCTTTCTTAAATTATATATCTCTCTCTCTCTCTCTCACACAGAGAGACACAGAGAGAGAGAGAGAGAAGTCTATGGAAGAAGAAAATTAATTAGCAGGTGAGACGTTGAGATGCCATTTAACTTTATATGAGAGTAAGATATTCAAAGAATGAAGATAGTAATAAAGAAACCATAGTGCTTTCTCCATGTTTTTCTCTTATATATATTTGTGATCGATCTTGGCTGTTAAGCTGTAAACAGGTCATTAACAAGGTATATTACCTTGCACTAATGTGAAATTAACCAACTTTTTTAATGTATGAAATCCAATGTCATGACCCCCCCCCTTGCTATCGATTAAATTAAGATTAATCATTCTAACTATATTAATTATTGTCACTTAGAATAACAAGCCACTGGGATTTGGAGATGTGATGCTAAGATGCTCCTCCTCCTCCTCCTGCTCTCTTCTCTCACCCCCACAAGTTTTTTTTTTATTTTTTTTTGGGAGGGACGAGGGTTTGGGTGGAGGGTTGGTAGGAAAGGATAAGCCAAGAGAACCCAACTTAAAGAACCAAAATTGAATTCCTTAAGCAAGGTCAAATGTTTCGGGAAGAGCTAGAAAACTTGTTAGCGAAGTAATACCGTGAAGAAGAGAAAAATCTCACAGTATAACGACTTTAAGTGGGTCACTCGAAAATTAACTATGTGTATTGTCGAACAGAGAAGTTGGTTTTCAATATGAGGGATGATGAAGAAGAGACAAAAATCATATCATATAAGGATTTTAAGTGAGTCACTCGAAAAATAACTACATACATCACTGATCAGCGACGTTGGTTTTCACTGTGAGGAAGATGAAGAGAACAGGTTGATCACAAAGTTACCTCTGATCAAAAGATACGCAAAATCCAAGAGACTTGACTCCCCTATTCTGAACTGAAGTTAACAGTTTCTTCCAGGTTTCTTTGCCTTTGAGTTGTAGTCGACTGTACATACCCATACTCATACCCATCAAGTTAGCTGAAACTCTAAAAGCATATGAGAAATGGTCTTAAACTTTTAATGAATTTCATAAGATTATGAATATAATCATATAAACAATATATATGAGTATCTAGTCTACTAAAAGAACTTAATACAATCCACGTAATGGTTAAAAATATATACATTCTCATCAAGTTTCTATACAAGAATAAAATTTAAATGAATTCTTTTACAAAGAACCATTCTATGTTTCCATTTAGAATGTTATTATCATCATATCCACCACAGTTATCGATTGTATCATCAAATTTAGAATGACACACCCTTCCATGGAAGACATATCATCATTGAAACATATTAACAATTTCCATATTCCTTGTTTGGAATAATAAAGTAGTCAAGCCTCATACAAAGTTTGTTACATCATCAATGTGGAATGACTTCACACACCTCTATCTCCACAATCCTACCAAATTAACTACAATATGTAAATTGTTATAAATGCTAGATGAAATTCGAACAATTGAAAATAATATAAAATTGGATTAAGACTTACTTATATGGTCTTTAACCCCATCTCTTGCTCTCACATTTTGAATGTTCAATCTTCATTCAATCCCTTTGTAAGGGCATCTGTCATATTCCCTTTGATCTCACATCAATAAAGTGATCACTTCTTATTCAATAAGATAATTCATCACGATTCTTCATAGCATAATTTGTCTCTTCTTACTATCAAAGAGTGATTATTGGCTATCAGTGTCGTTGCTTGATTATTACAATACAAACTCAAATAGGCTATCTTCAAGTTAACCATTGGAATATCTAGTATCAAATCTCTTATCTACTTTGCCTCATCTCCTGCTGAGGCTAGAGCATATAATTCTAATTCCATAAAGCTCAGAACAATACAAGATGTCTCTTAGATTTTCACATAACCACTAGTGGATTTGTTGTTTCCTATATCTGAGCACCAAGACGTATCAGAATATTCTTCCAAAATTTGGAAAATGTTCAGTATGGCAAAGGACTTAGTTTGTAATATCTTTAAGGTATCTTATTAGCCTTTTTGAGAGTAGTCCAATACTCTTTACTAGGATTACTAGTGAAGCGACTCAACATACACATTGTGTAGACTATGTCTGGTCTGGTGCAACTTATTGCATACATGGGACTACCAATCAGTTTAGAATATTCTGATTGATTTACAACTTTACAATCATTCAATACAAGTTTTTTGTTATAATCATATAGTGTCTCTATTGGTTTGCATCCACTGTATCTTCATTTAGAAAGTAATTTTTCAATATGAGCTAGATTGGCTAAGGGTAATTCCGCCCATACAAAACTTATTTTCATCCTAGGAGTGGTGTCTACAACACCAAGATCCAACATGTTAAATTCTGTGGTTAAGGTTTCTTTAATGTCACTAACTATAGAATGATCAAAACTAAGAATTAGCATGTCGTCTATATGTAAACAAATACTTCTGACATTATTCGACAAATACTTATGGTAAATGCATTTATCAAAGTTACTAGTTTGAAACCCAAAGCTCTTTAATGTTTTGTCAAATTTTTTATGCCATAATTTATGTGCATGTTTAAGATCATAAAAAGATTTATTTAATTTACAACCTTTATGTTCAACACCTTTCTTGACAAATACCCTTCAGGTTGGTCCATGTAGATTTCTTCAACACCTTTCTTGACACATCCTAGATATTCACAAATGTTAGTTCTACGTCTCACCTTAGATATTTTAGGGTCTTGTATCCTTACATAAGCAATACAACTCCAAGTTTTTAAGACGTCAACTCTACATAAATGTTTATACTACAATTCATATGGAGTTTTAATCAATTTTGAGAGAGTATCTATTTAAAATGTGAATTAGCGGTTAATATTGCTTCTCACCACGCAGGCATGCTAGCAGTCAACAACAAGAAGTTTAACATTTTTGTTAACGTCATGTTCTTAAATTCAGCTATGCTATTTGATTGGGGTGAGTAAGGTGCAATAGCTTTAAAAATTATACCCTTAGAGGCACAAAAGGTTTTGAATTATGTCAAATAATATTCACATCCTCTATCACTTCTAAGTTTTTAATTTTTAAGTTTAACTGATTTTCAACCTTACTCTTTACAAATTTTGAAATTTTCAAATGTTTCATCTTTTTTATTTTAAAAGATGGATATGAAAATATCTAGAAAAATCGTCTATAAATGTAATTAAATACTTTTGTCTTCCTTGAATTGTGAAATTTTTAAAATCACAAAGATTAAAATGTATTAATTCAAAAAGTTGTGCTTCAAGAAACATGACGAAAATGTTTTCTATAATTTTTGTTTGAGCAAACACTTCACATATGTTAAAATGTATAGAAGTATCTAATGGTATGTTATGAGTTTTAGAAACTGAACCATCTTCTTATTGTTCAAATGTCCCAACCTACAATGTAATGTCTTAGGATCAATGAAATTGGAACTGATATGGTTTATTGTCTCATTTTCTAAATTCATTCTATATGTGCCATTAATTAGATAAGTACAACCAAAGTAATGAGAGTTAGCAGATAAATTCACATCACCACTATGAAAAGAAATACACATGCCAACATTACATAAAAGGTAAAGTAAAACTAAATTATTTTTTAAATTAGGAACTACTTTAACATTTTTAAAGTTAGAAGTTTACCTGAAGATAAAATCAAATTTGTAGTTCCTCTCTGGGTCACCTAAGTTGATGCTTAGTTTGTAACTATTACATGCAGTCTCTGAAACCTCAACTTTATTAGTCTACAAATTCTTGTTGTGATAAACATGACATGTAAGTTTTGAGTCCAACCACCCATCTGAAGAAGTGTTGGTCTTGACCTTCTCTGTGCCCACCATGACTAAAAAATGTCTAAACTCAATTATCAATCATATTAACTTCTTCCTTTTTAGTGTGTCTATCACTCTTTTTTGGTAGTCTATAGTTAACTGTAAAGTGTTCCCCATTCTCACAGTTGTAGCATTTGCCTTTCTTTTTCTTTAAGATAGTCTTTTTTGCCTCAAACTTGTTGGGTTCACTTTTTGTGTGGCTTGAATTTCTTAGAATTGTACTTGGGTTGAGTGATTATATTCGCAATAAATTTTCTCTATTTATCATCTCCAAGTTGTTTCTAAGTCTATTATCATCTTCAATTTATATGAATCATTTGAGATTATCTAGCTTCACTTGTACCTTTTTCCTATACATCTCAGTCCTAAGTAAGTGTTAGATCAATGGTAATTTATAAATAATTAACCCAACAAGAAGCTAAACACAAACATGTTTTTTTTTTTTTTTTTTTGGATCTAAGGTTTTCTAGGTCTGTAACTTGAGGGAGTATTTCTTTATCTTCAACAAATTTGAAGTTCATGAATTTATCCACCAAATAAGTTTTGGACAATTCTTCCTCTTTCCTATATTGAGCATTTAGGTTGTCTTATATTTCCTTAGCAGCCTTACAATTACTATAGGTTTCAGCAAGTCCATCTAATAGAACATTTAACAAGTAATCCCTACATAAATCTTCATGTCTTGCCCATTGTATTTCATCGACATTCTCAATGCTATCTTCAAAAGAAGTTTGTATCGTATAGAACACATTCAGAAACCTCAATCCGAATTGTGTCTTTTTTTCTTCTCTAGGCATTAAATTCAAACCCATTAAATGTCTGCAGTTTGACAATATCAATTGGAATGACATCCATTATAATCTCGTATGGTAGGAATGGGGGTTTGAATGTAGTACCTTTGAATTGGAGACCACTAGACAATTTGTCAATCATCTCTCGTCCGATCAACTTGAGGAAATTTTCTAATGAGATAACTAATGCTTTAAGATTGTTTTTGTGTTCAGGGTTTAAGCACAATGTTGCTTAAAGCATTATACCCTGAGTATCTAGCTTGGAATACCCAAACCGTTGTTTCAGCTAGTATTTATAGAATGACACTAGGGTCTATGGTTAATTGGACTCTCCCACAAACGCCCATTATACTGTTGGATCGTAACTAATCTAATGGCCTATATTAAAACATACGTTAGGTATAACTCAAATACCTCCCTAAGTTTGTATGATTCAAATACATCAACACATGTTATCCAAAGGAGCCACAAAAAGTACTCCAAACTTGAGGGAGAACAACGCAAGAGTCTCCTGCAATATGATCCTCATGATCATGAGCAAGCAAAGAAGCAAATCTCCTATATCTTACTTGTTACGTATGTGGGCTTGATTGTGTGTGATTGTGAGGGGTGGTAGGGGGTGGTAGCTCCCCTACGGGGAATAGAGCTTGCATAATTCCCCTATAAAGCGACTACCACCCTCATAAACTCATGATTCGCTCACTTTGTGTAAAAAATTATATTGGAGGAGCCCAAATTGCACTTGGATTCATTATCCAATAGCCCAGATTACCCTAAGAGATGTACAATATTGATTATACCCCGGATTAGGAATTTGATATAAATATGGACTTTTGATCCTCTATCCACATGAAGAGAAAAATTTTCAATCTGCATCGTTGGAGTCCTATAACTCTCCTCTCTTTGTAACTGATTTTTAACATTTAAATTAGTGGATTATTGGCGATCATGGGTTTCCTTCTTTTTGAAAATTTCGCACCTAAAAATTTTGCGGGTGGGTCTCTGTGTTTAACTTTGTCTTCTTTTCTTTTGCTGTATGATTGCTCCTAGGCTTCCATCCTAACACTATTTATATCAAATTCAATACTATATTGATAGATTTTCATACAATAACTATTTCAATACCTCACAGTAAAACCATACATGCACACTTTCAATCTTTTCTCTCTCTTATTTTTTTTTTAAAGTCAAAAGAAAAGACCAGTCAGTCACAATCAACTTGCTAAAAAAAATAAGAACTCCATGGTATCTTGTGGGGAGAGTAATCATCTCCTAAGCTAACCTAGTTCCCCTTGAGCTACATGTTGAGATAAACGTCTTGCAAATTGAATAATTTAGTAGGAGTAGTTCAAGTATATCCCATCAAGAATACCAAATTCTAAACAAGTCACAATAGAACATATAGGTCAATTATTGAATTAAGTCTAACGTTAATTCATTTTATAAGGACAGAATACCTACTTTAATCAACAGCCACACCCATTGTACGGCTTGTCTCGTTCTCCACTGACCGTTTGAACTTTGAATTGAAAAACAGAAATTTTCATTTTCAAAGTTGATTTGAGAATGTAGCCAGCCAACATAAATAATTTATTAGAGAGGATATTACATCAATAATTGTTAAGAGAATTAGGTGCAGTTCCACTGTTTGGCTTCAGAATATATTAGAAGGTGTCCATCGGTCCATGGTCTCAATCTATAGTCCAAGTTCACTTATTATAATATCATCAACTAATTTATTTTACAAGAGATTTGGTATCACTTATCCATTAGAATCAATTTTTTTATTTAGAGGGTTCCATTGCCGATCAAACCAATGTACATTTTTGTCAACGCTCTTGCTATTAAAAAAAAAACAAAAATCTAACCTAATAGATCACCATGAATTGGAAATTGGTATGTGATCAGGGTTTTTGAAGAAAATAAGTTTTTGATAGGACCAAAGCACCAATTCTTGACCCATTTGTCAACCTGATTGAGCATGCCTTCCTATATTTTTTTTCTTTCCCAAAACTTGAGACTACTCCAACAGCTGGTTTAGGTTTAGATTGTGGGTTCAATATTTTTTAAGGGAATGTTCCCCTTTTGTGGCTCATTAATTAGGCGAATATGAAGGTCACTTTTTTTTTCCCCTTAAATGTTTTTTTTTTTCCTATCCTTGAACTAAGGTGTTTGAGTTTTCCAGCATTTCGATTGATAGTTTATATACAAAAAAGAAGTAACAGTCAAAGGAGATTAAAACTCTTAACCTCTAATAACGTATAAGGTTTTATCATTTTTTTTAGTAAGAAACTCTTAATAAGAGGGATGGCGTCCTTGGATGCCTATATTGGCATAAAACAAATTATGGCCAATTAGGCTGAAAGGAGATCTAGGATTGGGTTGCAATTTAAAACCTCAGCCGAGCTCTCTTTTATTACGATCAAAGTATTAAAAAACCCAACCCATCCTGACTTATTTACTGCCCTACATTTTAATTTACAAGTTTTGGCGTGGAATGATCACTTTACCATCCCTAAACGTTGTCTTCTTTTTTCCTCCTCCTTCACAAGCCCCCTTTCATCTTTTGATGTTTCCTATTTTTATTAGGTTAAAATGAAAAAGTCAAAATAGCATAGGGCTCGTTTAGGAATTAAAAAATTATTTAATCATGATTTAACAGAAAATACCAATGAAATGTACTGCTATGCAATTTCAAATAACATTTTGGGGGTGTCTATGTTTTTTGCCATATATTTTGGTATGTCTCTGAATTTTCTCAATTTATTACAAAAATTGAAGAAGTACTATTGTTGTGCAATTTCACACCAAGTATATCAATTTGGTGATTGGGACCGTCCTCTGGTACAACCGGACTTGGAGCAGATATTTCAACCAAAGCAGAGCTAAGGAAGCTACCCAAAGAGTGCCTAAGGGACTCGCCCACAACCCCTGGGAATGTTTGTGCTCGAAACATTCTTAAGAAGATTTTCTTCATTCTCTGTTTAGGAGATCCTTGTAACTCTACAAGACGGCAACTTCGATCGTGTTAGAAGATAAGTTGACCTCGACCATGTCAACCTAGAGCGAAGCTTCTGCCAAATTGTTGAGTGTTCAGGCTTAAAATTTTCACATCAAGTCATCTTAGATTTTCTAGTGTTAGGTGCTAACAAGTCAGAACGGTAACTTGCACCAATGATGTGTCGACCTAAGGAACACACATCCAACTAAAATTCGATGGTCAACATGATTCAGTTCAGTTATAAGTACCCTGAACCTACTGCAGTTAATGCCAATGCTCATTTACTCCCACTCTACCTACAAAACTCTTCATCTTGGGTGGCTAAAAGCCCCTCCCGAATGGTCTTATTCATGAATCTAACTAAATCTTCGGAGGCGGTTGACCAAACACCTGGTTCGGCCTACACTCATTCTCTCTCTTGTGAACAAATTTCAAGCAAACAAACCCGGAACCAAGTGTCATCCACTCGAAGGGATCAAATTTAGGCGCCATCTGTGGGAAATGAGCAAAAAAAACTTTCTATATCTTATTTTAAGTCTTTTTCCCCTTTCTAGTAATTCTTTTCTCCACCATGGCCGGAGAGAACTTAGAGGTTCCTTGGCCTTCATGTTCAACAGAAAAAGGACAGGCCTTAATACAAGGTCTAAAAGGAACACATTTAGGAAGGATCCCCTACCACCTAAAGATCCAACCGGTGTCCAACATCCTAATATGTGCATCTCTGATGCTGCAGCCCTTGTAGGAGGAGCCCTATAAATTCAAGACACCCTCCAAGTTGATTTGGCAAGTGAGCAACATTTTCAATCCATAGAAAGGCAGTTGCTTGAAATGGGACACTTGCTTTGCAAGGTGGCATTGTAGGTGGCCCAAGCAACTTTGCCTAACAACACTCATTTGGTGTTTAATTTCACCAGGGGGCTGAGTTTCATTCTCCTCAGGATCCTCCGAACGACAGTTTCAAAGAGCAAAGGGCAGCTCAGAGAACCATAGACTTAGCTAAAGTCAAAAGGTGCCAAGAAGAGGAGAGACATTGTCAAGAGGAGTAGGACCAACAAAGTCAGCACAAAGGCACTGTGTTTAAGAGACTTGGTCACATAAACTAGCTAGTTGAGGACCGTCACTCAACTCCAAGAAAGGTCTGCAACCAATCCCTCACGTCCAAAGACTTATAAGGAAGTCGGACAAGCAAGCACGAGCAATGAGGGAGATATTGCGGGGCCATGAGCCGTAAAACAAGAAACCATGATTCCCATTGGTTGGAATAGAACTCATGCTGCCTTCCCCAGAGATGAAAAAGCTCGAGAAGTTGCTTAGTTGAACCAGAGGCTTAATGCACTAGACAAAAGATTAAAAAGGCTCGACGAGAGGGCTTTTAGCTTCCGACGACATCCACTCTATCCTCAACAAGCAGCCTTTTGGTCAGGAAATCATGGATGCTCCCCTACTTGTGGGATTCAAGCTCCCAACTTTCTTGCTCTATGATAGTAAGACTGACCCACCAAGCACATTGGTTATTTCATGTTGGTGATGACCATCGCAAGAGGAGAAGGCACCATACTTTATCATGCCTTCCTAACCTTGTTTGAGGGGACAACCACCACACAATTCTCTCATTTGAAAGACAGCTCCACTCACAACTTTGAAGAGCTTGACAAGGCTTTTATTACCCATTCCAGAGCGGAATCAAGGAGAAGATAGAGGATAACTTGCTAACCTTGAAGTAGGGAGAGAATGAGTCCATCAAAAACATCGTAGCAAGATTCAACCAAGTTTGTGTTTAGATCAAAGGCCTAGACAAGAAGGTAGCTTTCACTGCCTCAAAGAGAACTATTATTAGTGAGAAACTCATTGCCTCCTTGGTCGAGAAGCACCCAACCTCTCTTATTGATCTATTAGATAGTTGTTATCAGATCACCATTGTGGAGAAGGTGATTGAGGCGAATAGAAGCAACTTCAAGGACAAGAAAAAGGGAGTAAAATTATCAAAACCAAAAGGATGGTAGCTCAATCGAGATGCTCCCAAGGAAACAAGAACTAGTGGGACAAGGGGATTGGAAAGGAAAGTCTCAAGAGGACAATGTCAAAGACTTCTTCCATCTAAACAGATCCCAATCTGCCATTCTAATGCGGATCAGGGGAATAGGTTTACTCAAAAACCTTAGAAAGTGGCCTTCTAGACCATAGAATAAAAAAAAACAAAAACTCGACAATGGAGGAAAAGACGGTTTCATCTTGCTGGTTTCCTTCATCCATGCATGGACCACTACCCTGTAATTCCGTTTGTTTCTATTACTCTATTTAAAGTAATAAAATTGTCCCTCCACTCCATAATTGTTGATGCCTTTGTACTATAGCTTAGTTACTACCTTATCTCTTTTAATTTTTTAAATTATTATGTCACCCTTAGATTTTGCCTGAAAGTACTAATGCCCCTACCATAAGCTCCATCAGTTAATTGGTGACCAGCATGCTTGTATTTTTTAAACCCCCCCCCCCCCCCCCCCCCTCCCCAAAAAACAAAAAAAAAATGATCTTGGGGTTTGTCATTACCTAGGTCATTCAATTAGGATTTGACTCTTTGAAATCTAGAATGACTGGAATATAAGGGAAAGATTGATGTTTCATATGATTTTTCTAAATTAATGCAGTATCATCTTTTGATTTACTAATTCTAGCAAAGGGCAAAATGGACATTGCAAAACCAATCTTAATAATCTTTTAATTAACATTGCAAGATGTTAGAGGGCAATAGTAAATTCATAAAGAGTAAGGTTTGATTGGTAATTAAGCTATATTATATGGAGGCACTAGTGATTATCCCCCCCAAAAAAAAACGACGAGATGAAATGGTTAAGAGAAAATCTCACCAATCTCACTGTGTAATCAAACCAAATGGAAGAGTATGAGATTTCTTTTGGTTTTGGAAAGTGAAGAAGATGGTGAAGGGAGCATGTCTTCACCCATGTTTTAAACTAATGGGTTATTAAAGGATAATTTTATAATTTAAGTCAAGGATAAAATAATATTTATTATGACTAAGGGCTAGTTTGGGCATTTTGAGAAATATACAGATGTCACATCATCAGTTAATTAATGGCTCTTGATGGCCGGGGGGGCAGTAGTAAAAGTAGATAAGTATAGGGTTTGCTTTGTAATTTAAAAAAAAAAAAGAAAAAAAAAGTGATCATGTAATAATTAAGCTATCTTTTAAGGGGGGATTAGTAATTATCTCGTTTTAATTTCATTTCCCCACTTCGATGTGTCTTAAGAAAACTGAAATTAATGCATTAGGAAAACATGGTTTTGGTTCTTTTTCTCCCCTTATTATTGAGCTAAGGTGTTTGGACCAGTTTTTGTGCATATCAACTAATCCTCAAGGAAGAGCTTATACATATAGGAGTGGAACCCCAACCCAAGGAGACTAGAGCTCTTTAAGTTCTTACTTATGAGTTGTAGGGTTCTTTGTCTCCCCTTATGTTCCTTTTTCTTTTTTCTTCTTTCTTTTGGACCTAAGGTGTGGAGTGTGGTGTTCTTGGATACCTATTGTTGCTGCAAAATCATATTCATCAACACAAGCAAACAACCTGGAAAAAACTTGTTTGACTAGGTTGGTTGACGAATGTCTATGACGTTCAAGTTAGTGGAAGCACACAGCTTTAGAAGAAGAAAACAACTTGTAGAGCTCTCAATGCTAAAGAGAGTAACCCAAGAGTGAGTACCTAATAATGGTGAAGGTGTAGGTATTTATACCTTAGTAGGTTACCTTGGTTGTGCGGTGATGGAGTTCAACTTAAACTCTATAATTGTTGTTAACTTCTCAGAGGAGAGGAGGAATCTTATCCGTTGAGAGAATATTACTTGGATTGTAGTTGTGGAATCTAATTTGAACTCCAGTAACGATTCAAACTATCCAACTTGATCAGGATTTTTATCCCTATTTTTAAGGAGGTTGGATATGATTCATATTGTACACGTTGCTTAGTGCCTTTGTTTCATATGTTTATTCATGGTCCGACCAAGGTTTGATCGGTCCGGTCCTTCTTTGGTCGACCTAGGTTGGTCTATTACAAGTCATTCATAACATAAGCCCCCCAATCACTTGGCCCCGTTAATTCAGTGTTCAGGCCAAGGGACTAAGTTTCTTCCGACCAAGATTCAATCTAGTCAAGCCATTTTGGCTTGACTTGCTCGATCAAATTTGAGGACAGCTTAGGCAGCTTATTAATTTGTGAAGTGACCGATGGATGTGCCAAGGCTTGTAGCACGTTTCTCAAAGTCTTTTCATTCTATGCTAATCCTTTGACCCTGACTTTTATGATGACCTCAAAATTGCATGATCATCTTGGATGGTCGGAGAGTGGAGCTCTTCATGAAGTAGATAATTTTTTAAACTTCAGTTGGGAGCCGACCCTAGAAGAAGAAGTAGAGGCCGACACTGAAGATGTCGAGGAAAGGGGCAGAAGAGGAAGTTCAATCCTGAGCTCGTATTCGTTCTTTCTCAGTCATATAGTCCAACTTTTGTTGATCGGACCTAGCTTTTGTTGTCAAATCCTTAAAACTTTCCTTGGTTGAGCACTTTTGGCAAAGAATCCCTAATTGACCACTTCATCTTTGCAAGAATAGAAGTCGTGATATATTTTTTTAAGGCCCAATTGCCATAGTATCTTGGAATTTTAGTGACTCTAAGTATCTTTCCTAGATATTGTATTGGATTTGAGGAATGAAGACCTCTCTCATCTTTATAAAATAAGGCTCAAAAAGCGAGGCTTGATGTAAATGCTAATCAGTGAATGAGGATTTGATGTTAATCAGCAGATCAATGTTCTGATCGGGTAGAATCATTCTAGTGTTAGTCGACCAGAGTCATTTTTCTGGTTGAGCAGGAATCATTTTGGTGCTTGAACCATCTTAAAAAGACTTGCTTGAAAGCGAAGTTGGCATCAATGCTAAACAACGGGCCGGTCGAGGATTGGGCCTATTAAATGCAGCCACAATTAATCAGAATCAGGTTAGACTGGGCCTAGGCTGAAAGGAGATCTAGGATTGGGTTGGAATCTAAAAGACCCAGCCCAGCTCTCTTGACTACAAGCAAAATATTAAAAAGCCCAACCCATCTCTTCAAATGTAGGAGAAGTCTTCTGTGGAACTACACAACAGAACCTTCAAGTCATCATGCTGGGCCGATATATGACAAAACCAGCTTCCAAGTTCCAACTCAAGATTTAAATTTGGGCCATCATGGGCCTAAATAAGACCAAACATATCAGTCCAAGCCCAGCCCGAATTTATCTTGGTTATGCCATCCAAAGTTCCAAACCGGTCAAGTCAGTCTTCTTTCTCTAAAATGAAGAAAAGTTAGAATACTAACTCCACCATAAATACTATCATAACACATAAAGTGATGTTTCTGGTAATCAAAAGCTGGCTACTTGCCGTTGGTTAGGTAACAAACATGTTTAAATCAAAGGCACAAGGCATGGGCCACAGCCTCCCTCACACCAGTTCACACATTTTGGCTTCTTATTTATTTATTTATTTATTGGTAGAATATTTTGGCATCTTTAAAACCTACAAATTATGAGTGGGTTATATCTTTTATTCTATGGTCAATTTAAGGCCCACAAAAGACTTCTTCCCCTAGCTGAAAAAAAATTGAAATTAAATAAAATATTAGTTAGAAAGTGATTAGTAGTTTGTGTTTCTAATATAAAAATCATTTTATCGTCCAAAAATTATTCGCATTATCCTTATGAAAAACCTTTAACATCATCTAATCTAAAATGGGTTACAATTTAGGAAGAAAGATAGTAGCAATCCTTTTTACAATAGAATGAGAATCCAATCTCTGTACTTTTTAAACATAAAGTGGGGTACAGTGCTTTAGGGCCTCTATTTTAGGGTGCCAATGTAATTTGCTCCTTTTTTTTATTTTCTTTTCGTTCTAAAAATTGATTATTGTATTAGACTCTAATGACAACATAGTACTTGAAGAGACATGTATTCAATATAGATACATATCAACTAATATTATATCCTACTGTGGAATACGTTAGACCGTGGTTTATGAACCAATGAATGAAGTCTAATAGATTGACATATAATACATAGCATACTTAATTATGACAAACCATTAATATGGACTAGGGCCTTCTAAGAATTGGTGCATAAAATCGAAGGAACATTTGTTTGTAAGAGTTGGAGGAAATAGCAAGTGGGATGATGTCTTCTACCTAACAGCAGTAATAGAAGTCAAAGAAGTGAAGTAGAGATACCTTCCAGGTGACCACAAAGGAAATTTTCACTTTGAGACAATCCTAAGGGGAGATTCGGCTTCAGCCTCCATAAACACCTAGGGGATCCCAAGAAACACAATTACTTGCAAAAATTGAAGCATGGATGAAGGAAGAAAGAACATTATTGGCATCAGAGATCAAGAATCAAGTAGTTGCAAGAAGGAGATACAAATACAACCTATTTCCATTTTGTCATAGCTCAATGAAGGCAGAGCAATGCAATCCACAAGTTGAAATCTTAGTACAAGACAATGGCTAACTAAAGAGGTGGACATCATCGGAGAAATTTGGTCTTATTTCTCAACTCTTTTACTTCCTCCCAACCCCAATCCTCAACCCAATTTCTTTCAAGCTCCATGCCTTGCATTTCTGCTTTGGATAATGATATCCTATTTAGACCCTTTTAGGATGATGAAATTAAAAGAAGTTTATTCTAGATGAGGGGAAACAAGGCCCCTTAGTATGATAGTCTCCTCCACTAGATTCTTTCACAAGAACTAGGACATTCTAGGAAGTGACCTGACTCTAGAATTCAATGCAATGTTTCTTTAACTGAGAATACCTTTTAAAGATTCTTAGTAGGACTAGGACCATCATCACCCTGATCCCAAAAAGGAAAAACCCTTGGTGGTTGAGTCACTTCAGACCTATAAGTTTGTGCACTAAGCCCTATACAAGTCATTGCAAACTGTGTTGCAGATAAGTTGAAACTACTTCTACAATCAATCATTAGCAACACCTATAGTGCATTTTGTCTCAAGAAGATCTATATTTGTTAACATATTACCTAGCACATAAATGTTTGTGTTAATGCAACCTGGAGGGGGGGGGTGAATAGGTTCAACTAGTGGATTTACCCAATTTTTAGCTTAATTGCAAATACAAGATTAAATATGCACATTTAAATATAATTGAATAAATAGAAATTAAACAAATTTGCAAACACACAATCCACAATATTAGGATTTTATAGTGGTTCGACTATTCAAGTCTACATCCAATCCTCTGTTGATGTCAAGAGAGATTTTTACTAGTGATTCTCTTTCAATACGATAGGTAAATAATCAAACCCTTACAATCTTTGTTACAGGGCAAAATCACCCTTTTACAATATTTGTTCACGGGCAAGAGCACCCTCAACAATTTCTATTCAGGGGCAAAAGCACCCTAAACCAGTTCTAGTCTACCTAAACTTAGAATTGAAAACAACAAGATAGAAGAGATGAAAGGATGTTACCTAACTAGGGGTGTTACACTTTATCCCTTGTACGAGCATGATGCAATAAGAGTTGTATGCACAAATAATATGATATACACCACTAACAACCTTCCAACAAAAACCTTCAATCACCTCAAGCTTGCTTAAACACTTTGGTATGTTCTTCAAGGGTGGAGTAAGGGTGAGAGGAAAAACACAATTGTTCTCTTGTATTTAAGAGCTTGAGAGTAGTTAGGGAGTAGATGATCAGTTGGCAAAGTTATTTCTCTTAAATGGTGTGTATTGGGCTTATATAGATAGTATTCAAGTGCCTTAGCCCAACCCCTAATAGATAAAATTTTCTATGAAATTTTAGTCCAGAAAGATGATCGTTTGATTCGGATGGACATATGTCTGAGAAATAGCCATTAAAATATAGCCGTTGAGGCTATTTTAACTAGACGAAATTCTGTCTGGTTCAAATGGATATCGGTCTGGTCAAATAGATCTCTATCTACTTTGACGAAAAACTGCTCTGAGCTTCTATGACCAAACATATGTCTGGTCTGATCAGACAAATCTCCGTCTGAAAATTCGTCTATAGCCCAAAGGCACAAAATATGACTTTTAAGGAACTTTAAGTATTTTTAAAGTCTTCTAACCAACCCTATGTCCTCACACACACTCCTAACATGTCCTAGGTCAATCTAATGACATGATGCACATGGTTTTGATGCAAATAAGTGCAATTATATATAAATGTACACATATGTGTCTTAGGTCCTAATTTGCTAAGTCTTCTTTCTTGTGCTTGAGTTAATGTCTTAAATCTTCTTGTACTCCATTCTTCATGCTCATCTTGACTTAGTCTTCATGTCCATCTTGGTTTGGTCTTGGCCTTGACTTGAGCTTGAGCATCCGGCAATGAGTTGGATTTGATCCACTTGCTCTAGGCATACACAATTCAATATAGCCATTAGTAATTCATGTATGTTATATATCATCAAAACTAGTGGAGGTTGATGTTGGCAATACTGACATGGCATTTTCCTACAGTTTGCATTTTATCATTTTATGAAAAAACCAAATCTAAATCTGGATACATGGCACTTGAACTGGATTTATGCAAGGCTTGTTCTAAACTAGAATGGTCTTTTATTGAGAAACCCTTATATATCTAGTGTTGGGAAATGTCATGTCAGCATTGCCATATCAACCTAAACATGAAGTACTAATGTCCATACTTAGTTATGATTGTCTAGCTCAATATGAAAGCAAGTGGACCTAATCCAACTCATTGGAGCCAACTCACCAGATGTTCGAAGCCAAGTCAAGATGTGCCAAGCTTGAACAAGAAGTCTAAGTCAAATTGAGCAAGAAGATAGAAGCACAAGAAGACTCAAGAATATCAAGTCAAGCTCAAGCAAAAGGGACTTTGAAAATTCAAGACTTAGGGCAATTTCATACACAATCACATGAAATCACACTCAATTGCACGTGTATCATGTCATTAGACTGACCTAGGACATGTTAGAAGAGTGTATGAGGCTTAAGAATTGGCTAGAATTACCTAAACCCCCCATGTGCCTAGACTTGACTAACTGGGCACTCTGTGCTACAAACGGACGTACATCTAGTCATAGAGTGCCAGATGGAAAATCCGTTCAGTCTCAGTAGCCCAAACAGATTTATGTCTAGCTTATAAAATGCCTTAACGGCTACTTCCTAGATGGAGCTCCATTTGATTTAAACGGACGTCCGTTTGGATTGAAAACTGGGTGAAAAATTCTATCTGTTGGGGGAGGTTGGGCCAAGCAAATGAATGCCATCTTTATAAGCCCAACCAACCCCATTTGAGAGCTTCTACCTTGTCCATTGAGCAATAACTTTGCTACAACTCTCAAGCTCTCAAATTGAGAAGAATCATTCATTACTTGCCTTTCAACCTCACTCAACTTTGAAGAACATACCAAGGTGTCTAAGCAAGCTCATTGAAGCTAAGCTTGAGGTGATTAACAACTATTGGTGTCTAAGTAGTAGTGCATCCATTCTCATCCAAACATTCATTCTCATTGCATCACACTCACACAAGGGGTAAAGTATCATACTCCTTGTTAGGTAATATCTTTCATTTATTGTATTGTGTTTGTTCAATTCTAATCTAGGTTGATTAGAATTGCTTAAGAGTGCTCTTGCCTTAGGATAAACAAAGATTGTAAAGAGCACTCTTACCCTACATAGAACAAAGATTATAAAGGGTGTTCTCACCCTATAGAACATAGATTGTAATGGTTTGATATCTACCCATTGTATTGAAAAAGAATCATTTGTGGAATACTCTCTTAAGACCAAAAGAGGAGTGGATGTAGACTTGCAAAGGCAAACCACTATAAAATCCATTGTCTAGTGATTAATTGCAACATCATAATCTCACTTAAAGTTACATAATATTTCATATTTACAATTAAACCCAAAAAAATGAGGCCACTAGTTGCAACCTATTCACCCCCTAGATTGCCTTAACATCTAGGTTTGTTAAAGAAATGGACTTGTTGGGTGATGTAGTGTATTAACACTGTAGAATATCACATCAAGGTCAATGGGTAGCTTACAAAAAGAATTACACCTCATAGGGGCTTAAGATAAAGGGTGCACTCTTAGCCCCTATATCTTTATTTTGGCTCAAGAGACCCTTCCAAAGAGACTCACCTCACATTCAAGAATTCTAAGACTTCCAAGGTTATATATATATAGAGAGAGAGAGAGAGAGAGAGGGAGCTCATAAATAAATTATTATTTTTTGCAAATGACTATATGCTTTTCACTCCTACTAACCATGAGAATGCTCTTACGATTGCTCAAATTCTCCAAGAATACCCTCAAGTCTTAGGTCAACATAGTAACAATTCAAAGTCATCCATTCTCTTTAGCAAAGGCACACC
Organism: Hakea prostrata; assembly: GCF_041222555.1. Taxonomy (NCBI): domain Eukaryota; kingdom Viridiplantae; phylum Streptophyta; class Magnoliopsida; order Proteales; family Proteaceae; genus Hakea; species Hakea prostrata. The sequence continues at coordinate 16,540,625 of NC_142608.1, forward strand.
ATCACCCAATTGAAAGCATAATTCTTCTCTTCTTGCCATTAGTGAGGTGTCCACCAATGGAATTTATCTAGGTCTCCCATCCATCTTTGGTAAGTCCAAATCACAAACTTTTGCCTTTATTCATTATAGACTAAATTACAAGTTGGCTAGATGGAAATAGAAATTATTGTCAAATGCAAGGAAGGAGCCAAGGAGGTACTCATCAAAGCAGTGGCCATAACTCTAGCATCCTATGCCATGTCCAACTTTTTTCTACCCTAAGAAGCTAGTACAAACGTATCAAACTCATTAGAAACATCTGGTGGAAGAATGATAAGACATATGAGATCAATTGGACCAAGTGGGAGAAGTTAAGTCAACATAAGAAAGTAGGTGGATTAGGGTTTATGGAGTTACATAGTTTTCATAAACCATTTTTTGCTAAACAAAGTTCGCGCATCCCAACTAACCTTGGTTCACTATGGGCCACAACTATGAGAGCAAGGTATCTCCAACACCATCACTTCTTCCAAGCCCCTACACCAAGAGGAGCATCTCTAAGATGGAGAAGTATCCTAGTAGGGAGAACACTCTCAAGTTGGGATTAGTGAGGCATATAGGAAATGGATTTAATAGAAATATCTATCTTCATCCATGGATACCAAACCTTCCCTAAGGCCTCATCATACAGCATAAGCAACCTCCCCCCCCAAACCCCAACCCCTTGTGTTAGGACTAAGAGTGGTTAATGAGCTTATTCTTTGGAATACTAAAGTGTGGGATATCCACATGCTTAGATCTCTATTCTTTGAGACCAAGGTGCTTGCTATCACTTTGCTTCCAATTTTATGTCTCTTCACACAAGATTCATGGATTTGGAAGTTTACAAAACATGGAAAATTTACAATTAAATCAACTTCTTTTAGGTTGTAAATTTCTTTCTCTATGCAGGAGAACTCCCAAGCTTCCACTCCAAATCAAGTTCATTGGACGAAAATCTAGAACCTCAACACCCTTCCATATATTAAAGTTTCATTTGGAAAACAGCTCATGAGGCAATCCCAACTAGAAAACAACTTTTTGATCGACATAGCTTCCCCTCCCCATTATGTCTTCTTTGTATGGCAGCATTTGAATTAGTGGCCCATGTGTTATTTCATTGTGATCATGCTAGAAATGTTTGGAAAGCTTCTACTTTAAGTATAGATGTCAATGATTTCATAGGAGAATCAATTATGGAATATTGGATGGAATTTTATAGAGGTAGGTTTCTAGGCTTTGCAAATATTGAGCTTATTAACTCCATTTGGAGTTCTGTTAAGGATAATAATGGTCTTTCGTAGCCTAAGGACAAAATAGAAAAATCACAAGCAACCCTAGCCAAATCTAGGGTTGCCCTAGCCACCACTACTCCATGCGTGCAAGGCTTCAAGAACTCCACTCAAACTCAACTAGCTCCATGCGTGCAAGACTTCAAGAACCAGACTCAAACTCAACTACTCAAGAGACTCTAGCAGATTACATTTTATCCACAAATGGATTAGACTCAAAGTTGCACTCAAACACACGAGAGACAGAGTTCATACCAAACACAAATAGATAACTTGAGTAATTCAAACTCTAGAGTTAAAGTCCAAGATTAATGTTGAGCAAGACTCTTGTAACTATAAATATGTAATTTGTACTATAGTCAATCTCATGCAAGCAAATCACATTTCTGTGGATGTAGGTCACAAAGATCAATCAAACCACATAAAACCCCCCCCCCCCCCTGAGTTTCTCTCTCTCTCTCTCTCGAGTCTCTCTCTCTCTCTCTCTCTCTCTCTCTCGCTCTCTCTCTCTCTCTCTCTCTCTCTCTCTCTCTCTCTCTCTCTCTCTCTCTCTGTCGCTCCCACGTTTTCTCTTTCTCTCCATCACCCAAAAACGTGTCTCAAAAGCAACCAGGTTCCCATTTGTTTCTCTCCCTCATTGGCTTCCTCTCCCCAAAGTTTAATGAGACGAATTATTTGTTATGGAGATCTCACATAGTTCCTCTTTGAAGACATACGAACTATTTAAGATTGTTGATGGCTCTTCTCTTTGCCCACCCGCTGCCATTCCTAATAAAGAGAATGATGCAATCTTTCGACCAAATCGTGACTGTCAAAAGTGGAATCGTCAAGATCAACCATTGATGTGCTGGATCATTGATTCCCTTACTGAACTAGTTCATGCACAAGTTATTGGTTGCTCTACCTCTGGATAAGTCTAGTCCAAGCTTGAGAAAATCTACTCAACTTGCTCTTCCACTCGCATAATGCAACTTCGCCTTCAAATCCAAAATATTCGAAGAGGTAACAGTAGCATTCATGATTACCTTCTTTGTATAAAAAATATTTTTGATCAATTGGCCATTGTGGGATGGCCTGTGAATGATGAAGAACTTTGTCTTCATGTCTTGAATGGTCTGGGAGTTAAATACTCTACTTTTGTGACTACCATTACTGTGAAATCCTCCCGATTTCTACCCCTTTAACCCGTAATTTCAAGACCGCAAAAGGGTCTCAAGTTGGCAACAACTGTGAGCCATTCAAGTCGAGCCCAAAGGTTTGAAAATGGACAATGTTGGTGGATGGACCTTGTGATGACTCAACAACTCTTCTAGAGTTTAAGAGAAGAGAGAAGATCAATCACGATGGTGTAAAAAGGGTGATTTTGGACCATCTGTAGACTGACAATGGAGTGTCTAATTGACGAGATTAAGGTATCCAAATGAAGATCGTCGAAAGACCTTTCCATCAAGCCAAAAATCACCAAAATTGAAGTTCGTTTGGGGATCCAACCATGGACTGGTCTATTGGGCCGGTTGGGTGACCCAACCCCCCCCCCCACCCAATTTTCAGTTACAGGGCAGAATCGGGATTTCGGGTTTTTAAACCTTATTTTAAGTTGTAACTCACCTCTAAATGCATTTTTTTTTATTTGCTAGAATGAGGTGGAGGCTTTGGCAAGAGGAGAAACCAAGGAGAAGAGTATATCCCAACCAATCGAAGGCGCTTTGTGACTTAGACCATTGTGGGAACGTTAGGAAAGGTTAGAATTCTTAAACCCTTATCTTTAATCATAGTTTGTGGAAATTTCTCTTCTCTCTAATTGTGAGATCTTGAAAAGAAAGAGTGTTAGGTATCTTGAATGCTCTTCAATTCTTATTCTAATATTCCTTTCTAGTATAAGAGATAATGGTGCGAATCCTTGCGAGGACTTTTTGACTCTTCGAGATGCCTGCGGGTGATTTAGGAGAGCCAATTTGGGGCTTTTTGATCTAGATAGAATTGGATTAAATTGAATGTACCCTTAGGATTCTATTACTGTCAATTAAAATTTTTCAAAGTTTCATTTCGATTCGACTTTGAATGGGTGGTGAAATAAAGACCATTCACTAGTGAGGTTGAGAACTACCTTTTGTTAACCTAGTGGTCAAAATTGTGTTTTCATGGACATATTTTGAGATATCTTTTGAAACACAAATTGGCTCTAATTTATGATTATTAATCGCCCCTCAACCCTAACGGGCGTGAGTGGTCAACCCCTATTATGAATGAAAGGCTATTCGCTGCAACAATCTATGTTTCCTTCAAACTCTAATGTCCATTTTGATTAACTTTAGATAATGGGTGATTGTAACCTTTTGATAATTCAGATTTTATAACTTTATATTTGAATTTGATTTATTCTTGTCCTTTTAATTATGCTATATCATGTGTTGTATGAAATTGTCACTAAACTTAGGTCTTGTGGTGTATCATCCACATGGGTATTTGGGTATGACCAAATCCGGCTAGGTGGGATGTGACAGTAACCTCCTCCCCTACCCCCACCACTTCCCTCTATTTTAGGGCCTCCACCTTTAGTGGGAAACCTTAACCCCATTCCCTTAATTTTAGGAGCCCCACCTTAGTTGAACTCTCCTAGAGAATCCTTCACCCCCAACTTCTCCATTGGGTCCCACATCTCCTCCCCTATGGCTTCTTCTCTTAGTCCCCACATTTTTAGGGTTTCCCCCTCCCCCTGGATTGAATCCTCTCCCTCCTCACCTACCTTAGCCGAGTCTCTCTCTCCTATTCATCTAGTTGTTGACCTACCCTTTGACTCCCAGGCTACTCTACCACCCATCACTTCCCAACCTTCACAAAACACTCATCCCATGATCACTAGATCAAAAGTAAACCCTAGGGCTCTTCTCACATAAATTGATTACACCCACATTGAACCTACTTCCTTTACTATTGCCAACAAATACCCTCACTAGTGGAAGGCTATGGATGAAGAATTCACTACACTTTTGAATAATGGTACTTGATCTCTTGTTCCTCCTCCTCCTTCTCATAATGTCATTGGATGTAAATGGATTTTTCAAGTCAAGCGAAAGGCAAATGGTTCTATTGAAAGATACAAAGCCCGCTTAGTGGCTAAGAGTTTTAATCAACAAGAAGGCCGACTATCAGAAAACCTTTAGCCTGGTGGTCAAACCAATTACCATTAAGCTGGTCTTGGCTCTTGTAGTTTCACAGTCTTAGTCTATTCACCAATTGGATATTCAAAATGCCTTCCTTCATGGGTTTTTGCATCAAATTGTATATATGAAGCAACCACATAGCTTCACTGACTCCTTTCATCTTAACATGTTTGCAAACTTCACCAATCTCTTTATGGTTTAAAACAGGCTCATCGTGCTTGGTTCGACCGGCTTAGCTTCTTTCTAGTTGAATATGGGTTTATTGGCTCTAAGATTGACACTACTTTATTTATTTTTTGTGGATCTATTGGCACTATGTTTATTTTGGTATATATTGATGATGTTATTCTAATGGTAGTTCTGATGCTTTATTGGCCCAATTCCTCAGTGATCTTGGCTCTATTTTTGCCCTAAAGGACTTGGGCTCTCTTCATTATTTTTGGGCATGTCTGTCACTTGATCTCATGATGGCCTTCATCTTTCTCAACATCAATATATTCAAGATCTTCTTAAGAGGAAAAATATGTATGCTTGCAAGCCTATCTCTACTCTTGCCTCCACCATGACAAACTCAGTAAGCTTACAGGTGAATTAATGGTGGATCCTACTCTCTATTGGAGCATCATTGGTGCTCTTTAGTATACAACTATGACTCAGCCTGATATTCAATTTGCAGTCAATAAAGTTTTTCAATTCATGCACTCTCCCACTGTTGATCATTGGTCTATCGTCAAGCACATCTTACACTACCTAAAAGGAACTTCCTCTAATGGCATTTTTATTCATCATCGATCTCCGAATTCTTTATCGATTTTCTCTGGTGCTAATTGGGTCGGTTGCCCTAATGATCAAAAATCTACTAATGGCTACGCTATCTTTTTATGCTACAATCTTATCTCTTGGAGTTCTAAGAAGCAATAAACTGTAACTTGCTCTAGTACTAAGGCGGAATATGGAGCTCTAGCAAATGCGGCTGCTGAACTCACTTGGTTACAATCTTTGTTAACAGAGTTAATGGTTTATCTGCCTTCTACTCCTATTCTTGGTGTGATATTATGGGGGCCACATATTCTTACAGTCAATTATGTCTTCCATGCACGTACTAAACACGTGGAGATTGATTTTCATTTTGTTAGGATAAGGTTGCCAAAGGGTGATCTCCAAGTTCTGTATCTATCTACTAAGGATCAGCTTGCAGATATCTTCACAAAGCCTCTATCGCATCAACGGTTCAATATTCTTCTAAGTTTGAGGGGGCGTGCTAAGGATAATAATGGTCTTTCGCAGTTTGAGGGCAAAACAGGAAAATCACTGGAAACCCTAGCTGAATCTAGGGTTGCCCTAGCCGCCACTACTCTATGCATGCAAGGCTTCAAGAACTCCACTCAAACTCAACTATCTCCTTGCATGCAATACTTCAAGTACAAGACTCAAACTCAACTACTCAAGAGACTCCATCAGATTACATCTTATCCACAAGTGGATTAGACTCAGAGTTGCACTCGAACACTGAGTTTCTTATACTGATTTCTCTCTCTCTCACACACCAAAAACATGTATCTCTAACCCTAACTCATGGCTTTTAACAAGTACATACCTTCCCTCCATAACTCCATATCTTCTCTTTCATAGCTAGTAGGGGAGATTCATTCCTTACCGAGAGCAAATGACATCAATCCTTTAGAACATGTTCTAGGCTATTGTTTATTCAGTTCAAACAGTGATGTAACTTCTTTTAAAATCATTTTAGACTCTACTTGGACTCATCCATAAACAAGAGAGGTTGCGGTTGTTTAGTTTGGGACTGGGGAGGGATCTTCATAATAGCCAAAATGATAATGACCAATGGAGAATGATGGAATTAGAAGGCACTCGTGATGTGATTCAGCTAGCTCTACACCTCAAAATAGGTAGAGTAACCTGCGATTTTAGTCCTTAATGGACGGTCCAGTTCATTGGATTGAGCCATTAGCAGTTTATCTAATGAGGTACTTACATACATATCTAGTTTTGAGTTTATAAAATTTAATTATGTAAATAAATCTGTGAATCAATTTGCAGATTACTTAGTCAAGGGAGCTTATTTGTAGTTTTACCTTAAGAGAGTCTGGGGACTTGTAGATACTACTACTCTTGCCTTCAGGATTATTTCCCTACTTAAGAGAGCCTAATATATGTTTCCTTCTAACGAAAAAAAAAAGTAAAAAAGTTAAAATCTCAATGATGCAAAAGGTACAAAAAAGCCATAATAAGAGCACCATGGTTGCAGAGTTTGTCACCAGAAACTATCTTTTTCTTGGTGAGAGCTAGACATGAAGATGGATTACATGGGTTGTCTGAGTGGGAAGTCATTTCCTTGTCGATGCACCAGAAAGCATATGGAAGAAAGATGACTAAAGTAATGAGAATCACACTATCACTTGGTCCTTATCTGTCCTCTCCCGCTTTTTCTCTTCCTTTAGCACTTCTTCCCTTGTGCTTTGTCCTTGCAAATACTGCATCAAGGCTCCCATTGTCCCCCCACCCCATCCAATCAAGCATGTCTTATAATTCATAACTAAACTTTTTTTTGGGTAATCAGCTAAACAATGAGAAGAACGGATTTTTTTGGTGAATGGGCAGTGAAGGGACCATACAGTCATAAATCAACATCAATTTTCTTTTTCTTTTTCTTTTTCCCTAATAAGTGAAAATAAATGAACAACAATGTCTAACTCCTACTTGTGAATGATGGAAAATATTTTCATTGTTGCAGGATATGTTATGAATGCTAATCAAAAGCCTTATGTGGTAGAAGGAATACATAATCATTGAATTTTACAACTGTTTGTGATTCATTGCTCGGTAAGAACTATAGAAAAAGAAAAGATGTAGCTTTCTGGGGTCACACTAGACTGGTTGGTCGAAGGTGAGGCGAACGGAAGATGAATCTCCTTTCTCTATTTGAAAACGGAAGATGCATAGTAGATGGATAAGTGGCATAAGATAGAATCCCTTCACTGTGCTTTGATATTCGATCGAGACTCTTTTAGAATAATAGAAAAGACAGTATTGATTTGTGACATTTGTTACAACACAAAAAGTTAATTATGACATCTCATTGGTAGATTTTTTTTATTTTTTTTTTAACAGTAGATTCGCTTATATATATTGAGTTATCGAATTGAAAATCTCCTGGTTTGATGTTGGAAAGAATTAAGAGTAAAAAAGTTGGATTTTAATAGCAAAAAGATCATCCGAGTGAGGCAGGCGATCCCTGTATCACTTTCCAAGTTCTAAACCCATCTGAGGTTGCTTGGATGAATTGATAGAATGGGTTATTTTATGAGATAGCATGAACCAACATAGTGATGATAAAGAGATTCCTCCTGAAAGAAGGATTCCCCCATCGGATAATCTCAGAAACATCCTATTATGGGTTATGGTCATTTTTCCTAATTCATCAATGTCAACTAAACAACAGAAGAAAAAAAAAAGAAAAAGTTGATTTTTTCCACACTTTATGGGACAAGGGTTGTTGCCAAAATGTTTCTTTCTCAATATTATGACACTTTTGGAGTTTGGTTAGAGAGGCTAATAGCATGATGGAATGCCTAATAAGGAGGATTCTTCGAGATTTACCCAGCGTGAAAAGAAACAGAACCAGAGAAGGAAAAGGAAAAGGGCTAAAAAGCAGAGGACCAGCAGCAGAGAGAAAGAGAGATGGGTAGGGTAGAAGACAAAGTTGCCACCAAGAAAGGAAAAATGAAAAGAAAGTAGAAACCAGAAGACGTACAGCACGCGTCAGTACAGTTGAGGGCTGATGTCTGTTCTGACGATTGACAAGTGATGACAGGGGAGAGCTGGTCGATGGGCCACATTCTCTCTTCTTCTTTCGGTGCTAACTAACAGACAGATTGGTGATTGGTCGCTCTCAGACCCTCAAAACGGTTCGTGATTTGGGGATGGTTTTACAGGCTTCAAAGAACCTATCATATCTCATCGTCATCATCACTTACACGCTCACTGATTTCCACCAGTAAAAAGAGAAATTTAAAGCAAAGCTTGACGATGACAAGAATCAGGTAAAAAAGAAATTCTCTTTCTTTCACTAGTTTTTGTGTAGAAAAAACAGAGAGACCGATTTGCATTTGCTTTCAGGGTCAACAGCTAATCCACCAACCAATCTTTTTAACAAATTGGAAGATTTCTTTGTTACCATTCAATTCTTTCCCCCCTCTCCCCTCCTCTCTCTCTCTTGCTCTCTATACTGACTGACAAGAGCGAATGGAGCTTGTGGTCCTCACACACCCTTCTCTCTTTTTCACCTTTTCCCCTGATTTCTGCTTCTCTTCGTCCTTCACTGATCGTTTCTTCTCTTCTTTTGTCTCCCAAGGTCTTGGATTCCCTAAGTCTTCCTCCTCCTCTTCCGCTTGTGCCTGTAATTTCGACGAATGGAGGCGATGAGTAGCCGGCACGAAGGGAAGCGTGGGGGTAGGGAGAAGGCGAAGAAGGAAGTAGTTGCGATAGTTGAGGAGGACCCAGATGACGAGGAGGACGAAGAAGGTCTTGGTTACGAAGATGACAAGAAAAAAAGGCCGACGGTGGCATTTTCCGCTACTAAAAAAGGATCCGGTGGATGCGGTGGTGGTGGGGTGTCGCCGCCTAGCTGCCAGGCTGAGAAGTGCAACGCTGATCTGTCTGATGCTAGGAAGTATCATCGCCGTCACAAGGTCTGCGAGCTTCACTCCAAAGCCCCTGTTGTTCTTGTCGCTGGCCTTCGCCAGCGCTTCTGCCAGCAATGCAGCAGGTCCACTTGATAACTCACTAAAGTTTCCTCCCTTTTTTTCTGTATTTCCCCTAAACAGATTCGTAATTCAAAAGAAATTTCGAGTTTGGAACTATGTTCATTTTTCTTGCGTTAGCTAATTGTAGTGAAATTTCATCCCAACTTACCTTTTTCTCTTTTGGGCAACTTACCGAAAACCTGCTAAATTAACTAGTTTGCCTGATAGTTTTTGCTTCTTAAGCTTGTCCGTGTTGATCTTTCTGTATGCGAACATGGGTTTTAATTTTGAGCTCTGGTGTCTGCAATCTGCAATCTCATGGTAGAATCTCTATTTGTTCCAAGTCATCAACGAAAAGTAAGAACGGGCTTTTCAGAATTTTGGGAATTTCCACTGAGGCTGAGTAAACAAATGAACCTTTGTGCCCCAAGGTCGCCTCACACCTGAAGGGCACTTACCAAAAATGATAACATCCTATATAAAGAAAGCAAGCAACTCCATGTTTCAGCTCTAAGGAACTGATTCTGCTGAGATGGTTTCAACCACATTGTCTGCTTGCTAAGTTCAGTATGATTCTTGTGACATAATAATGGAGTCCATGATTTTTCTTTTTCTTATTGTGCAGTACTTTAAGACATTTGTGGTTTTTTCCCCTAAATCATAGCCATCAATTTGGTACTGTAAACATAGATTTTCTGTTGTCTTAGTCTTCCATGCATATATAGTTATCTAAGAAAAGTAAGACACTGATCATATTCCTCCATTTTCTCCCTCATCATCCTTTGTTATTTTGACCTGCATATTACAATTGTATCCTACTGCTCAGGTTCCATGAACTGACGGAGTTTGATGAGGCAAAGAGGAGCTGCCGGAGACGTTTGGCTGGACACAATGAACGGCGAAGAAAGAGTTCAACTGACTCTCAAGGAGAAGGTTCCAGCCGCAAGGAAAACCATTGTAGGCAGGCTGACCAAAGTGGGAGGATGCCAATAAGCCTCCAAGGAAATGCCTCCTATAAACATTTCCAGATCAGATAAGATTAATTGTTAACTCTCAAGCATGCTCTCTCTCTTCTGTCATCCGATGGCTTCCTTTGACATGCTGGTACTACTGTTATTTATTCCAATGTATGGAAGATTTGTATCTAAGTCAAATGCAAAATCTAGCAGCAGAGTCATATCCATCTATGGTCCTGCCCAACTGCTGGTTACGGCATTAGGTTGAAACTGTTCTACTCCACTACTTCTTTCAAAGTACTGTTTCATGTGGGTAACCTTATGTCTAATTATCTACTTGTTCTTCATTCTAACTGAATGAATACTTACTACTTTATTATGCTTAAGAAGGGTGATTGTGTAACTTTTTTATCTCATGAATAAAGGTCATGCCCATGTTGAAGTTTGTTCGAGAATGCTCTGAGCTTAACATAAAGAGATTAGCCTTGATCAAGAGGCACTTGATCAATCATGCTCTTTGGGAGGGGTTTAATTAGTGGTGGCCACAGAAACTCCTTGTGCATGCATGTATTGCTTCCATTCTTTCTTTCTTTTGTTTTCTTCCCTCATCCCCATGATGGTGGTTCCTCCCTTCATGCTCCATCAGTTGTGATCCTTTGTGACTTCAAAGTTACATATTTTTCTCGTAGCTTTTTAGGTTTTATTTATCAGGAGGCTCATTGCTTTGGCCATTTGTATGTTTTGTTTTTGTTTAATGCTTTCTGGATTTTAATATATCATGATTGCTATTCTTTGCGGACTGGTGAGGTGTATATATTGATGATGTTGTGAATGCACCTAATATACACTATGCCAGTTGCAATCTAGTGCTTTGCTTGTAGATAACAGTTGCACAGCTTGTGCATGCCAGAATTGATCTTTTTCTTTACCAACAAAAAAAAAAAAAAAAAAGAATTGATCTTTTTCACTGCTCCCTTTGAACATGTATAAGGTTGAGTGACATCTAGATATATGAAGCAATTCAAATTTACCGATTAATACGTCCCATTTCCAGCAATTTTTAGTTCAATATGGTTGTACCTCAAATATTTCTTCCTGTCCGTGTTCGAGGCAAAAAAAGGGGAGACTAGAAATAGTTTCTTTTCTTCATGTGTCTTTTCTCCTCTGACTTGGATTGAATCTATGTTTCTTGAAGGTGCCAGGATATTTGTGTGTTTGCTTACCTACTCTATGTTACTTCCTCTTACAGGGGTCAAGATAGTATTATTTAATCCATTTTCATGGTTAGTTTTGTCCAATATGCTATGGGCTTTGCTTAGCTCTTAAAGATATTTGTTTACCAGAGCATGTTCATCAGTTTCTTTGATGTGCATAGCGTCAATAGATAGATACTTCATAGTGGCTGTCAGTAGCATACTTTTTTGTGTAATGATTTTTAATGTTTCATAGCACTACAATGGTTCTCTTTGTTTCTTGTTTCCCAGTAAGATTGTTGGTCCATTTGCTCTGTGTGTCTTTCAACTTGCTGGCATATGTCTCTCTTTTCTATTTCTTTTTTTTCCTTTTTAGTTCCATTTCTTTTGGGGGTCAGATACCACCCAGGGAATACGTGTTTCTCATTCCACAAGATTACACATGTAAGTGAAAACCTGCAATTTCAAAATAAAACACCTCCAAAAGAATTCATGTATTAACAAAGTCCAGAAATTTGTTGAAGAAAATCTATCCTTTTCAGGGACTGTAACTGTTCTTAATTACACTACGAGAGGGTATAAAATCTCACTTGATTCTAATTAGGTTGCAATTTTAGCTGTTAACTACATGGTATAGCATCCATTACAGAAGGAAAGTGGCATCACTGGTATACCTTCTGTAACAAAAAACTAGCATCCTTTCCTCTGGATTCATGTCACATTTCTGTACATCTTAACAGCATAATCTTGTTACATGTTGCAATGCTTCATTAATTTTGCTGGTGCAACCTGAAAAATTCAGTCAAACCCTTTTAGGTGGATTCGAAAACCTTAAATTCAAATAGATTTGACTGGAAGGCAAGGCGTGTGTTGTTTTTTTGTTGTTGTGTCTTCTGAGTGTTCATGCCAATGAAATTTATTGTTTCTTGAGCACTAGGATGCACTAGATAGCTTGTGATTGTTAACAACTCTTCTATTGAACGATTTGATCATCTTTTGTTTTTCCAGGAGATTCTCTTTTGGATTTGATATGAACCTAATTGCTGTTGGATAAGAAAATTGCAATGCACACACCTGGACTGATAAACCCTTAATTTTCCACAATGGATACCTGTTCCTAGACTTACACTTGAAGCCTTCAAACAATAAATTCCTTTTATCCTTGTCTTGGTAGTTGACGTGGTTTCCTAGAAACTTTTCAGTGGGATTTTAACTTGCATTTAAGGTCTTAATTGTTTGATGAAACCATCCATGACTTTATTTTCCTATCTCATCATTGAAGTTACATAATTATGGCCACAACCCTTAAAAGGGCTTATCTCCTCCTTTTTTTCAACCCTTATCTGGGGATGTGGCACACACCAAAAACTTACATGTATTAGTTTTGGTGTGGCAGGTAAGTAGTTAGTATGATTGGTATGCTTCTTTACAGATAAGAGATGCAGTCACTGTTCTGCTCTTAGATTCTTTGAATCAATGGCAGGAATTTTGTGAATTTTGAGTCATGCTATCCTTCACACAAGCAATCTTGTTTATCTTTTACCTTTGCTCTGGATAAAAAGGGATTAGCAATTGAAGTGGATTATTCTCACTAATTTTTACATAACACCCTGTCACTGCATTACCAACTGTGTTCAACAAAGTGGGTGATGTACATGATGGTGAATATTTGCTGATTAATGTAGTTCAGTTGGACGAGGTTGTCACTGGGATTGGTTGGGTAATGGGGGAAAGAGAGTTGAATAATTGAAAACAGATTCTGAAAGGCTATGATTATTCTTTCAGTAGGCGTTTGCTTACTCTGATGGCTTTCTTTGATTTGGGGGATGTTCACCTCTAGGGAGAATGATCCTATCATGCCAGTAAGTTCTCTGTTTTTTTTCCTCCCAGGTGATCACCCTTGAAGTAAAGAAATAAGAGTTCAACATAATAGTGGTGGAAGTTCCAACTTCCAACAACACCTGTGTAAAGAGAAAATTCTACCACCCTTAGTAATATAGTCAGCATGCCTATTAAAAGACCTATTTACAAACTGTAAGTCAATATAGTAAGTTTCTTACTGAGAGCTTGTTTCTCTAGAATGAGATGTCTGGTCCTTGATTATATGATTATAGCTTCTAAGCAGACAGTGAAGGCAGCATATGTACTACATAAAAGTCTTCCCATAGCAATCCTAGTAGTTAAAACTATCATGGCCCTGCACTTAGAAAGGTCTACTGTGCTGGACTTCCTTGTCATGATGATAGTTTCAGGCTCGCATAACACAAAACGAATTGAGGTGAAAGCTCAGCCAAAGACCAATACGTTGACTTGGGCGGATCGTGCCCGATCCAAGGGGTTGATAGTTCAGCAGCAACAAGAAAATGGGAAACCTATGGTCCTTTGAGAGCCCAGAAAAACCTTTTCTTTGAATGAGAGAAAACATGGTTTGTTCTAGACCTGTAAATGGATAATCAAAATCTTCTTCCGAATTCCCATTCGTATTCGTTTAAGGATGTCTGTATCCGGAATTTTTCTTATCGAAAAATATCCGTATTTGTCCTCTAAGCAACCGGATTCGGATTCAAATAATTGATTGTTGAATCGAATAACATCCGGATAAAAATTTATCCAGATAAAGTATTCAACATTTTTTCTTTCTCTGAAACTAAATAATAATCGGATTCAAAAACTGGTAATCAGTAACCAGATAATTGGAAATCGAAAATTACCCGGTTAGAGTAAAGTATTAAACATTTTTCTCTTAAAAAGGGCTGCTAATCAGATTCGAAAATTGGAAATTGTAAATCAGAAATCAAAAAATAATAAAATAACAATCACCAATCAATAATCAGCTAGTCTATAGGATCGGATTATTATCGGATATCATATAAAGTTCCGGATTCGAATTCAAATGTCTTTTCTAAATTTCTACCTGATTCAAATTTAGATAGCAGTTTTGCTATTCGAATTTGGATACGAGTGAATACAAAAATATTGGCATTTGATGAGTCAATTGGTCCTCCTGCTATTTGAAGAACCAGACACGGATGAAACAATATGAGCAGCTCGGTCAATATTATGGCGTTCCCATTCTCTGCCACATGAGGAATGAATCATGAATCCCCACCCCCAATGCATTCAAAAACAAAAATTACCAATTGTTTGTGACATGATAGAAAATTCTTTCTTTAGTATTCTTTGCAATGTCCGCAATCTCCATTCGTATTCCTTTATCATACTCTGTTCTTTCTAGCCCAGATCAATCCAAACACTTGATGAAAAGCACAGGTGATTTTCAATGCAACATGTCGATTTATGAACTCATAACAGAGATTAAGGGGGCCATAGATTACTAGTTTAACACAGAGATGAGCGGGGCCATAGATTACTAGTTTAACACAGCTTTCTATTAATGAAATGAGATTTTTTTCGGCTACAGGATAAGTAGAAAACGGTAGAATTTTGGGAAGATAGGCTTCGGTTGGCAAGGAAAGATCTGTTTCTCATGGAAAATTATCATATATGAGATCAGATTCGAGGGGAAAATCTTTCCAATGCCACCCAAACTTTTCGTTCCTTCTTTATCTTCCGATCCAGTCTTCGATTCTGTTTGTTCTTCGTTTTTGTAAGTAAAAGATCTGATCGAATATAATTTTCGTTTGACTGACGAGGCCAAAAAACATCCATTACTAGAAAAGTGGAAACAAATATCCAAAAGTTGTCACGAGAATTGGAGAGGCTACAAATCCAACCACCCGAGCTGTTCTCACAAGATAAAGCAAATATACTGGTTGAGCTATTGGCTGAAGAGCTATCTAGAGAGGAACAAATTTGGCTGCAAAAATCAAGGATCTCTTGGCTTCAAGGAGGAGACAATAATACAGCCTTCTTCCATGCATCAACGCTTCAAAGAAAACAAACAAACAAGATCTTGAAAATCAAAAGAAACAATGGCACATGGACAACTGAACCCAAAGAGATTACTACGGCAAAGGGTCCATGGTCAAAGCCATCCTAATTAAAGTCCCCTTCCCTTGAACTTGAACTTGAAATTGATTGAAGTTGCATTACATAGAAAAATTGAACCTAAACATTTAATCTAGAAATTAGAATCCAACAAAGCAATCAAATAAAACTAGAGAAAGCCTAAATGAACTAAAGAGAAAGAAAAATTGTAGACGGCCTAAAACAAACTAAAGAGAAAAGAAAGTATGCTCCTCCAAGCTCCAGAAACGTTCTCATTTGCTGAAGTATGCTTTCCTTTTATAAAATAATTTCCTAGATTACATAGGATATGATTCTTGACAGAATTTGAATCAAACTCAAAGTTCCAATCTGACTCAATCAATGAGGGTTTGGCATACTTAACGGAATAACTTAGAAATATCAAATGCACAATTTCACCACTGTATTTGAGGGTCAATAAGTCGTGAAGCTCTCCTCCAAAAATCAGCTCGATCGGACACCAGATGATCATTCGATGAAGGGATTGATCGAAACTGGACAGAGATACTCAAAAACGGGATTTTCCCCTCTTCCTTCTCTGAATATGATTATTTTTCCTCTTTTTCCTTATTTGATCAAAGTCCCAAATAGGAAATAAAATATTGAAGCATGCAAGGACTCTTTCTCTCCATGTTCTTCTTTATTTCTAAGATATTTTGGAGTTGGCCCATAATCACATATTTAGCCCATCATGCTCCAAATTAGGCTCATTTTTACACTTGAGAAATTGAACGGACCTCTTGACGTGTAAAATTGCATGTTTCATATAAAAACTCCAAATGTTTGCTTAAATATTAAAAAGTCCTAAAATTTACAAAAATAACATAAAATCCAAGGTAGCTCCACTTTAAGTGTATAAAATGCATGCTTTATGCCCTAAGATTTCACACAAATGCTCCTGGTCTTGATGGCCTCCCCCCAATGTTTTTTCAAAAGTTGTGGGACTGTGATCGGGACGATTTGATCAATTTTATTAATGAACTTTTTACTTCTGGATATATAGAACCTAACATAAATTCATCTTATATTTGTTTGATACCTAAAGTTCCTTTTCTAGATTCTGCAGATAAATATAGACCCATTAGTTTGGCAGGGGTGGCAGTGAAGGTGACCTCCAAAAACATTGCCAACAGACTTCAATCTATCCTTCCAGAGGTGGTGAGCCCCTACCAATCAACATTTGTACCATCGAGGCTTTCTCTGACAACATCATTATGGTACATGAGTTGTTCCATTACATCAAAAAAAAAAAAAAAGGAAAGGAAAGAAGAAGCTGGTGGGCCTAAAGTTAGACATGAAGAAAGCATATGACATGTTAGAATGGACCTATATTAAAGAAATTCTACTTAAACTTGGTTTTTGTGAACAACAGGTTTCTTTGATTATGAGTTGCATCACCTCAATCAATTATAATCTATTGATCAATGGTAACATTAGACCCACTATCACTCTCACAAGAGGCATTAGACAAGGAGACCCCCTTTCCACAACTAGTTTTATTCTTTGTGCTCAAGTGCTTAGGTCCCTCATTAAGCAAGAAGAAGATAGAGGAAATATATAGGGTATACGTGTGAGGAATAGAGCACCAAGTATCTCACATCTGCTCTTCGCAAATGATACTCTCTTATTCTCAGAATTAAAAGTTACAGACTATCTTCAACCTCAAAATCCTTCTTGATATATATTGCAGAGGTAGTGGGCAAGCTATAAACCTTCACAAATCTAGCTTGGTGTTCAGCCCCAACACTCAACCTAGATTCAAGAAGTGGTTCTCCCGAATTCTTAAAGTGTCCTACAAGAAGGAACCTACCAAACACTTGGGTTTACCGCCAGAGACTAGTATCTCTAAAGCTAATACCTTTGCATATTTGAAAGACAGGGTGAATGCAAAACTTGATAGTTGAAAAGTGCAGTTGTTGTCATATGCAGGAAAAGATACACTTTTGAAAGCTGTCACCTTTGCCTCTGACAGTTTGCAAGAGGCCATTTCAAAATCCCTCAAAATGTCCATAAATACTTGAGGAAGGAAACAGCAAATTTCTTTTGGAGAGTGGAATATGGGAAGAACAAAAACACTTTAGGTATCTTGGGAAAGACTATGTCAATCTAAAGAAAAAGGTGGCCTTGGCTTCAAGGATTCAAGTAGTCAAAATATAGCTCTACTCACTAAGGTGGCCTATAGATTATGGAGTAAACCTAATACTCTTTGGGCAAGGTTCACAAAAGCAATTTACTTCCCCGATGGAGAATTTCATGATGTAAAAATTGAGAATCAACCATCATGGGCTTGGAGAAGTATAATGGAAGGAAAGAAGGTGCTAATAAATAATCTTGTTTGTCAAGTGGAGAAGGGCAACAAAATTCAAATATGGGGTGATAAGTGGATACCAAACTCAAAGGACTACACAATCCTTTTCCCAAGGCTGGATGGATGCCAACTGACTCTAGTTGAAGAGTTGATAAATGCTGAAAATAGAACATGGAAACGGGAGCTACTAGAACATTTCTTCCACCCAACAGATGCAACCAACATTAAAAAAAAATCATTTTAGCCTTTTCCCAAGAGAATATAGGTAGGTTTGGGGTGCTAGCAAGAAAGGAAACTTCTCTGTCAAGAGTGCTTACCATGCTGTGATCAATGCCAAATAACAAAACAGCAAAGAAAGAGCTAAATCATCTCATCTACCTAGATGAAAATCTATTGATAGCAACACTTGGAAATTTATATGGAATTGTCAAGCTCCACAGAAAATGAAGCATTTCATATGGAGAGCACGCGCTGATGGCCTTCCCGCGGGTGAGGCAATGGTTAGAAGACACTTCAAAGTGGATGAATAACGCCAAAGATGTTTGAATGCAAAAGAAGATATTCATCACATCATGTTTGACTGCCCATTTGCAGGAAATTTTATGGTTCACTTGCCCTCTTGGTTATACTCCACCAACAAATCCTTCACTGGAGCAATGGTTGGAAGGCTTGAGGAAAATAAATATGAGATCTAAAGAGGAGACATACAAGTTCTACAGTTTGTCTCTTCATATATTGGCACATATGGCTAGCTAGGAACAACTTGCTCTTTAGAAAGGAAAACAAAAACCCTATGGAAGTGGCAGAAGATGTAGCAAATAAGGTTGTACAAGCCCATGATGAATTTTGGAGAGCTAAAAAGCCCAATCAATCCAACAGACCTTATTTGTCTCAGCATCAAAGCATGGGCCCCATTAGAAATTTGGACTTGCCCCCAACAAATCCCAAGTTGGAAGCTCCTCCAGTTGGTTGGTTCAAAGCAAACTATGATGCCAGCTTCAAAGAAAGTGGGCCAACTATGGGCCTCGGGCTAATCATTAGAGATTCACAAGGGCGAGTGAGATTAGCAGCATCAAAACCAGTTCCTTTCAATCGGCAGCAATTGGGGAGGCTCTGGCAATCAAACTGGCGATCCTATATGCTTTGGGTGAAGGCTTTGCAAAGGTCATCATCGAATCAGGTTGCAAAGAAGTGTTGAGCTACATTCAAAATGCCGGTCCAATTAGAAGAGACTTTGAGCCCATCATTGCAGATATCAAACATCTTACTCCCTATTTTGAACCATGTAATTTTAACTTTATTCCTAGGCAGGTCAATTCTGTTGCTGACCACCTATCCAGGAAAGCCGATGTCTCTGGCGGTAGCGACTGTTTGGCCTAATTCCACTTCCTGGCTTATAGATTTGATCTCTACGGCCTCAGTTTTACCGTCTTTAGAATGAAGCTTTTTTTTTCTACCAAAAATGAAGTTCTAGTTGGATGAGAAGATGTACAAAATAGTATGGCCATGGTTCCTGTTTAGGTGAGGGTATTGCTGTCACCAAGCTGGATGAATTCATCCATAGATGAGTAAGCTATAGTAAATTGGTCTTAGCAAAAGAAACACCATCTACCACGCCTTCTTGGACGGCTTCATCTTTATTAGCAAAAGTGCAGGAGTCCACCCTAGTATATACAAGTTTCTTATCACAGACCATAATAACACTCCATTGCCACCCAATCAACTGATGGATTACTGGTTAAACACGAAGCTTTCAATTATTCCATTAAATCTTCTAATTTTTATTTCCCTTTTTTTTCAAAATTTGGTTTTGATTTATTGTTATTCACTCTCATGTATACTTTCTCACACTCTCTTTGTTAGTATTTTTGTTACTGTTTAGTTAGAGTGAAGAGGTAGGGGTATTAAAGTAATTTTATAGAAAGAATGGCAAAATTGTCATTTCAAGTTGAAACATAATAAAAAATGGTTGAAGGCTAACTATGGCCTGTGGGTAGGTAATTTTAAGATTTGTGAAAACTAGAAAATCAGTAATATTTCCCAAGTGAACAATCAAGAGTTTCAGTCCAACTTAAATAGGTACCTAAATTAAAAAAATTCAAAAAAGTAAAATAAAAATCTACCATGAGTTTGGTTTTCTTATTATTTCAACTAATTTTTTTTTCATTTAGGCAGGTCATCTAGGATTACTTGGTTGGTAAAACCTACATCTCTTAGTGAAGTGACTGTGGTCTGATTATGTCTGATGGTATATTATGTAATACCCTCAACTCCAATGTATAAAAATCGTTCGTTCCAAAAAAAAAAGGGGGTAATTTTATCTAAACTCCCTAAGATTTAACTTAGGTCACTTTTAACCCCCAAAAAGATGATGTTTTGCATTTGTTGAAGAAGTGCAATTCGATGAATTGATCCTGATATTCTCTCCTTTGACGAAATAGTAATGGAGTCCTGCGAAAATCAGAGAGGTGAAGACTTAAAAGATGTCAAAAACCCTAAATAGAAGGAAACCGAAGCAGTTGTAGGTGCAAAAGAAGGTGCCAAGTTAATGCTTCTAGAAATACGAGAGAATTATTAAGATTTGATTTCGTATCCGATGCTGTACCAGAGTTTTCTGATCTCCATTGGGTTTGATTAGTTAGGAACTACAACTGATTTGATAGTGGATGCTGCTTGCAAAACTCTGCTACTCAAAACGTAGGTGCTACCTCCACGAATTCCTGGAGAAACACCCAATACCAGCGCCCAAACAGATTCCTGCTTGCTGATCTCTGCTTTCTCTGTTGTGTACCTGATAAGCAACTCCATTTGCCTTTCAGCCCAGCGCACACCCAACAAAGAAGCCTTGCTTCAGCCTCACTACAAGAGAGCCCAACTCCAGCCTCAATAGTCTCCCAATCTGCCTCAAAAGAAAAGCACACATGCAAGGGAGATGATGCCAGCTAAGCGTGTAGGGAAACCACCAACATGAATGGAAGACTATGAAACTAACTAGTCGTAACTGATTTCTTCCTTAGAACTTACAAAAGGAAGTTCATTGTAATCAATTGATATGAATTTTGTTCAAAAAAAAAAAAAAGATATGAATGATATCAAGATACTTTCTCTTCTCTCTCTTTCTTCGAGTTTGCAACTACTCGAAAATTGTCTTGTTCTTAAGCTTGAATCTCTAATTGCAAATTTAAGCTGAACATTTGACCACAATACTAGGAAATGAACTTGAATGTTGTGCATTTAATGTGCAGAACCTACTGCCTAGGATAGAGATCGAGATCTCAACTTAAATTTTGATCTTGACCGTCCTTTTCACAAGTGGGTGAAAAGCGAAATAGACGGTCGAGATTTTGATCTTGACCATAGGTAGCACAAAGTTTTATATAATGAAGAGGTTCATACATAACTGGTACTTTGTTGTATCTTCTCTGATTCTCGAAATCGTTATCATAGCGAAAATCGACAAGTCATGGATAGTGCAGAGCATCGTCGATTTTTTAATTCTTGGGATATTAACATGGCTTACTTCCATCCGCAGGAAGGTCATTTAGTTTGGTCCAGGCCTCGAGAGGGATGGATAGCCATTAATTGTGATGGATCTGTGCACTCTAACTATGGTGGCTATGGTGCAATTAGCTGTGATGAGAAAGTTTTATTTGCAGTTGCAGCCAGTTGCCAAGACAATAATGTGCTATGAATGGAACTACAAGCCATGGCAAAGAGACTACAAACTGCAATAAACTAGGGTTTTCATTCGGTGGAAGTAAGGAGTGATTCCGCCCAGGCAGTTACTTAAGTTACTAATCCTGATGCGGCGCTCTAGTGTGTGCATGATCTTCTGGAATACATAGGGGACATTTGCGAAGCCTTTGTTAATTATGTTTTTGTTCATAACTTACGTGAGGTTAATGTTGCAGTAGACTTCTTGGCTAACCATGTCCAAGATTACACTAAGATTTCTTTGCTTGTTAGACATCTGCCACACCATCTGAGTGACATCGTTCATGATGATAGGAGTGGTCATGTTATTATCGTTTGTAATCTACTATTAAGTATATAATATTATATAATATACGCATTTTATTCCAAAAAAAAAAATTGCGCATTTAAAGTGCAACACTGAAGTTTGTATCAACACTAAAATACTATCATCAAAGATTCGATCTCCAAAAATTCCTCTTCAATCATTAAATATTGCCTCGATCGCACAAGCAATGCTCGGGGGAATTAGGTTTTCAATTTTTTTTCCCTTGTGTTGGACTATTTAGTCAATGGAGAGAAGATCCGGATCATTTTGTCGAATTGCAATTCCTCGACAAAGGGCTTCCATTTTTAATTTCGCCAAGGGAGCTTGCTAAGATGGGCGGGAGTTCTTGGACTTCACCTGGGCCATAATCGTTGAGTGCAGCACCAGTGTTCTTCAAAGCAATGGTGTAGGCAAAATGAGCAGTGGCAAAAGCGTTACGAGCGGTGACGACATCTTTCATGAACTGCTTGTGATCTTTGCGGTGAGATACAACTTCTTCATTCTCGATCTTGGATTGGGTACAACTCATCTTGCTGGTTTTGAAGATTTGAGCTTCCTCTGCAGCTGAAGGAGTGATTCTACAGGCTAGGCTTATGTAGGGGGGGTTACTTTTTACGTAGCATTTTCTGTACACAGAAGTACCTCACAACATTCAGTTCTACTACTGCTTCAATCTTCTTTATCGGTTTAGGGCTTTGGTGCTAAGGGTTCTTCTATAATATGTTAAGTAGCAGAAATTAGAAGTTTCTTCCTGCAAATTTCAGAAATGGAGACGAAGGTTCGAACGAAAAAAAGAGATACACGGCGAAGTTTTAGCAGTTTTTGCCTGTATTTTTATCTCGTTCGGCCATTCTGACCAAAACATTTTCAAATTTCAGCCGAATTTCGATAATATGTTTTACCCAAAGGGAAGTAGAATTCCAGGCGAATTGGCGAATTTTGCCGAAAATTTCGGCGAAAATTGACAAAAATCTCGCCATGTTTCGAAGTGATATAATTAATGGCAAAGTGGCAGGAAGCACGTGGAGTGTACTAAGTAAGTTGATTTTTTAATTTAAATAATAAAAAATATAAAACCAAACAGGCAAGCACGTGAAGACGTGAAGTGTAAGTTATCTTTTCAATTTAAGTAATAGAAAAAGTAAAAAAGAAAATCCAAACGAAATATCTCCACCGCCATTCTTCTTCTCTCTGGTCGCGTCACCGGTCTCTAAGCTCTCCCTCTTTGCTCTGATCGCATATCCGGTTTTTCATTTGGCTTCAGGGAAGTTGATGTTATCGTCGAATTCATTTGATCGGCCATTTGAGCTTAATCGATTTCGTATCATACTTTTCTTCAAGCTTCTAGTACAGATTCAAAGCATTTTTTTTGGATTTTTTTTCTTACATTCTGCCGCCGTGAGATTTCATTGTGGTTTTCTGTAGTTTTGCCTTCTGCGGGTGTATGTCTCTTCTTCACCGCCGGAAACTTGACTGATTTGCATTAGTTTGTTAATTTTGAGTTATGTTGTTACCCTTTCAACTTTCAAATTCGCAAAGTTTTACGAATTTTCGCCAATTCGCCGGCAAATCGACCCTTTTTCGGGCGATTTTCCGGCGACTTTTGAAAATATCGATTTCGAAGGGTTTTTTATTTCGCTAGTCTTCGAACCAGGCGAATTTCGCCGAAATATAGTTCACTGGTTTTACCATGCCGGTTCCCTTCCAAAATTTCTTCTTGAGTGAAGAAAACCTAAGGCTGCGTTTGTTTGCAAAGGTGGGGTGGGAAAAAAGGGGTGGGAAAAAAAAACATATGGATCCCACATGTAGTGGGGTGAGGGAGAAGAAAAGGAAAGGAAAGGGTTTTGTGGAAAAGATATGGGGTGGGTCCCACTTTTTACTTTTTCCAACTTTCCCACAAAATTCCATCAAATATGTGGGGTTTTAAAATAGCATGGGGTGGAAAAGTTGAACTGCCACATCAGCAGACAAGGTTCCTTGATTCAAGGAACCTTGTCTCCCACTTTTCCACCCCAAGCAACCAAACACTCTACCATTTTAGGGTTTAAAAGAAAAGTAAGAAATTTACACATTTTTCAAGAATTTTCCCACCCCCCTTTTTTCCCACACCACCTTTATTCCAAGAAACAAACGCAGCCTAAGGGTTCTGTTTTAATTAAATCTGAAGGACAACAGGATCCGGATCGAGCACACAGGATCCACAAGGATGGATGGATGATGACAATGTCGCAGTCAATTCGGTGGTTTTTAAAAAATAAATATGAATTACTTTTATAACTGAGGAAGCGATTAGCTATATCAGGTATTGAGTACCATGTTATGACTAACATCAGCTATGATGCAT
The DNA here is from genome assembly GCF_041222555.1 of Hakea prostrata. NCBI lineage: Eukaryota > Viridiplantae > Streptophyta > Magnoliopsida > Proteales > Proteaceae > Hakea > Hakea prostrata. Next base: position 16,564,674 of record NC_142608.1, read on the forward strand.
AAAGAATCAAAAACCGTCAGAAAGCAACTACTATTTATAAAGACCAACATGAATTTATTTTGTGGACTTGGAAGTTGGAATTCAGTCATACATAGAGCAGACCACCATGGTGTGGGAGAACAGAAAAAAAAATTCTAATGAATTCCCAACTGCCAAAATCTAGCCTCAACTAAAAATTACTGCGTACACTGAACAAATTCTCCTCCGATTTTCAGAAGAATATTGCAAGGAAAGGAAGGACTCACAAACAGCCATATGGAAATGCTGAAATAGAAGGATAACGAACACAAGTCATTCACATTAAGCCAGTTCCCGTTTTCAGTCGCGCTTAATCCCTAACATCTTTGCAGAAAACTCCCACGCAACAATTGCAGCAGCATTTGCAGGAAATGCTCTTGCTAATGTAGGACTAAGACCAGCGTAGCACCCTTTGAAGCCTGCAACTCTGTGTATCTGTAAAAAGAGACATGTATAAAAAATGAAACCCAATTTATGCAAAAACTCAAACCAATTGTATAGTAGACAATATGGAGAGACAGAAAGCTACAGATGACAAGAGGTTAATACCGAGCTCAATATCTGAAATGGGTTCCTACTAGCATCTGGAGAAGTCTGAATAATAGTTTTTGCCACATCTAATGGCAGAACAGTCGACCAGAACTGCCAAAAAATAAAATAAAAAAACAGCTTTTCAGATACATTCCTGTTTCTCTGATACATATTTAAAAGGTTATCAAATACTTACAGCCACACCACCAAGCCCGCCACTGATTATTCCAACCAGTACATCACTAAATGCGTTTTGCAGATCATCATGAGCAGATGAGATGGAACTCAGTTGTGACCGCAAGTAGTAACGACTATACTCATAGGTGCAGAAGAAGGCTGAGTTCCCAATAGACTCTCTCAACAAAGTTGTCAGACCTCCACGGAATATACCCTTAACCTGTGATGGACTTGTTTAATTAAAGTAATTTAATTATGTGTTCCGAAAGAAAAGAGTTTCTCTCACCCCTTCAGTCTTCATGGTTTTAACAGCACAATCAAGAGGACTGCTGTATCTATCATATTTGGAAACTAAAGAATCGGTCCCTTGAACTTGAATCCTACACTGAAACAGTTCAATGTCACATGAAAAGTAAAAGGAAAATTACAAGCACAGTTTCTTTGAATTCACCTACTTTCACCAGCTCTGATGGACATAAAACAAAACTGATTATAGCTCCAGCATAAGCTGCTGCCGGAACAATGACCTGGATTTGTGGTCTACTACTACACGCTTCTCCCTATGTAAGAAGCATAGCAAAAATGTAATATTAGTTAATTAAACTTTTCCGTAGACAAAAGAAACATATCTTCAGAAGTAAGTCACCAGCCAACAGTGCCAAATAAAACCAGAGAACAGCAAGCTCAGCTCATTTTCTTAATGCATAAAAACCTGAAGTGATTGCTTTGTTTGCGAATAAATGCCAAAATAAAGTGTGCTTTCAACTGCCATCCCAACAAATGAAGATGTTGCACCCCGGTAAAGACCTTTCACCTATAACATTGACAATCAATTCATCTCACTATGATAAAATGGACTAAAATAATTTTAGAATAAAATAAAGTCAAATCCCCACACAATGCAAATGTGAAGCATTTTTTTGTCAGACTAAACATTAAATGCAACCTGAATAATTGAGTTCTGCATTAGTTAAAAGGGTGGGTGCCCAGTGTATTAGGCTCCCACCACTTGGGGGTCTGGGGAGGGTCATAATTTGTGCAGCCTTATCCCTGGTTTCATGGAGAGGCTGTTTCAAGAGCTCTAACTCGTAACCACTTGTTCACAATGGAGCATTAGTCAAAGCATGAAAATGCTGTTCGAGAAAGATGAAAAGGTGACTCAATTTGTGCACTGGTTGTAATACAGCATAGATATACTGAATGGAAAATCCTAAAACCATCTGTCAGAACCAATTGTATATGTTTTCTACATGAGATCTCTGCGATGAATTAGTAACTGGCAGATTCAAAAACTGGCATAGAGAAAAATGTGTTGATTTTCAACTTTGTTTTTTATTAAGTTTTTAATAAAAATGAAAAAGCATTCACATTACTAATACAATCAGCCCTACAATCCACATGGAACATAGTGGTTAATTACCACAATGCCACATCAAAGCCACGTGTCACAAAATTACAACTTTTCTGTCAGTAAGTAGTTGGTTTTCATCCATAAGCATAATAGTCAACCAACCAAGGAAGGACAAGAAACTAATTCCTTCATAGAGTCTCAGTGCATAGGCAACAAATGAAAGCTTTTTAGCTAAGGATAATCATCCATAAATAGGAGATTTTACATGTAGAATATGACACAACACAGGGACTGCCCAATAAACATTTGAACCAAACCAAAGCAGTTCTCAGTTAGCATGAGGCAAGGGCACATCTGCTTAACCAAGATAAAGTCTCATCACCATATTAGAACTTAAAACATATCTTTAAGGTAAAATGTATGTACACTAGTTGTTTGAACTTATAATAGATGACTTAACCAAAAAGCTGATGATATTGTTCTGGTGGATGAGACAAAAGCAAGGATTAAGACTGAGTAGGAATTATCGAGACCAACCTTGGAATCAAAAGTTTCTAGGACGGGTAGCACAAAGACTGAGTTTATGGTGTGTAACTTAAGTTACATTTGAACGGATAAAACGATGAGGGGAAAACTTTGCAAACTAATTATTTTTATTATTCAACTCAATCATAAATAAAAGTGATAGAGAGGATGATAGTTAATTTAAAATAGGATAGATGAGGTGGGACAGGTGTGTCCACAATATTGTATGATTGGTGTATTCCTTTAGAAAAGAATCAAAAAAAGGGAAACAAGAAATGGGGAAGAACAAGGGGTAAGAAGCATCATATAAATAACATGAGTGTAACAGGGATGAGCATGTTGACAATAGTGAAATGCAAAACTAGGAGAGTTGACTAATAAATTACCACATTAGAGCTGACTTGTTAAATAATCATGTTAGAGCTGATTTGGTGGTAGCTCCGATACATGGTAAGTGATGAGAAATTTGTGTGAGGTGGCATAATCATGTCCAATGGAGAGCTTTGGATGATCAAGTACGAAGAGATGTGATTCAGATTTAAGGATCTAAATGATACAGACAGACCTCAAATAGAAGTGGGGATGAAAGACATGCATAAGAGGGTAAGGATCCATGTAGCAACCAAATTAAGTTGGGACAAGACAGTTGTTTTATGTGTATATCAATAGTTAATCATATAATAAGGGCATCGATTTAATTGATCTTATTCTCAGTAAAGGGCGAAGCCGGTGCTGAAGGCTTCCGCATAAGCAGAGTCCATGAGGGAGGGCAATTTCCTACACCGCCTTACCCCAATAATTTGTGTTGAGAGACTGTTTTGATACCTTGATCTCAGGCTACAACTGCTGTTTCCTTATTCTAATTATATATCTTAAAGTAGTGTCTTATACATCCTAATTGTATAGCCCTTCTTTTCTAATCTTCTTTGTAGTTTTCCCTTTTTTGACTTAGTTACAACGCATACTTCTTGGATATGGTACATGAATGGTAATTATCAGTAATCAATAGAAAAGAACAACCAGTATAAGACCAGCAATGAAATCGCTTCTCCTTTTTGAATGACACTGTTTAGAAAGAACAAGGTAAAATTGAGAAAACAAATTACCTGTCAATATACACTACATTCTATGGCCAAATGGTAAACCAACTGCTCTGAACTACAGAAAGTTCAACATAATCCAACATCAATGATTAGGTTTAAATAACATAGAATAAGATAATCATCCCAAAATAAATAAATAAATAGAGAGTACAAGATATGAGCCATCAAGGATCAGCATCGCTTAAAGTCCAATAGGTATTAGAGAATATTCAACTACCAATAATATGGAACCGTATAGGTTTGGAATCTCCCCAAATATTCTGACAGAAAATAAAATTCTAGTTGAACAATTCTCCTAACTACATAGAACATAAATGATCACTTCTTTCCCACTGGTAACTACCCAAAATTTCCAACAGCAATGAAAATCCCACTAGAACAATCCCCTAATCAATGCTTCTTACTCGTCAAAAATGTCTTTGTTATGAAGTGGATTTATGATTCGTATTTATACCCATTGAATATGGGCACTATAGTGAAGCAGTGTGGTTTAGACGTCCTGTGAGAAAGTCTGTTGAAATGAGAGATATCACATCCATACACAACTCAACTTAGAAATAACTAAGTTAATGTCAACCATAATTTACATTTTTCTTAGTCATTATAATCACTAGTCCCTAAAGCTCAAGCTGTTAAGTAACACCAAAACAATGAACATACGTCAACGCCCATCACCCCCTTCCCCCGCCCCACAACCCCTAAGGCATACATGGCTCTACCAACAACACCTGGTCATGGCACATACTGTTTACACTTACCAGTGATTGAACACCGACCTCCTAGCTCTAATACCCTGTTACAACCGCTTATCCCAAAAGCTCATAGCATTAAGTAAAAGGCCACAACAATGTATATCAACAGACAATAATTCTTTTGCTAAATGCTTTATCCTTGTTATGTATTTCTTCAAAGTGGTTACATCAATGCATTTGTAAGTTGTAACACAATCCTCCAATGTTCGTAAAGGAAAACCATCAAGGTCCATCAAAACAGTTGGTTGGATCCCATATTGGAGGCTATTAGACCCATTATGATCATACACTCAATAAAAGAAAAAGCAAGTAGATGTTGCATCTCAAAAGGGAAAGGATCAAGAAGCATACTCCTTCATTCTTCAGAATCCTACTGGTACAATGCAATGCATTCTTATACTTAATTCCATGTGCTTCAGTATTGTGTTTTTGTAGTTTCACCTGTTACATGTAGAACAACACAGTTTAGGTGATGATGTAATGCACATCTGACTGAGGGAAATGGTGACTAACACATATTAAAGAACATTAGTGACACACTGACACATCACAAACAAATCAACAATGTGTTCAATAATGAAGTTTTTAAAAAGAATGAAATACCATAAAAGTAAAAGAAAAGATGTAACATCTCAAATTTTATAGTTCTGAAATGTAATTATTCTGGTAATAATTGTATTGGATGACTTGTTTTCCTTTCCCAAAAAGGCATCATCATGTCATCATCTGGCATTACCCCAAAAAAAAAATGTCATTATTCTGGTAATAATTGTATTGGATGACCTTTTTTTTCTTTCCCAGAAAGGTGTCATAAAGTCATAAATCACAAGTCAGATATAAAAATGCCCATTTTATTTGGAGTACTTGAGATGAGGAATATTCTTCCCTCATTGCATGGAACCCAGTGCATTCTAGCTTTGCAGTAGGAGGGTTGGATTACAGATGGTCCCAGCTTTGGGCAATTTGCAGAAATTAGCCTCCCTTAGACCTGAAATGCCACAACCTCATGCTACAATCTAAGCTGTTAAACCATCACACGAAGTGCAACCTTAGATCACTACGATTTCTAGAAAACCAAAACAGGTTGTGTTCCTAACCATAATTAATGAGTGTGCCTATGTTTTGGAATTATTTCACTGCATGAATAATCTTCTGCAACCATTTTACACATCCATTTAGTACAAGTTTTTTGGGATGATTCCCTGGTTGCATATCATCATGATAGTCAACAGACTAGGGAGGTGCATTATATTTAGTAAATTCAGATTCCATTTATAAACTGTATGTCATCTGTTGTTCCAACCCAAGTGACGGATGAACATGAAAACTTTACTGGCTGTCATAAGACAAACCACTACCAAAATATAATGATCCCATGAGATTGCTATAAACCTAAGATCCTTCATTTGTATCCAATCATCCCAACAAAATGGAATTGGTAGAGATTCAGGTTTAAAGGTTAAATACATTGAGCTTTTAGGTCACTTTCTCTACAAAATTATTTCTTTGTTATCCACCTACAACTCTTCAAGCTAATAACTTCAAATACCATGTCAAATAGAGTAGTTACGTTTTAATTTCCGTTAAACCCTCAATGTTGACCATTTAACCAACAATTAACGGATGGAGGAACCAGTCGAGTTGGAGTTCGAGCAAGTTTCTACAATCATAACGCCCTTATTCATGTGTGCTAGGTTTTACAGTTCAGGTCTTCTCTCTTGTATTCTCAAAGTTCGCAGTTGCCAAAGGAAAGGGCAATCAACATACATAGAATCATTTTATAATTTTCCAACATATTCAAATTGTTCAAGTTCTTAAGAATGTTCTACTGGATACCAAGAAGTAAAAGCTAGAGTATACAAAAGGTAGCTAAATTAGCGGATTTATCACTAAATTCCAGTCGAGGAATTGTTGAATTTGCAGTCACAAAATGCAGAATTATAACCGAGGAAAGAATTAAAGAGTAACAAGACAAAACAAACTTTAACGGTGTCGAAGGGATGACCGACGACAACAGTAGCAATCCCGGCGGCGAATCCGGATAGATAATCCTTGTAAGCGGAAGCCTCAGACATCCCTTTTCGTATTTGCTACCCTCCTAAAATCTTGATCCCTTTTCATCTTATTCTTCGCAAACCATCGTCAAGATAGATACATCAAATCTGCAAGCAACCATCAGATAAGGAATTCAGAAAAAGGCGCATTCGACAGGGAATCGACCATTTTTTAACCCCTTTACCTTCTTCAATTCTGTCTTCTCAAGTTCTAACTATAATATTTTCGATTCTTGGAAGTGTCATTCCTTCCTCTGTTCCGCCGGTCCCCGGTTCTGTCGAAGCATCTTCAGCAGCAACTGGCAGTAATGCGATGGTGAACTACTCATAGGCCACTGCTACACCGGCAGCGAGCCGCACTGACGGTCCAAAACTCCAGCTGACGTCTGATGAGTGTGCTCCAGTCCAATTATGCATGATGATTTGGAACCTTTGTAGAATCATTGATAGAATATTCCGATCTGAAGGTTCAGAATCAGTTAAAAAAAAACATGTAGCAAACATTTCTTTATTAGTGTCAATGCAAGGTTGGTCGAGTGGTAAGATCCATACATCTTAGCGGAGAAGCATGGGTTCGACCCTCGTGAACGACAAAACTCTCTCTGAGGATGTAATCGAGGTGCATGCAAACTGGCACGCAAACTTGCTAACATTTTGGATTACCCCTGGGGTGTCAACGGTTCAAGTTGGTCCGATTTCGAGCTGAAAAACACTCAGCCCAAACACGGCCCATTAAGAAAATAACGGTTTCGAGTCGATGCGGTGCGGGTTCAAGTTGATTAACGGTTTAGAATTGGGTTTACTAACGGTTTGGTTCGAGTTTACTAGCGGTATGTTTTGAGTGCCTTGTTGATGTATGGAATTTATCAAGAGCATGTGAACACATATAAGCATTAAGTTCTCTCAAAGTCTCTTGTGTTGAGTGTTCAAAACCAAAAACTTTTTTTCTACAAAGAAATAAAAACTATATAACTAATATACAAAAAAAAGCTGGCATCTTGATGAATTTTAATGGGTTGTCTGCTTATTCTCCTCCCCCTTCCTGACACTTGTAAAAATGGATCAAAATAAAGCATTAAAAGATTTTCAAATGATAATACATTTGCTAAATATTTATTAAACCCATCTTTCAAATGGTGAAGGCTTTGATAGGCTTGTTGTTTGCATATTCCAAAGCAAAACAATTAAAGAAAACAAATTGATACTTGGGGTTTTCCAGTCTTTTACATTTAAATTTATTTTATTATATTTATTTAAAATTTAACAGGCTGGTTCGGGTTTGGGCTAGGTTTGCCAAACGGTTCGGGTTAGCAGGCCACACACGGGCTGGCCCGGACCAGCCCGAACCAGTGCGGGTTGAGGTTGTTCATGTTAGCCAAAATTGATAATATAATAAGGGGAATCAAAGAATTAAGAGAAGATCCGGAAAGACAGAACTTGAACCGAAAAAGAAGAGTAAAGAAAAACCGTCGAGGCGCGTCAGACGCTTTCCTTAAAACAGATTCGTCCCCTCCACAGTGTGCTTGAGGATTCAATAGACGTCTGTCTCTTAGGATACAACAACGAACAACGATGTACTTAGCACAAAGTATATCGCAACGACGAACTTGACATGTGCCTTCCTTCTATCACCACACGATTCAAACACGAAACCAAACACGAAACCAAACTCGAAGCCAAACTCGAAACAGAACTCACAAACGTTTTAAGAAGACTCTTAAATCACACTTAACATTCTTCTTTGAAAACACATCACAACTACCATCTTCACCAATGGGGGATCCCTATTTATAGAGGAATTCTATGTCTCTTTAACTAGCTTGAAAGATGAAAAGCCATAGTCATTATTCCCCAAACTAAATGAATTAAGTTATGGAAATGAAAAGCTTTATTAATAACCAAGCTAGAAACGAGAAGTTTCTTGAAATCAAGAGTCCCCAAAACCCTCCATAATTATCTTAGGGAAATGAGAAGTTTGTTGTTAGGAAATAGAAGGTCCCATAACCTTCATTCATGAATTCTCCTTGGGAGATGAAACACCTAATAGTCCATAGGTATTCCCATAACCCTTCATTCATGACTCTCCTTGTGCAATAAATCACCAAATAGTCCATTGGTATTCCATCCACTTATTTCCACAAATTCATTTATTTCCACAAACTTTCCACATGAATGATTTTCATTCACATTCACTCATGCTCAAAGAGCATATCCCAACAATCCCCCACATGAATGAAAATGACGACGAAAAACAAAATAAACAACGACCGACAAGGTGATAGAATTCTACGGTGAAAGCCTGCATAGGATAGGTAGGTTTTGCCTTTGAACATTCCATTGTGAAAGTATATTTACTTTACTAGCTGATCAGTAGACGCGATGTCCTTGAACTGTTCTGCCATTTATGTAAATGATGATATACTCCACACAGACATTCCCCTGACACAATGACAGTTCTCATGGTTATGTCCATTTTGGCCGTGGACATCGTCCTGATTCTGCGAGAGTTTCTAAAGAATTGAGCCCTCACAATTCTCCTTTGAAGCGGCCCCTCTTCTCTCTCACATAGGTGATTTCTTACTTAAGAGTAACCTGCATTACTCCACTCGGATCCAACGTTTGTCCAATGCATAAGAATCATTAAAAGCATAAGCTTAACCTATTCCATACGGATATCACCGTTTTCATCTTAGGAATGGGTAGAGGATGAACCCCCACAGTGATCTCACTCGGTCATTACAATTTAGTTGTCCTATTGAACCTAGATCTTGGGATCTCCAATCAACTAGGTTAGGTTTCCACTGTAATCAACCCATTCATTCATGGGCTTGAGTCGCATTCTTCTTGATGTTTGTTTAACTTGATCTCAATTCAACCTTTGGTCAGTGGATTTGCAATCCTTTTCTTTTGACCTTACACAGTCATATGTCATGACTTCATTCGAGATCAATTAGCCAACAGTATTATGTCAACGATATATGAGTCTTGACTCATTGTTATACATCACATTCTGCATTCTCTCAATAGAAGCTTAGCTATACATATAGCAGGCATAAAAGATGCTAGAAACCAAAACAAATTTCATTTGCCCGTGTAACTTCGAGATATATAAATCTCTAGTTTGAAGCTGATCAGCTATACAGTCCATTTCTACATGAGATGCTCGCCATTTAGCTTGCTTTCTAACTTGCCTTCTAGCAAGCCTTGTAACTTTCTTTCTAGCTTGCCTTGTAGCAAGCCTTGTAGCTTGCTTTCTAGCTTGCCTTGACAATTACCAAAAGTTCCAAACTAATTAAGGAACTCAAAATATAGAACTACCATAACAAAACAAGACTGGTTTTGCAAAAATCCGAGATGAAAATAGGTATGTTTTTACCATAGATAAAACAATTTTGCAAAACCACATTGCCGATAAAACTTATAAATAGAGGCAGTCTGTAGGTATGCGCATACACTTTCATAATTGTCAAGTTACTACTAATGGAGCATCAACATATTCTGTCCATGGATGGACTCCACAGATTTTAAGTGCACTAACCATTAAGAGACTATGCCTCACATCTCTTATAATATAAACAACTTTAACTTGCACCTCTCAAACCCATCATGATCAATAATGTATTTTAAGCAATTAATACATATGGATGGGTGCGGTCAAGTTGAGAATATCATAGTGGGTTAAACCGGATGATCATCCATAAAATAAGTCCATAACAATTCAATGGACCAAATACTAACCACTAGAATGCCTTAAAAATAACCTCATATATACCCAACTCGGGATTATCTTCTTAGAAGTTCCATTGCCGTTTGGCCTCTTTGCCATACATTTATCCAAGGCTACAAACTCAAATTCTATCATGAATTTGGTTACCACCTTCTAATTTGAAGGATTTTTACGAGATCCATTACTTTCAGTCATAAACTGATAAAGAAGTCATCTATCACATGACTGCCGTGATCTCAAATCTTTTCATTTTTCCATGAAAATTCACATAACCCCTCACAATTCGGGTTTAATATATATAAAGTTTTATAACCTTATATATTTGGTATGTGCTTCATATGTAAGTCATAAGCACCATGCGCACAACACTAATGAATTGGATTGCATGAATTATGCTACATCCTTCATCTCTTACGACCCTTTTCATGGCAAACTATGGATTTCCATAATCCACATAGTCTAAATACACTTGATGAATTTGCGACATGCAACCTCATATGATTACAACAAAATGTAATCAACAAGAAAAATTTTCCAACACAACCCAAGGTTGTCATATATGCATAATGCAACATACAAGTAAATACACTTGCACATATATCAATAGAGAATAAAATCATCTCTTTATTTTTTGTGCTTCCAATATTTCTTGAAGTCTTCTACAAAGACTGCAGCTTCTTAATTATTGCAACTACTTGGAAAGACTCACTCATGGTCATTCCCTCAGCATGAATTTCATGAATGATCGTTTGGAGTTCTTGAACTTGACTCATCACAGTCTTTGAGTCTATCATCTTGAAATTCAAGAACTGACCCACAAGAAACTTTTTAGCACCAGCATCCTCAAATCTATACTTATGGTCTAAGGACTCCCAAAGTTCTTTGGCAGAACCCTTAGGACTATACACACTATACAATGCATCAGTCAAGCCGTTCAGAACATAGTTCTGGCATAGGAAATCAAATTGTTTCCATGATTCAATCGTTTGAACATTTGAACCATCCTTCCCATCAATAGGAGGATCCTCTTTTAGGAATCTCGCAAGATTCAAAGTTGTTAAATAAAACAACATCTTTTGTTGCCAAGTTTTGAAGTTTAGTCCTCTAAACTTTTCAGGCTTCTCATGGTGATTTACTGGAATCGAGACCGATTGAGTCATGGCCGCAGGAGCCTTCACACTTGTGTTATCTCCCATATTTCAACTTGAACAAAATCTGAACCGCTAATGCATTTGACTCAACCTCTCCAACAGTAGGAAGATTAGCTTTTAAGAATCATACTAGATATAGTTTTGTTAAACAAAACAACATCTTTTCTATCCAAGTTTAAGGTTCAACCCTTCAAACTTTTCCATCTATTTTCACTTACATGAAAGAGTACATAAATTAGATTCCAATAGATAGCAATTCTAATTGTGGTTAATATCCAATTTCAAGACCATACTTTTTTTTGCTATTTTAAGCCAAGATACTCTATGAGTATAGGAAATTGCAATATGCATATGATTCAATAATCCCATACCAAAGTATTGGAGTTACACATATTGATCACACTAGAATATTATCTAGCCCATATGTCTATGCAATTCATCCGTTCCATAATACAATTATAGAGCCATAAACTCCAAAACATTCTCTTTGGAAATACCAAGATGGTTTGATATAACAATCACGTGAACCAAGTAAACACATTTTCTCATGAAAATAGTAACCCAATGAACTGCTGTAGTTCCAAAAGAATCATGCCTTTAACTTTGTTATGAAACAATAAACTCAAGGCTAACAACTTTGATCATTTAGAGTTTTTTCATCCAACCCAACAAAAACAAATCATATTAAATAAAACATGATAAAGTTGGGTAAATACCTTGAACAAAGTATCTCACAGAAGAATAATATTCACAAGATGAACTTAAAATCTTCTTTTCTTCCCATACTTCTTAACAGATTTTTAGTCGTCACAATTCAATACGTACTAGATGAACTAATTGAAATAATAAGTTCACAAACCAATGTAATGGTGCCCTTATCTTGAGTAAGCAATACTTTGGAAAAACCTTTTACTTACCCATATTTAGCACAGGAATATGAAAAACCATATAAGCAGTACACATCATCATTTTCTCTTCCTTTCAACTTTATTTCTCCTTACATTAAATATATTGAGAAAGTAAAGTAAATAACATTTTAACCTATAATGATAGGTTAACATTCTAAACAACCAAATAAATAGATGAAAATCCATGGTAGTCATCCTTGTAAATTCATTCTCAGAATTTAAGGAAGGTTTTCATACTAAAGCAACAACCACTATGTAATATCTCAATAACGATTTTCATTAGGATTACATATAACAAACAAACATATAATAGTCTTGTATTGATGTTTCAAACATCAAAATTGGTGGAAATATCATATGGTCCCCTTTCATTAGGTCTTTAGGAAAGGAGCATGAAGCAATTTAGATAGTAGTTCATGGAGTTTCTTAACAGCTAAAGAGTCTAAGAAACTCTCTGCCCTTACCATGATATCTAATAAATCAATTGAAGAGGATAATCTTTCAGCAATAAAATCAAGATGACTTTCACCATGCTTGCACCAATCACTAAGTATTTCAACCACAACTACTGTCCACTCATTTACACCACCATAGTATTTCAACCACAACTACTGTCCATTCATTTACACCACCATCTGCAGTAAGTAATTTATCTTTCCAGAAACTCAAAAGATTATTAAGAACTAGCCCATCAAAGGTTTCCATCTTCTCATCCAGAGATTGGACTTCTTCTATTCTTTGACGCTTGGAACAAGAACCCATGCCTTATACCTTAAATAATCTGTTTTAAGATTGTTAGCCAAAATTGATAATATAATAAGGGGAATCAAAGAATTAAGAGAAGATCCGGAAAGACAGAACTTGAACCGAAAAAGAAGAGTAAAGGAAAACCGTCGAGGCGCGTCAGACGCTTTCCTTAAAACAGATTCGTCCCCTCCACAGTGTGCTTGAGGATTCAATAGACGTCTGTCTCTCAGGATACAACGACGAACAACGATGTACTTAGCACAAAGTATATCGCAACGACGAACTTGACATGTGCCTTCCTTCTATCACCACACGATTCAAACACGAAACCAAACACGAAACCAAACTCGAAGCCAAACTCGAAACAGAACTCACAAACGTTTTAAGAAAACTCTTAAATCACACTTAACATTCTTCTTTGAAAACACATCACAACTACCATCTTCACCAAGGGGGGATCCCTATTTATAGAGGAATTCTATGTCTCTTTAACTAGCTTGAAAGATGAAAAACCATAGTCATTATTCCCCAAACTTAATGAATTAAGTTATGGAAATGAAAAGCTTTATTAATAACCAAGCTAGAAACGAGAAGTTTCTTGAAATCAAGAGTCCCCAAAACCCTCCATAATTATCTTAGGGAAATGAGAAGTTTGTTGTTAGGAAATAGAAGGTCCCATAACCTTCATTCATGAATTCTCCTTGGGAGATGAAACACCTAATAGTCCATAGGTATTCCCATAACCCTTCATTCATGACTCTCCTTGTGCAATGAATCACCAAATAGTCCATTGGTATTCCATCCACTTATTTCCACAAATTCATTTATTTCCACAAACTTTCCACATGAATGATTTTCATTCACATTCACTCATGCTCAAAGAGCATATTCCAACAGTTCAGCCCAAACACAGCCCGTTAAGCTTCGGTTGGGGCCGGTTCAGTTTGGTTTTAATAGTACGGGTTAGGTTTTGACACCCTTAGATTACTTCCTCACCTACACACTTTAAAAAAACGAAGATGTTGAGTAGAAAAGGGTCATGGCCTCCTAATATACCATTTTTAAGTAGGGTAATTAGTAAAGGGGATTAAACCTTATGGTGCAATCACCTTATTAACAGAAGTATTGAGATTGGCAACTTATGGTACAGAGTAGTGGTACTAGTGAGCACTTAAAAGGCAGAATGGAGAACATGAATGGATAGTAAGTATGCTAATGTACCATTCATGTCATTCCAAGATAGTAGCATACTTGAGGTATCAACATAGGGGTTTTAGGCTATACATCCAATAGAGCACATACTTGAAGATTTATACTCCAAGAATGGTGGGGGATACCAGGCCAATAGAGCAACGTACTTGAGGATGATATCGCTTGACCATGGTATGCACCCTCCGAGTAGAAGATCTTGCATTGCGCTTGTTAACTCCCTAACATGTGCTAGTCCTATACCACTAGTTGTGCTTCCATAAGTGGTGATGATGATGATGATCAATAGTGAGGATAACGAAGAAATAAGATGATGACAAGATGAGATGAGATGTGATACAAGCAGATCGAAAGATCATTAACTGTGGTCGTAGTGCATGGTGTTGCCCTTACCCTAAAGACCCAGTCATGAATTGTGTGTGACCCTCCCATAGAAGACTAGTGTTATTTTAATGCATAATACAATAGTCAGAGACCTGCATAAGATACACGTTTATGGATAGCATATGGAGGTTGCATATCATGCACGAGTTCGGTGGAACTTACTCCTCATGAATTCTTCTCTTTTAAATGATGTTACAAGGCTTGAGATTGTTCCAATTTCAGAGATGTCCCAACCCAAAGGGAATTGTGGAGTTTGAGGAACCCTTCATACCGTTACACGATGCATTATGTTGCTACTATACATGTTCCTACGATTCACCTAGGGATGGGCATGTTCATATTTATATTTTGATATTTACCATTATTAAGGAAATTTTACAATTGACATCTCATATGGATAACTGTAATAGTTAAAGTACCTTAATAAACCAAATTTATAGATAAGCCTTCATACTACTATATTAAGATTTTTTTCTTCTTTTACTCGATGGCGTAGATATTATAAATGATGCTCAATTACAACTTTGTATTTGATGGGCTGGCAGAAGATTTGTATCATGGGACTCCAGGTTACTCGGGTAGACCCGATATGCTTAGGGTGGGGTGGGACAATTATTGTTAATAGTGTGGTTTGATTTGTTTGTTTCTTGCCCATAAATATGTAGTAGTCCTCCCACTCCCCCACTTCTAAAATAAAGATACCAATTCCAAAATAAATAAATAAAATAAAATAATCTATTTAATTAGTTTTTCATTCTGATAGACTATGTCCCAACATATACCGAGTTTTCCTTTCTACAAAAAGAAATTTGGGGTTGATAAACAAGAAATCAATCTTCTTGCTATGAGATCTACAATTACAAGCATATCATTAGAATAGCAATCCCAAGCTAGGGTTGATAAACTTTATGGTACGGATATTTGGTTCAGACCCCTGGGTCCAGGAGAACCAATCAAACCAGTGCCTTGGTTTGGTCCTGGTTCATCAAAACCCTGGTTCGTTGGCCTCATAAGGCACTTCTCAACGGAGAATGTTGCTGAGAAGAACGCCTTTTAGTGACAGCTAACTGTCCCAAGAGGTTTCTCGGCAAGTCTCTCAGCAGTTACCCGACAGGCCACTTCTTAGAATAAAGTAACGTTGTTAGAGAACTCTGGGCATATCTCTCAAACGTCAATCGTTGCATTAAATTCAACATTGAATGTACTGAGACCTATTAAATGCACATTGGCAGTCAGAAAACTTCCCATTCATCCGCCACTTACTTGACTACCACATTCTACCCTTTTGTCTACCAAAAGGAGTTCTTGTCATCACATCAATGTCATATGTGACCTAATCCCCTTATTCGACGGGATTATGTACAGCTGTGAAAGCTTCTTGAGGAAGACTGATGTTTAGCTTGTTGATCAAGTCATGCCCTCCAAACGATCGCCACCCTCCTTTCGAAATCCATGGATCTGATTGTTATACAACATCTTCACTACCGCTAAGGTATGAGGACAATAAATACACCAACACTCCATGCAAAAAAAGATTTTCAAGAACATTAACTCTAGTTCATAACTCTCAGACAAACAAACCAAGGGGACATTCCCACATGAGTGTTCAATGTGGTTATGGTAACATACTAGGCTCGTTCCTTATTCCTTTTGCTAGTTGATGGTTCAACCACTGAACCAATCCCGACCAAAGTCATCGACCCGACAATGGTCAAATTCAATGTTAGTTTATCCTTAGGCCAAGCAATCGGGATAAAACAACTGATGGCTTGGTTTGCTTTTATCGCAATCACCGAACCTAGTAGGTGGAAAGCCAAACATCCTCTCGTTCTTCCAAACGTTGCATTTATTACTTTGTCTACACAAAGGTAAGTTCATTGAGTTGCATGCACTTCTTATAACCTATCGCACACGCCACCTTACCCTTGGCAGCCGCTGCCATCATTGCTCTCATGCTCGAACCGTCAGCACTCATCAACCGTTGATTCGAATTAATCTCTTTTGTCAGATCAGGCTTCGAAACGTCACTCGAGCTTGACCGTTGATTGAATTTAATTATGTTCATACAAATCATCCTCTTCACTCTTATTTAAACCCCAACAGACTCTTACTTCTCTTTTACTATGTCATTTTGCGAGTTTGCCTACATTTGAAGTCTCCAGTAAATTTTGTGATTTCCAGTTCTTCAATTTTCAGCTCCAAGCTTCATTCCGTTAAGATTCAAAACAAGTAAGTCCTTCGTCCTCTGCTTTTGTTTCTTCTTCATGTTGCTTCCTTTCTTTTCTATTTTGGGTTTGGGATCTCTGCTTTTAGGATTTTAGCCTTCTATTTTCCCTTAGAAATCTATAGAATCCCTTTCTTCCTCTTCAATGGGTAGCGACAAGAGATCTAATGATGATTTCGTTGATCACATCATTGAAGGGGAAGATTCTGGTGACCAACCTTCCCCCTTAGCTTCAATTGAGTTGTCGGGTGACAAGGGTAAGAGGATAACCAACCGTTGGTTATCCTCCATTCACTCAAACCCTAGGGAACAACTCGGGAATGAGATGTAGAGTAGAAAAACTGCTTCTCCTTTGATTTCCCACAAGCAAAAAGCCTCAAAACAGGCTATTACAGGAAGTTCCCGACCATCAAAGAGACCTGCCCAAGGTCCTGGTTTCTTCGTCTCTCACCTTAATGGTGATGAGTTAGCCTCAGCTTCAGATTACTACTCTATTCCCTTCTCCTATCTCCTTCAGGTCCCTAACCCGGACGAGAGGGTTAATTGTAACCCTCTCGAGGAGTTTTCTCTCTATCTTGACACCTTGAAGAGTGGTGTTAGATTTCCCTGTTACTCTCCTTTGTTTTCTGAAATTTTGAATCACTGGGAGTTTTGCCTAGGGATGCTCCGCCCAAACAGCTAGCGTCACATCGTCGGCTTCCTCGGGCTTTGTTTCGAGCTTGAAGTCAATCTCAATCTTCCACTTTTTTCTCATTTCTATTACATCAGCAAATCCAACCCTCCAAGTTGGGTTTTTCTTTCCAAACACCCCAAAATTGAATTGGGGTGGTCGGGCGGTATCCTAGCCGAGGGTACCTGCCCTTCTAACCATAAGGGGTGACGTCATCGATACTTTTTATGCTTAGTGCCACCATCCGAACTTAGCTTCCTGATCACCTAGAATCGACTTAATTCTTACACCCAGGAAAATTGTGCTCTGTCACTGTCTCTTGCCAACAAAAGCGTTGTCAAGAAGATAAAATCTATCAAGGCACATCAGGAGATCCATGGTCTAGAAATGGAGTATGATGTTGTCCTTATGATGTGGGGTTTAGCCCCCTGGTGAGCCCCCGAACCCATTTTATATTTATGTGTTAACTTTTGCCTTGTAGTGTATATATATGCTTTTACTGACTTCTTTCTTTTCTTCTTACAGTGCCTCCCAGGTATAACTCGAAGGTAGTGAAAGCCTTGGCTTCCAAGGGGTTAAAAGCCGCAGAGGACAAAGCACCTTGGCTGAGATTGCTGCGCCATCTCTGAAGGCCTCCACAAGCTCCAAAGGGGGTTTTAAAGCTGCTTCATGGTGCTACAGAACGAGGGAAGGTTCCAATAGATGTTAGGGAGTCTACCCAAGATGAGGTAATACTGACGAAGAGGAGGCACAACCTTCAGGATGACGTGGGTTTGAAGAAAGCCAAAAACATGGGGAATGAATACATTCCCCGATGGAGGTTGACCGAGACCGACTGCATCACTTTGGACTCTAATCAGGCGCTGGAGTGAGCAACCTTCACCCAAATGTGTGTCGAGAGAAAAATCCTTGGCGCTGCCACCAATGAGGAATTCGTTAACTCCTTGGCCAAGTAAGTTCTTTTACTTGTATTTCTTGTAATTTATTACAAGTGTTCAAAGTTCTCATTCCCGAACGCTAATCTTTCCTTCCTTTTGCAGGGTGCTTGCAAGATAACTTCCACAGCAGATGGAAGCTATCCTTCGGGTCGGTCGTCTTAATGTCCGATCAAAGCAGCAGCAGGAGGAAGTGAGGGCCAAAGGAGTTGAGATCTCTCAACTCAACGAGGAGAACCAAAAACTTAGGAAGGCTACGAAGGAGCTGGAGGAAAGAGTGTCAATTGCGTATCGAAACCGTTTAACTGTACCGAACCGCGCCGTCTAAAACCACACTATACCATACCGTTCAAAACTCGGTACGTACCGAAACTGAATTTCTTCAGTACAATTCCGGTTTTAGGTTTCCATACCGTCAGTATGTACCGAAATCGTACCGTACCAAATTAAGGGATATAATGTAATTTTACAATTAAAACACTTTACTTTTACCCTATCCCTAATTTCCAATTTTAGTTTTTCGTTTCATCCTTTACTCATCTTCTTAGATTTACTTGTTTTGTCTCTATTAATTAGATTTACTTGCTTTATCTCTATTAATATCAAATTCTATCGATTGGTCAATTGCAATTTCATTAGGATCTTAATGAACTAATAACAAAAGTGGTATCAGTTCATTCGTACCAAAACTATACCACACTAGAAATCGTATTGAAACCGTTTTCTCGCACCGATTTAATACCGAAACCATACCGAACCGTTTTTGTAAATACCGAAACGATACCGTACCGTGTAAATTCGGTACTGTACGGTTCTGGTTTTTTGTATTCAAAGTTGGTACCGTACCGAATTACTGAAACCGTACTGATTGACACCCTTAGCTGGAGGTGGCCACCGAGAAAGTTAACGACCTCGATCGGGAGGTGCAAAGGCTGCGGGAGATCCTGAGAGAAATTGAGCCCAAAGTCAAGGTCCTAGTGAAGGAAAAGGAGGAGCTCTAGGATTGGGGTGCACCTTCAGAACCCAAACACATCTCTATCGAAGCCAGGAAGGCTTGTCTTTAAAAATATCTGAATAGTAAGCCTTTTAATGATCTGATGATCCCCTATAACACAATGGCTTATTGGGATGGGCAAAATAAAGTGTGGAAGTCAATCATGAGGGTGGATCTCTCGTTTGATACCAGCCTCACCAAGAGGTGTGCCACTTAGAGGTATTCGAGGATTTCCAACTGTCGTCAGAAGTTGAAGTTATCCAAGACAACATACTTCCTGAACTCCCAGCCCTGAATCAAGACCAACCTCGATCATCACTAAAAAAGAAACTCCTGAACAAGCACCATGATTTCCTTTCTCTTTCTCTCTTTTTTTTCTTCTTCTCGAAATCCCATACTTGAATCAAAACCAACCCCGATCATCATTGAAAAAGAAACTCCTGAACAAGCACCATGATTTCCTTTCTCTCTCTCTCTCTCTATTTTTTTTTTAACCGACTGCGCTTGGTATCCTTCATGTTGTATTTTTCTTCTCTTCTTTTTTTGTAAGGGTGGGCCCCCTCTGGCCCTCGATAATATAAACATAATGTTTCTCTTCATACTTAGTGTCTGTTACTTATCTGTATTGAATTTCTATCGTCAATATCATACTTGGTAGATCCTTAGTCGGGCTTAATAATTGAAAAAATTCCCCAAGTATTGGGAGGTCTCAGTCGGGCATAGCTGAAGCCTTTACTTAAAAAGAAAATTCCTGAGAATATTTTTAAGTGTTGGGGAGGTCTTAGTCAGGCTTAGCCAAAGCCTATTACTTAGAAAATTCCTGAGAATTTTTCTGCGTGTTGGGAGGTCTTAGTCGGGCATAGCCGAAACCTCTTACTTAGAAAATTCCTAAGAATTTTTTTAAGTGTTGGGAGGTCTTAGTCGGGCATAGTTCAAGCCTCTTATTTAGAAGATTCTTTTAAGTGTTGGGAGGTCTTAGTCGGGCATAGCTGAAGCCTCTTATTTAGAAAATTCTTCAGAATTTTTCTAAGTCTGGGAGGTCTTAGTTGAGCAAAGCCAAAGCCTTTTACTTAGAAAATTCTTGAGAAATTTTCTAAGTGTTGGGAGGTCTTAGTCAAGCATACTCAAAGCCTCTAACTTAGAAAATTCCTGAGAATGTTTCTGAGTGTTGGGAGGTAGAAAATTCTTGAGAATTTTTCTGAGTGTTGGGAGGTAGAAAATTCCTAAGAATTTTTCTGAGTGTTGGGAGGTCTTAGTTGGGCATAGCCGAAGCCTCTTACTTAGAAAATTCCTGATAATTTTTCTAAGTGTTGGAAGGACTCAATCGTTCTTAACCGAAGCCTTTTGAATTGACTATACTATCCCCACATAAGCGCTTGATCCCATTAGTTTGACAATCATATATGATCCTTCCCAAGAAGGATCCAACTTCTTTTGGTGCCAAGGGTCGGAAGCAACAGTATTCCTTAGAACTAGATCTCCCAAGAAATACTGTCGGCACTTTACTCGGGCATTGTATTATGATGAGATGCTTTTGTGATAGTGCTGAATCCGAGCGACAGCTTTTGTTCGGACTTCGTCCAAGAGATCCAAGCTATATACCAAACCTTGTTCGTTAGCCTTTTCTTCAAATTCTCGTTCTCTGAGAGTCTCAACCATTACTTCTACTAGAGCTAAAGCTTCTGACCCATAGGCCAATTTAAATGGTGTTTCCCCTATCGGAGTTCGAACCTTTGTTCTGTAAGCCCAGAGCATGTTCGGGAGTTCTTCAACCCACAAAGCTTTATTTGACTCCAACCTTTTTTTGATTCCATCTAGTAAGGTTTGGTTGGTTACCTCTACTTGACCATTGCTTTGGGGGTATTCCACAGAAGACATTAGGTGCTCGATCATGTAAAAGCCACAAAACTAAGTGAATTGTGGATTATCAATCTGTGTTCCATGACCGGTAACAAGAACCTTCAGAATGCCAAACCAGTGTATGATGGACTCCAGTACAAATTTTTTGACCTTCTTTTCTGTAATTGTAGATATTGGAATTGCTTCAATCCACTTGGTGAAGTAATCGATTGGCATGACCAAATACTCTCGATTGCCAGTTGCCTTAGCAAATTTTCCCATAATGTCAATTCCTCACAGTGCGAACGGGATCGGGTCTAGGATAGACGTCAAGGGTGCTGCTAGTCTTTTTGATACTGTCAAATGTATTTGGCAATTTTTACAATGACACATGTACTCCAAAGCATCTTCTTGTATCTTGGCCAGTATATCCCTAGCTTTAGCATTTTGTGTGCCAGTGCTCGTCCACCCATATAAGCTCCATAGATGCCTTCATACACTTTTGCTAATGCCCTCTTCGATCCTTCGGGTCCTAAACATCTGAAATAGCCTAGCGTAGGATCTTCAATATAATCTCCCATTATGGATTGTGAATCTTGTTGCTCGAACCCTAATAAGTCTGGCTATTTTTGGGTCCTCGGGCAGCTTATCATCTAGAATGTACTCAACGATCGGGTCCATCCAGCATCGTTCGTCCTCTACACGCCTCCTCTTCTCCTTTGGTACTAGGGAAGCCTAGTTCCTCAATATAGACTGAAGGTTCAAAGGTTTTCTCCTTCGCATTTGCTAACCTTGACAATTCGACTACCATGACATTCTCCTTCCTCGGGACCTAAAAGACTCGTACCTCTTGTAATTCCTTTTTTAGAGCTTGTATCATTTCCTGATACTTTTGTAATCGGGGCTCCTTAATCCCGAACTCTCCCTGTACCTGACTAACAATAAGTTGAGAGTCACTCTAAAAACTATTTCAAGTATGGCAAGTGATTTTGCTAGTCAAAGACCAGCTAAGAATGCTTCATATTCGGCCTCGTTATTGCTCGCCTCGAACCCGAACCTTAGTGCATACTGGATAATAAACCCTTAGGGCTCTTAAACAAGACTCCAACTCCTATGCCTTGTTTGTTGCTAGAGCCATCCACATAGATGTCCCACATAATCGAGGTCGTTTGTTTAGCCACTTCTTCAACTGGAGCCGTGGTTTCTACCACAAAGTCAGCCAAGGCCTGTGTTTATGGCTGTTCGAGGCTTGAAATCTACTTGGTATTCACCAAGCTCTACCTACCATGCCACCATCCTTCCCGAAAGATTTGGCTTATAAAGTACATTTTTTAAAGGAAATGTAGTTAATACCTCGATCAGGTGAGCCTAAAAATTTCCTTGCTGCCATCATGAGAGCCAAAGCTTGCTTTTCAATCTCTGCGTATTTGGTTTTAGCATCTAGGAGTATGTGGTTGATAGGGGTGTCAATTTGTAGCCCGAACCGCACCGCCCCATTATAACCCGAACCGGCCCGAACCAAACCTTAATGGGTTGTGTTTGGGCTGAAGGTGGCAGAACCCGCACCAACCCGAAACCAAACTGCAACCCGTTATAACCCATTTTACAACTCATTTTGTAATTTTAAATTAAATAGTATTTGAATAATTATATTACCACTAGGTAGTTGGTCTAGACAATTAAAAAAAAATTAAGCATGAATTCAAAGATTGAATAGTCATTTTACTAGTTAATATCTAGGTTCTTGATTTCTATAGAATGGGTGGGTTTCTTTTAATGGAAATTGACCAATAGCAACTTTGCTTTCCATAGAATTTTTGCTTTTGTTGTAGGATGCTCAGTTGTTTCTTTTTGTTATTTTTCTTGAACACCATAAACCGTTAGTCAACCCGAGTCTAAACCGTTAGCCCAAACTGTTAGTTAGCCCGAACCCAAACTGCACCAAACTGAAACTGGGCCGAAACCGTTATTTTGCTAATGGGCCGTGCTTGGGCTAGGTGTTTTTCAGCCCGAAATAGTTAAGCCCAGCCCAAAACTGCCCCAAACCACACCATTGACACCCCTAGTGGTTGATATGGTAGATCGGCCACTGCTTCTTATCCTATTCTCTAACGAGAATTGCACTTACTGCCGAGGCCGATGATGCTAGATAGACTTGTAAGGTTTCACCCTTCTCTGGTCGGAAAAACAGTGGTGGCTTTCCTAGCATTAGCTTCAAGCTCTCGAACGCTTTCTGGCACTCCTCCGTCCATCATGCCTCTTTACTGCCTCTCAAATCCTTCAAAGCCTTGAAGAAAAGTAGGCATCTTTATCCCGACTGTGCTATGAACCTGTTCAGAGCTGCCATGCGTCCTGTTAAACATTGTACATCCCAAACTTTCTTAGGAGGCTTCATATCTATTAGGGCTTTAATCTTAATTGGATTCGCCTTAATTCCTCTTTGAGAAACCATGAATCCAAGAACTTTCCCAAAGACACTCCGAAGGCACACTTCTCGGGATTAAGCTTCATTTGATATTTCCTTAGGACACTGAAGACTTATGCTAAGTTTGAGACGTGACCTGAACGCTTTTCACAATCATGTCATCTACGTAGGCCTCCATATTTCTCCCGATCAAGCCTTTAAAAATTTTGTTCATGACCCTTTGGTAGGTTGCTCCAACATTCTGTAGCCCGAATGGCATGGCCTTGTAATAGAAGCTTTCACAATCGGTCATGAACACAATGAACTTCTCGTCCTCCTTGTTCATCAAGATTTGATTATACCTCGAGTATGCGTCCATGAAGCTCAAAGTCTCATAACCAGTTGTCGCATCAATTAGGAGATCGATTTGGGGTAAAGGAAAGCAATCCTTCGAGCATGCTTTATTTAGGTCTATGTAGTCGGTACACATTTGCCATTTCCTGTTCGCTTTCTTCACCATCACAACATTGGCCAGCCAAGTTGGGCATTCAATCGGTTCAATGAATCCCGATCCCTTCAACTTTTCTACTTCAGCTTTGACAACATCATACTTCTCGATCGAGAAGTTCCTTGTCTTTTGGATTATAGGCTTGTCCTTCGAGTCGATCCACAACTTGTGTTCTGCAACACTTTGGTCTATTCTCAACATGTATGTAGCTGACCAAGCAAACACATCTACATTTTCTCAAAGTAACTTCTTCATCTCTTCCTTGAAGCCTGCTGATTGTTCTGACCCGATGAAGGTTATTTTCCCTTCATCGGCAAAATCCAATTGGATTCACTCTAGTTTTTCAATAGGCTCGGGTCTTTGCATTATGTCTTCGTCTCGTTTATCACGAACTTCGATTGATAAAGCCGTAGGTTTTCTCGATCCAACCTTATCCTTTAAATAAGAAACATAGCATTGCCTGGAGGTATTCTGATCAGAAGTTACCTCTCCTATTCCTTTTGCTGGTCGGGAATTTGATCTTCATGTGCTTGGTTGACACGACTGCTCCCAACTTAGTAAGGGATGACCTCCAAAGTATGACATTATATGCAGGGAGTTCCCAAATGACCATAAAGTTTACCAAAATGGTGGTCTCCTTCAGAAGTTTCCAAACTGTTACGTCCAGTTGTACTAATCCTTCTGCCACTGTTGAACATCCAACAAAGCCATCAAGGTGAGTGGAGGTTGGCTTCAGCAAGTCTTCCTCCATCTTTAACTTTTGATATGCTTCATAAGACAACAGATCTGCCGATGATCCTATGTATACGAGCTCCCTGTGTACCTCCCAATGGCTGATCTCAACCTTGATCACAATCATATCATCGTGAGGAGGACATACGCCTCTTCCATCCTCCTCATTGAATATGATGCTTTCCTCAACACTTGGTCTTTTTCTTTTGATCGTTTCTCCCGATCCCATGAACTTTGATTTTGCTTTTAGTTTTCTAAGGGATTCGGGTTTTAGTCCCCCAAATATTGTCACACCCCACCCACCAGTCTCGGTTACCCGCTCGACAACCCGTGGAAGTGAACCGTCACAGGATCCACGGTCTTACCATCAATAATAAAAAATGCAAGTATAGATAATCATGAGCAAGAATAAGTGCAATAATTAATAGAAAGATTACATGAGTCCAAATACTCCAATAAAATAATAAACGAAATAATCAATGATAAAAAATAATAATGAGTTCAGCGGAAGCAATTCAAAAAGACTAAATAAGTTTCTTTCCGGTTTCTTTTTCTTTAACTAAAAACTGGTCTTCTAATTTAACAAGAAAAGGGGTTCTCCAGTTCTTCTCCATACGATCGGCAAAATGTTTGGCAACCTGTCTCCGCCGTCCATTAATGGGTGCTATAAGCGCACTCCATGGAGCTCCCACACAAGCTATCTCCATCTCCCACTAATGGTGCCACATCTTCTTCATACGAGAAAACACCTTCATGGGGTACCAATCCAATGTCCGTCGCATGGCCTCCATCTGTACAAACTAATATAACATGGAAATAAAGGGACGAGTTCTGACGAACTCAGTAAGGATAACATAATTCTCATCCATATGTCAACACAATCAGCAATGCATATATGATATGTATGATATGCAAAAATATGTATGCTACTAAGATCTAACTATGCAAGTCTCTAACAATTGACATGCTTTAAGATATACACCAGCCCTCCTCTGGGTAGGTCTACTCACTCTGATCCCTCACGGACTGGATACCTCTGTTGGGATCCTGGGTAAAGGGGTAAGTCCACACTGGCTCACAAACCATGGCTGGGGTTTAGTCAACACTCTCTTACCACGACCATTGGCATGAGTACTGACGCATGTCGGGGTCTAATCCAATGAAAGTCATAATGGTAACATGCTACATGAAGTCAAGATACATCCCCTATAGCACCAACCAACTTGGTTATGTATCCTTTGCAACCTAGGAATGAGAACCCTCATGGACAAGCTACCGCTATTAAACTCCACTCCTTAACCCTATGGTCATCCACATATTGTTGGGCATAAAATTCTTATGACTCCTCACGACACCCGGTCCGCTCCTTGGATGTCCATGAGCCCAACCCTAACATATGCAACCCTACCATTGTATGAACAACAGTGGACCACTGAGTCTCCACACGAACTGGTTATCGTTGTAGGATGAAACAGAGTCACATCACCATCGTCACGTGTCATCCGGCTTCAATTCCCCTACCAAAAGGGTAGTAGTATATGGGGTACCTAGCCATGCAACTCTAGACTCTCCCTAGGTATGTCATCTAGTAGTTATCATAGTGCTGGAGGCATCGGTGATCATGTGTCCCATACCACAACCGTCTGATATCTCAAGCCAAGATATCCCAATAGAATACCCTTTCCATCATAACCACAATACACCAATCATCATCATACCACAATCATAATTGATAAAGTACATACAAGAATATTACAAACAACAAGTATACAATAAGATCAATATGCTTATTACAGTTATAGCAAGATATACAATTAAAGAATAGTAAAGAAAGACACTGATCTAGCATGTTCAAGTCATTGCATAAAGATAAGAATGTATATCCTTACTAGAATTACGTAAAAGCTCTTTAAAATGCAATCCACAAATAATTATAAGACTTTCAGTAGAACTAGAGGACATCTACAAACAAGGTATAATGTAAGAGTCAAGAGTCAAATTAGAGCCAAACTCAAACCTACATAGTCACTGTGACCCAGCCGGTCGCTTGGGCCGGTTGCTTGGCTCAAGCAACCGCCTTGAGCAACCGCCCCAAAAACAGTGTGTTTTCAATCCGAAACTTAGGCTTTTGATCATCCGATTTCAATCCTATTTTGGGATGATCTCAATCCGAATTTTGAACCTAACACATCCATAACCAAGGGGTAACACGAAACCCTAAAATTAACGTAAATCTATCACCCAAAATCCTCCCCTTGATTAGATCCATCATTTCCATGAATGCAGGGATTCGTTTTTGGACAAGATCCCGTCAAAAACATTGGAAAGAGAGCTACAACTAACCAATTGGGTTACCACTAACAACATGGGGATGGGTTAACACCAATCAAAAGCTAAAGGAAGAGAAAGGGTGAAAGAAGATCCAATTACCTTAACCAGAATCACCAACTAAGGTGAAAGAAGATCCAATTACCTTAACCATAATCACCAAATAAAGAAAGGGAAAATCTCTAGATCTCAGTCCACAGTCTGCTCACCTTCTAGAGTGTCTCCACTGCCTCCTAACCACAAAAAACAGCAATCCCAAATATAATATTCGTTAATTGGGCGAGGGTTGCTATTTATAGAGGTCTAGGGGCAAATTAGGGTAAAAACCCAGCAACTAGGACCAGGTGGTCGCTTGGTTCAATCAACCGCCACAAGCAACCGCCCCCTAGTATATTGCTATACAAGGGTGCTTTGCTCAAGGGGTTGAAACCTAAACACAACGTAACCCTAATCAACATATGGGAGAGGTCTTACCTTCACTCCAGACATCTCCAGACACCACTTGCCTTCTACCAAAGATCCAACTTCCAAGTAAGGCAGGTTCTTCATCTAGAGAATCCAAATCCATGGGTTCTGGATATGGATCATGGACTTCTATCCAGACACTCCACAAATTAACCTGACTAGACCTTCGGATTCTTAGACCTGCAATACGGAATCCGGGTTAGAAATACGAGGGTTGTTACAAATATTGTGAGGATTGGGGACTGACTGATCCTTGTTATCTCCTTCCCTTTCTTAGATTGGGAGGCTTCAAGCCGACAACCTTTGCTCCCCGATTGTTCTCTTCTCTTTTCTTGAGTGGTCCTTCTCTCTAGATTGTCATCACGACGCCTTATATAATTGTCCAGATGCCCCTGAGATAGCAAGTGTCTGCACTCATTGGTGTAGTGTCCATAGTCTCTATGGAAATGACAATATTTATTCATGTTCCTCTCTTCAGGCTTGGCAACTATCTTGGGTGGCCATCTCAAGATATCTTGATCTTTAATCTGCATCAAGATCTCTGACTATCGAGCATTCAACGGAGTATACTCAACACAGTCGGGTGAACGTTTTCTCCATCCCGATCATCCTTTGTTTGTCTAATCGTTATTCTGAGCTCTCGAGCCTTGGCCTTTTTCTGAAGCTTTGTGCTCCTTCTTAACTACCTTCATTTCTCCTTGTCGAGCATCAAGGATTTTCGTCACTTCTGCTAGCTTCTGGCATCTTTAAACAAGTTCGGGGTAGGTGGTTGGCATATCCTGCAATAGTAACTCTAGGAGTCGCTTGATGGAAAGGCTTGTAAAAAGTGTTGTCCTGGCCACCTGTTCATCTAGGTTCTCAATCTCCATGGTTGCTTTGTTGAACCTTTGTAAATAGTCTCGAATAGACTCGTTTTTTGCTTGTTTAACAGTGAACAGAGTCTCCTCGGCCTTCTTAGTCTAAATCCCACTCTAGAATCGACTGATAAACTTTTGTACAAGTTCATCAAAATTAGCTATCCTTCTTGATGGCAGGTTCGAAAACCACTTTTGAGCTGCTCCCGTCAGTGATAACCTGAACACTTTGCACAAAATTTCATCCGAGTTGCCAGCGACCGCCATCATCTGCTGGTAATAACTCATATGGGCAACTATATCTCCAAATCCATTGAATAGGGAGAACGTTGGGAGCCTGAAATTGTGGGGGAATTCATACCTGGCTATTGCCTCAACGAATGGGGTCTTTCTGATGAGTAAGTATATGTCATCTATCCTTTTGCCCCTCGTAAGCTGTCATAATATCTGATTTATATCCTCCAGTTCCCGATCGATCTGTACCACCCGAGAGTTTGGGGTAAAAAATGCTGTCCCTATCCGATCATTGAAATGTTGCTGAGTGTGTTCGTACCCCACGCTTGAACCTGGTAAGCTTCCCTGTTCAACTCCCTTGTGGGTGATCCCGAACCTCTTGTGCTTCTCTTCTTGGTAACTCGACCATCCACCTTATTCTCGACTGGTCACTCTGCGCATCTGGCAGGACTTCGTTCCCTTATTGACGGAAAATTCGGCCCTCGGTCAGGTCTCTTGCTCTTCGAGGTGAATGTCCCCTTGTTGGAGAATTTCTCCTTTCAGTTCTTCTAGGTTGCCTTCCAGCTTCCTCATGATCGTGAGGATTCGGGTGCCTTGGGGCTCCCAAGCGTTTGGCTATTGTATGGGGCATCGCTTGCATCTCCAAAAACTAAACTTGCATTTGGTTCATTTGCCCTTGAATGACCAGAATCAACTGAATATCTCTATCATTCAAAAGAGCTCCTCTGGAGATTTCTTTGTCTTCATGCTGCTTTCCTTCACGAATGCGATGTTCCTCAGGAGGGGGAAGGTTTTCCTCTAGAGGAGGCTGGAAGTTATGACTTTGATGTCTTGGAGATCTGGTGTCTACCATATCTTTTTTGAAGCTTTTCCCACAAACGGCGCCAAATGCTGCGTCCAAAAATTGTTCCACCCTTGGGTTCCTGCAAAACAATCGTTAGAAGTGGGCCAACTCAGTGGTTGGGAAGCCACATTCGAAGGTTAAATCAATAATGGATCACCACAGAGCTCTAGCTAGTTGTAGAGCTTAATTAAATAATGTTAATGGAGGGAAACAATTCATATATCTTCACAATGAGCAATCATCTAGTTTATATAGAGTTTACTTGTCATTCTTAATCATTGGATTTGTTCGTGATTTTTCTTTGTGGCCGTTCAATCATAGGGTTTTCCCCCTCTTTCGGAATCAGTTACAGTTTCTTCGTATGGCACGATCGTGTATCTCGAATTCCACAAAGACACATTTCTTTCTATAACCGTCGGGTTCCTTATTCCTCTCTATCAGGTATAACATCCTCTGTAAAGGGTGACAGTCGGTTCTAATATTGTTGATATCTATATCAAACCAATATCAAATCCTATTTTTCTTTGGCAGCTAAATATCAAATCAATTAGGTGCTACAAGCAACCACTAAAAAGTTTTAAAAATCCATTTCTTAAGGAAAATCCGATCAAGTCCATCCAATACTTTAGATTTATTAGACAACTTTTTGGGTAAAATTATTATTATGACATATTAAATATTAAAACCAATAACATGTTGATGAACGGTTCGTTAGACCCTTCAGACCAGTACTTAAAAAAAAGGGGGGGGGGATTCGGTACTTCAATTGGTCAGGGATACGGGGCTGATTGGCACTCTTCTCAATTCCAAGTGAAAAAAGAGAGAGTAAATTGTACTGGCACCTCTAAATGGAGCCCTTGAAGCACTAACACTCCACTTTATGTTTATAAAACACAGAGATCTTAAAATTGAATTTTTATTAGATATAAACAGTTAAATTAACTGTTTATATCTAATAAAAATTCAATTTTGGGGTCTCTGTGCATTTTATACATAAAGTGGGGTGTCAATACTTTAAGGTCTCCATTTTGGAGTGCCAGTGCAATTGCTCAAAAATTAAGAAGAGGAAAATCGGTACTTCATTTGGTCAGGGATTCGGGTCTCATTGGCACTCTTCTAAATTCCAAGTGAAAGTTACGAAGTTGGAGCTGTAACACGTGCAGGTCACATGCCAAATATGAGCATATCTTTTGTATTTTTCCACACACACCCTTAAACTTCTCCATATTTGCTACGTATACCCTCTCATGGTCTCATGTATCGTCTGTTGCAGACTTGCAGTGCAGCAAATACTACATTTCCTTATTTCCCTTCAACTTTTCCATATTTGCTAGGACACCCTGTCATCTCATTCTCATCTACTGGTGCTGAATCAACTACTTTACATTTCCGTATTTTCTTATAAGAACGTAATATTAAGTTATTAACTAGAAAAAAAGGGGAGAATATTTAATTAATGAAGACCCATCGTGAGCGAAATAGTATTCACCGTGTCGCCGGCGACTCTGAAAATAATATTCAAACGTGACGCGGACACACAAGGGCACGAGAAATTAAGAAAGAGCCAACCGATGCGGATCAGCTGGCAAGCCTGGCAATAGGCAATTAGGCAATAGGCATACGCGATCTCCGAAACTACGATATTACCCCTCTAACCCCCAACGCCGTTCAGCAAGCAAGGGGCACGCGAGATCTCCTGGCTCTTGCTCTCTCGTTCGCTCACTACATTCCTCTCTTTCTTCTCGGCACAAAGTAGGAGAAGCAGAAATATTAAAGCAAAGCAAAGCAAAAGCAGAGCGAGACGAGGAAGACAAGTCAGCCCCGGAGAAATCTCTCACCACACGCAATATAGAGGGAGAGAGGAGAAGCGAAGAGAAGAGAAGAGAAAATCCTCTCTTGTTTTGCTTCTCTCTTTCAAAGGTTTTCACCGTGAAAGCAGCAATGCCTGCTCAAAAGCGTTCCTCAGAAAATCTCGAGGAAGAACCTCAGAATCGCCACCACCACCACAACGACTACGCACAACAAACAGCAGCAGAAGTAGTAGAAGAAGAAGAAGATGATGATGAAGATGAAGAAGATGGAGAAGGTACGTGTACTCATCTAGCGGTATTCTTAGTTTAGTGTGGTTGAATTCGTTATTCTAGTTACTATCTCCTTCACAATCTTACTATCGTCATCTTGTTTTCTCAGATTTCAATGGAAGCCCTTCGTCTAGTAGCGGAGATAAAAATGAGTATGTTGTTGTCTGTTCTGTTTTACTTTTAAGAGTATTTTTTTTTATGATTGTTTCTTCATCAATGTTGGTGGTGTTCTATCCTCCGATCTTACGGATCGTGGGTCATCCTTTCTACGTCTTAGATCTGCTTGATTTTATGCGTAGAAGATCATCTGCATGTTGTGATTTATTCATGTATTTGTCCGCACTTGAAGCTCAATGTTCTGTTTTTGTTCTCGTCGATGGGATTTCGTTTGTCCTTGAACTTCATGAATAAGCATTTCTTCTCCATCAGTTGCAGAAATGTTTCATGCTCTCTGTTCTGGTAATGGACCAATTGAGCTCCAACCAACTTTCACAACGTCGCCATGCAGAGAATTTTGGCGTAACTGGGAAAATCCTGCTTAGAAAATGTCGGGCTCTCCAGTTTTCGATGTTTTTCCTGGGGAACACCAACTATTCTGGTGTTTCATGTGAGTACTGCTTCTTGCATATCTTCTTTTCTCCTGTTCTTGCTAATCCGTTCGTTATGATTGCTGAATATCTTCAACCTGTCGCATCCTTCAGTTAGAGACCGAGAAAATGCTGTGTGTACCGTCGACTAGGAATTGTGGCCATTTATTTTTTCTCTTCGCTTTCCGTCCCTTCCCGCCAGATCTTCTTCATAAATTAATTTCCTTGATCGTTTTAGTTCATTAAACAATTCCGTTACAAGGGAAAACCTCTAATTGAAGAACTTGGCGCACTTCTTTTTCTTCTCAATCAGCGTCTTTGAAATTTTTTTTCTTTAACCTGAAAGAATACTTACTAGTTTTGCTTTTCAACTGAAGTCCGTCTTTGATATCCTGTTGTAAAATGATTCCTCCCCCCCCCCCCTCCCCTTTTTTAAGTTCTGTTCTCTGTGTCGGTCAGCTACTGTATTTTCTCTCTCCCTTATGGAAAATGTTCTGCTACTTGTATTCATGAATTGGAACAGCTAAATTACACTTTGTCGATTCCCAATAATGTAAACACATTTTTGTTTGATTTTTTTCCCATTACAAGGGTTTCTCAAGATTTAGTTATACATAAAATGATTTTCGTGGTGTCTTGAGATTTCTGGCTGAATTTCTCCTTGGTGGATTATTTGTTGGATACTGAAAGTTCATCTTACGGGGACCTTTTGAAAACTTTAGTTTGGAAGTGTGATCAGTGCTGGGATCCATGTCCATTCGGTATCACACCATGTTGTCAACTCTTTCTCCTAATAATTCAAGATTTTTTCTTCATTATATTTTCCTCTCCTTCTATTGAAGAACCTTTTCCCTCTCTTCTGTTTCATTCCAGAGCTCCCACCTGTAGTGGAATCCAGTCTTGGGAAAGGTAGTTTTGATTGGACTATTGTAGATCTTCATTGCCAAATCAAGCCATGCCACCAGGTTGTGGAAGAAAAAGCATGAGAATCAGCCAGGAACTCCCAAGAGTGGTCTACAGGGAGAATTTTCTGATAAAATAGAAGGTTTTTTCAATTAAGAGCTATTTGGTATATTCTTTTGGTGGCTGTTGATACTCCACAATTTCAATTCGAGGACCAACCACAAGAAAGAGCTTCTTTTTGCCACGCGGAAAAGTTCTACCAAGTTGTAACATTCTACATGAATAGCTGAAACTATTACAAATCCACTGAAATCTTATGGGCTGCCAACACAGCTGCCAGATATAATGTTAGTGGGTCTGCAATTTGTATCAAATTTGTATGTTTGGTTCCCATTCGTCTCAGAGTCATCCCCCTTTTTTCCAAGTCCATGTCTTTGTTTAAATTATTAGTCTTCAATCTTTCTTACCACCACAGCCCACTTCCATTCTGAATGGGTTTTACTCTATAGTTTCTTAAACTGCATCAAGCCACCTATCTCATTGACACTGTTGTTGGTCAGCTACATCATTTGTCTTTTTGCTGATGACATGTTATGTCACTTGACTACTTTTTGTGCCATTTAGTGTGGTCTGTAAACCGACTAGTTGATCTGCATAATGTCTACAAGCATGTGCTGATGTTCATAAGTTGTCGGTGTCTGTCGAATTGGGTTGGATGTTGACCCATACCAATCATAATATACAAAAAATATTGACAGGTGCCTGCTCACTGACGTCTTTATGGATATTGTGTGCTGTATATTCTACTACTTATTGGGTTAAAGAAGGCAAAGCACAGTGGAAATTCAGAAATTCCTTCTATTTCTTGCCATGTTATTGAGGGGAATAAATCTTTATGCTGATATGTATTGTATTCTGGTAGATGAATCAGTCTCCAATTCCCCCTGCTTAATATCTTTACCAATATTTACTTTGGTCTCATTGCTGTCTCTTGTCAATTCTTTGCAGATTTATTCTAGTGAGATTGTCAGACATACGCAAAGAAGTGCAGTGCCCAATATGCTTAGGTATGACTATTTAGTCTATTTGTGGACCATGAACAATATTATTCTGTGGGTGAACTTTTATGCTCATATGTTTCCCATGGAAGATTGGTAGTTATTGACATCATACAGTACAATTAAACTAGTTACATTGGTGTTTGATCTCTGAGGAGATGGACCTCTCCACCCTTGATTTGGAGAGCCATCTGCCTTGAGTTTCTGCTAGACTACAGTCCTTTCCCCATCCCCCAGTTTGTGACACCCCAGGGAATAGGACTATTGTTGTCTCTTGGGGTTTAGGTTCTTCCTTTTTGCCAGCTAGTAGGCTATAATCCCATCCCTCTCCAACCCGCCCCCCCCCCCCCCCCAAATTTTTCTTCTTCTTCTTGTACATTCTTTCTCTCCCCTCTTGGGGCTTTGGTTTATGATATTATTTGTTCATCCAAAAAAAACTACTTACATTGGTTATAAAGAAGGTCAGGCTTGGCACATTGGTCAATCGCTGAGTTGCTCCATGCTTGGTCATGGTTTCTATTCCTATTCCTGGAAACAGGGGACGGCTGTGTAGGTTTGACCCTCCACAAACCTTGCTAGACACGAAAACTTTGTACACTAGCTACGCCCTTTGATTTCTTTTGGATTGGTTATAAAGCAAACAATAAATTGAAACATATCCTCTTATTTTTTCCATATAAATATGCATTACATAGTTTGAAATGTAACTCAACCCTATGCCTTTCCAAGAGCGAGACTGAAAAAGTTTCAACTCTAAATTACCATGTTAAGCTGTGACATGCATAAATTCACTAAGCTTTAGTCGCATATATGTACAGGTCATTCTTTGGTCAAACACAATGTGTTTGTCTGCTTGCTGTCAGTGGCATTCATGCCCTGGTTAGATTCCTTTTTTCTAATGAATGTGGAAGTCAAGATTTGATTTTTTTGATGTTTATTGGATTGTGAGAGCATGGAGAGCATCCATATTGGAGGTTGTAATTAGGTCAGAAGTTGATCAACCAAAACCAGAGCGAAAGAAGAAGAAATGAAAGCAAGCAGATGAAGACACAGAGGAAGGCTGTGTGGATGTACTGCCAGCCAGCCGCTATTATTTATAACAGATCGACATTACAATCAGAAAAGAAACAAACCTCTTGGCTAGCTGATCCTAATCATGATAGAAATTACCTAGTTAAAATAGGTAACTGTAATGAACTTAGAAAGAAAAGCACTTCCCATATACCTCTGATTGGTTATTTTTCAAGGTGTTGGTTTTGGATATGGTTTCAGGCAGGCATAAAACTGAGTTGGACCAAGATCTTGCCAAGATCAATGAGTTGGTGCTTTTTTAGTTTCATTTGTTTTTTGTTTGTTTGTTTTGAACTTGTTGCTGGTTTGGGCGGGAAGCTTGGAGTTCATGTAGAATACTGAGATAATAACGAAATGTTGTCAAGATACTGAGATCTTAAGTTGATACTGTTTCTTTAGGTCGTCCTCTCTCTCATCTTGGACCTTAAAAGAACTGATGTATCTTGGCCATCTTGGGGAGACCTCATTCCGTACAACTGATACAGATACTCTTACACTCCTCTCAAGGTGGAGTATATATTATCATACCCATTTTGGAAAAACCACCAACAAATGTTAGTTGAAACAGTACTTCGTCGACATTTCACCAAGTTGATTGTTGAGATGAGTTGTGCATGTAGCTAACATCACGGCAAAGGGTTCAAGGCATGGTATATGCAGACAGATTGGAGTTGAAATAAGCTTTTGCATGATTGCCATTTGTACAAAATGACGTTCAACCTCAAAATGCTTGATTCATTCATGGAAAATTGGATTGCTAACAATATAGATTGCTACTTGATTATTTTTTCAATACTGCTTCAGTAGTTGAGAAGGTGAGAAACCCAAATCTTATAGGAGAGACTACAACCACATCAAGTCAGCCATAATATGAACCTAGGTCTATACTTAGCTTCTGCACTTGACCTATCCATAGTAGTATGCTTTGTGCTCATCCTGGAAACAAGATTACCACCAATAAAAGTTCATTATCCAGTGGTTAACCTACAGTTGTTGGAAGCACCAGCCAAGTCAGCATTTGAGTACTGTACAATATAAGTGTGGCCACGACTATGATAAATGATACCTTTGGCAGGAGCACTCACAAGATACTTCAGAATATGACAAGTGGCATCCCAATGAGCACATTAAGGCATCATTTGTTTGCTAGATAAAAAGCGGTGGGAAAAATAAACATGTGGGACCATGTAGTGGGGTGGGAGAATAGAAAAGGAAATGAAAGGATTGTGGAAAAGTTGCAAATGCGGGTCCTACTTTTTATTATGTCTTTCACTTTCCCACAAAGTCCCACTAAATATGTGGGACTTTTAAAAAGAGTGGGGTGGGAAAAGTAGGGTGCCATGGCAACAGATAGGGGTCCTTTTGTTTCAGGAGGCTTGTCTGCTGACTTTTCCACCCCATTGAACCAAACAAACCATGCTTTGGAACTTTGTGGAAAAGTTTACTGTTTCCACCACTTTTTTTCTCACCCCACTTCAAATTCTTTCAAACAAACGATACCTTAGGATTTTCCATTGATGACTTATGACTTCAGCAACATAGGAAATATCAAGATGAGTGACAACTAAATGATTAAGTTCCCTAACAAGTTTTGATGTTTGAATTGAGGTTTATCCTCAAAGTCTTCGCCATCACACATCCCAAGTTCCAATTCTGGATCTATATAGGGTTTCAACAAGTTCACAGCCCTACATACCGGTTTCAACAAAATATTCAGAATGTTCTTCTTTGAGAAACAAGTTTACTGACACCTTTCTTGCAACAAACAAGTTCAATCCCCATTTTATACCTGAGGACTCCAAAGTCCTTCATCTGGTAATGCCGACCACTTTAATGCCTGATTAGTCATCACCTAAATTATGATATAATTGACATGACAATGTAGACAACTAGGATCACAGCACGCCAACTTACGGGCTAAGATTGACTAGAGAAGTTCTAAGTGATTCAATATCCACCAATAATTTTACTAAACTTATCAAACTAGACAAGAGTGTTTCAGCTCTTATATATCCCAAAGAAGATGGCATACTTTGAATGCATTTTCCCCTCGAGCAACATACCCTGAAGGTAGCTCTATATAAACCCTTAAAAAAAACTTTTGAATTCAAGCTAAAACACGGGCTGCACTATGTCGTCCCCATTAGCCACACCCTCTAGCAAGACATTGAAGCAATGGTCAGCAAAATTCAAAAACTATCTTTGAGAGAGGCATCATGGCCAGAAGGTATGATAGGATGCTGAAAATGTGCAAAATATTCATTTAGTGAGTGAGGGTACATTTTCTCCAGCAAGTATTTGGCTTTTAAACAAACTAATTGTGGGTTGGTTCGGTTGCTTTGTGGGTTGGTTCAATTATAAGTTGTGATTCAGTTTATTATTATTCAGTTGTTTATTTCCCAGTGAGGGTGATTATGTAATCTTGTGTATTTCACATTATTATAAATAAGAGCCTTGGGGGGGGGGGGTCACATTGATCATCCAAGTTCCACATGGCATTAGAGCCAAGGGAAAAATAGAATCTTGTAATCTTATAAATAGAGCCAAGGGAAAAATAGATCATCCACATTATTATGTAATCTTGTATATTTCACATTATTATAAATAAGAACCTTGGGGGGGGGGGGGTCACATTGATCATCCAAGTTCCACATGGCATTAGAGCCAAGGGAAAAATAGAATCGTAAGAAGCAAAAAATACCGCCTACGACCTTCCCCCCCCCCTCCTTCTGCCAATGACAACTCTCTTCTTCCTTTCTTCCACCTACAACACCCACCCTCTCCTTCATCACCATCACTGATAGCCATCTCTGCCTCTTTCTTTCTTCTTTTTCCTCTTCCATTGGCTACTTCTTCCATTGCTGGCTCTTCCTTGGCTGTTTAATTCCTTCTAGGGCAGCATCTATGAGGTAATTTTCAGATACTTTGGAAGGTTGAAGGCTGAAGAACAGCAGGTTTGATCATAAATAAATTTTTGGATCGATCAGTGGTTGTTTTTTTCTTCTCCAAATATTTTTTGTTGTTGTGATTTGGATGATCTGGTTGGAGGTATGGCAATATCTGATGCTATTGCTGTTCCGATGGGTCCAGAAAATTATCCTACTCTTCTAGCACTCTCTGCCAAGTTCGATGGAACTAGTTTTTGATTTGATCTCATTCTTCCTATCTACAATTGCAAGGAGAGGACTTATTGGCCATATTACGGGCACTACCGCCAAACCCATCATTGCTGGCACACCTTAGGATAAGTGGATTTCAAATGACTCTCTTATTATGTCATTCATTTAGAATTCCATGCAACCGGATCTTGCACGGGGATATTTATTACTTGACACAATGGCCCATTTTTAGAAGGCCACTAAAGAAACCTGTGGACAATTAAGGATGATGCATAGGTCTATCAGTTACAGAAGAAACTCCATAAAACTACACAGAAGGAATTGATCGTTGCACAATAGTATGCAGAATTACGATCTCTTTGGCAAGAATTGGATCATTCATCATTATGGCGACGACCACCCTACTAATCTTGATTATGTGGCTGTTTATAGGAAGCGTGTTGACAAAATTTGGGTTTATGATTTTTTGGCTAGATTGGATGTGGAGTAGATCAGATCCGGGTACAAGTTTTAAGTCTTTCTCCCTTTCCTACGCTGAAACAATCCTATGCACTTGTTTAGTGTGTCGAGAGTTGTCACCTGGCTATGTTGCACCAACCCGGTAGTAGAAAAATATGCTCTTTCAGAGTGTAAGTATGGTGTCCAAAATTGAATCGGCCAAAGATGTGGTTAAGTGTGAGCACTGCCACAAGCCCTGTCATACCAAAGCCACATGTTGGAAATTACGTGGAAAGCCTATTGATTTTGAACAAAAAAGAGCCCAAAAGAAGCGTAAACCAAAGGCTAATCATTTAGAGACTGTTCCTGCAACACCTACTATAGATGTTGGCTTTTGGAAGAGTTGCTTGCTTTGAGGTGCATTCTACAGTCTTCTACATTGCCGCTTCCTCTTCTAATGCTCCTTCAGCTGCACATTTGAACTCCTACCTTGCTATTTCAGGTAGCTTATTTACAAGTTTCCATGCTTTCACTTTCTGCTTTGTGGATTATTGATGCTAGACTAACATACCATATGATAGGTTCTGCTTCCCTTTTCCTAAATTATTTACCTGCCTCAGGGAAAGATAAGGCCCGTATAGCTGATGGCTCTTACAATTCCATTACTGGAAAGGGAACCATACAACATTCACTACCCCTTTCTTTGTCTTTAGTTTTACATGTTCTATATTTTTCTACTAATCTTTTTTCAATTAGTAGTCTTACAATGACTTGAACTTTAAGGTAACCTTTTTTCCTTTTTACTGTGCCTTCCAAGATCTGGTAACGGGGAAGGAGATTGGATGTGGTAAATTGGACAAAGGACTTCACTTGCTGGAGCCAAATACAACATCTTCTTTTGCTATGCTTGTTACTCCTCATTAGATCAATTTGGCTTGTCAAACCTTCACCAGTGGCATCATAGGCTAGGACATCACTCTAAAGGAACTTTAAGAAAACTTTTTCCTTATTTATTTTCATCTTTTCATAGAATTTTTTTTTGTGAAGCTTGTGTTTTTGCTAAATAGACTCATTCAAGTTATTTGCCTTCTAATAATAATAGAAGTTCAGTTCCTTTTGTGTTAATTCATATTGATTGTGGGGGCGTTATGGACGTATGTCTGTTACTGGCCATCGATATTTTATGATTTTTATTGATTGTCATTTTAGATCCACATGTATTTATCTTTTAAAACAAAAAAAAAAAAAATGACATTTAAGATTTTCATAACATGGTTAAAACTCAATTCAATGCTGTGAAGGTTCTTAGCAGTGACAATGGAACTGAATATAGTGAAAAAGAATTTTAGAGATACCTCTCTAATTTTGACATAATACACCAGACCAGTTGTGTTGATAAAGCTGCCCAAAATTGAGTGGCCAAAAGAAAGAATAGGCATCTCTTAAAGATTGCTCGTTCTCTTCTGACTGCCATGAATGTCCTGACGAATATTGGAGTGATGTAGTTCTTAGTTCTTCCTACCTTATGAACATGATGCCCAGTCGAATCCTTGAGTTTAAATGTCCCAGTGAGGTTCTTCAAGGGACATCTTCCTTTATAGTTCCTCCAAAAATGTTTGGTTGTGTGTTATGCCAGGACTTTGTCCCACAAGAGTAAGTTGGAATCTTGTGGCCTTTGCTGCATTTTTCTGGGGTATTTCGCTACTCAAAAGGGTTACAAGTTTGACTATCCTCATTCTAGGAGGACAATTGTGTTTATAGATGTCATCTTTAATGACTCTAGCCCTTGTTATACACCTCTCTAGGGGGAGACCCCAAGAGGAGAGGTGTTCTTTCCCACTTTGGACATTCCTGTCACATGTAGAGACCCACCAAACCCAATTCAGCCCCATTTAGAGGTTTAAGAAGAGATTTTTGATCGGGGGAGCATTCGGATGGCATACCTATGGACGCTTAATCTCCCCTTTCCTCCTCTGCACCTTGTGAGGATCCTATCCAAGGGGAGACCACTCCTGTGAGAACACCATTAAGGTCTTTCAAAAGCAAGTCAACCAGAACAAGGATGTTCAGACTTATCAGAGGAAGAAAACCAACCGATCGCAGCAGGTAGAGAAGGTTGACAGGTTACCCACTCTAGTCCCTTGATCCAGATTCAGGTCTTGAAAGTTCCCCTGAGATATCTTCTTCTAACCTTCCTATTGGTGTTAGAAAAGGAGTCAGATCATGTACTCAACATCTTATCTAAATATGTTTCCTATGGCGCTTTGTCTGACTCCTTTCGAGCCTTTATATCTTTTTCTACTGCTTCTATTCCAAAGACTTGGTAGGAAGCCTATGCTGATAAAAATTGGAAGGCAATAGTGGTAGAGGAAATGTAGCTATGAACAAGAATGATACTTGGGAGTTGGTTACTTTTCATCCAGGGAAACAACCAGTAGGTTGTAAGTGGATGTTTGTGGTCAAACAGAACATGGATGATTTAGTCAACAGGTTGAAGGCTAAATTGGTTGCAAAAGGGTTCACCTAGACTTATGGAATTGATTATCAAAAGACCTTTGTCCCTGTTGCAAAATTGAATCCAGTTAGGGTCCTGTTATCAGTGGCTGATATGCATGCCTTTTGTGAGGTCTGGAGACCAAGTGGCTTACATCTTCACCAAAGGACTAAAGGATGGAGACTTTTTCCCTATTTTGAGCAAGTTGGACATGACTCACATCAATGCCTCGACTTGAGGGGGAGTGTTGGTTGGTTCGGTCGGTTTGTGGGTGGTTTTATAAGCTGTGGTTCAGTTTATTATTATTCAGTTGTTTATTTCCCAGTGAGCGTAATTATGTAATCTTGTATATTTCACATTATTATAAATAAAGAGGCTTGGGGGGTCACATTGATCATCCGAGTATTCAATTATTTCCACACTGATAATGAGTACTCAAGTTGGCTATGAATATGGCAACTTGAAATTCTTCTTGCTGAAGCTTCATCTTTTCCAGATTAGTGACGAGGGTTGATGAATGTTGAGCTGTTCTATACAACAACTCAGCCTTATGTGTTCGGCTAGACGGATCCTTGCCTTTCAATCAGCTCTATTTGAGGTCATACTTGATACAAGGCCCAAGCCATGCATTTCTTTGCTCACCTGCAAACATACTGAGATATTCATTGTAAGACCTACCAATAAATTGAAAATTTATCTTA
This sequence comes from Hakea prostrata, assembly GCF_041222555.1. Taxonomy (NCBI): domain Eukaryota; kingdom Viridiplantae; phylum Streptophyta; class Magnoliopsida; order Proteales; family Proteaceae; genus Hakea; species Hakea prostrata. The sequence goes on from NC_142608.1 coordinate 16,606,794, forward strand.
TAAGTTATAAATGCGGGGTACATTCTCCTTTGGAGGGAATGTTTGTTTCAGATCATTCCAAACTACATTTGTAGTTGTATGGAACATGATGTTAGTAGCCTGTGTAATTTTATTTTGATGAATAACAAATCTTATCGTAGTGGAGAAAAATTGATTTTGATTGCATTTGTAAGTATTTAAAATATATACCTAAAGATTGACATATTAAAATAACTTTCTAAAGTATTATATGAGGTGGGAATAGCAGCCTATAATCCTTCCACTCTGCTTGGCAGTGTCTATTGACATTTGACAACCCATCTTTGTGTGCATCTTTGTCCACTTGATCCCCTGCTTGAGGAATGAGTTAAATTTCTTTTTTAAGCAAGGATCAACATCTCGGTTTCGAGGCACCTTGAGATATGTTGGTTTCGACTGAAAACTTGGAACATTTTGACCAAGTTTGGACAGCAGGTTTCAACCCTTGATGTGTTTTTTTGTTTGATTTCTTGCCTCCTACATATTTTAAGCATGATGAACACAATGGAATTGATATTTTGCTAACAAAAGCCATTGAAAGGTTATCATTTAGGTATGCTAACGCATGAGAGGTTTCGATTACAAACTTTGTAAAATTGAACAAACTGTATTGCATACGTGAATTGTTTGATAGAAAATTAAATACAACAAAATACAATAACCAAAAACGCAATCCCAGGCTTCAAGTCCAAGTTAAGTGCCTGGCTGGAATTTCCGAGTGCTTGCTGGAATTGGTGGATCCATCCCTGTCTATAGAAGTACTCTGAATACTGGATCAAAGCTTCCATTACATGTTATGCCTAAAGTTATCTGAAAATTGATTCAATGTGTTACTATAGGTGGGATCATCAATATAATGTAAGACATCCCATCCTAGAAAATGTGTCATAGAGAAAATACTTTGTATGACACCCGCTCAAGCTATCAACAAAGCAAAAATAATAATAATGGAAAGTTTGGAACAAACCTTGCAAAAATCTTCCAAAATCTCCAAAGGAGGAGCAAATGGTGTGATTCAAGGCAAAGGAGTTACTGATTTAGGGCGAAAAATAGGTTGAAATCACAAAAAACCAGTAAAAAAAATGGTTTGGGGGGTTGAAATTCAAAGGGTGAAATCTGGAGGAAGCTGTTGAAACCTACGAAATCTCACAGGTTTTAAAGAGCTTTTAACCCATCTCGGTCAAAATTTCAAGTGTTCTGGTCAGAACCTAGTACATTATCAATTCCACCCAGGTCCCTTCTCATTTTTTCCAAAGCCAAAATTTCAGTCGAAATATTGGGGGTTTCGACTGAAATCTATACCATGGTGTTAAGTAACAGTGTGTCAAATAATGCTCTGAAAATGGTTTGGAACATTCCGATCTAGTTAAAGATCTGGGACTATTGGAAAAATAACAATAATAAGATAAAGCAAGAGAAAGGCCCCCTAGGTCATTAGGTTTTGCACTAAATTTTACATGTAGCCTACCATAGGGATCTCCCATCTATCAGTGTGTCCACATGGCAAAAGTGTGAGTGTGTCCACATGCCAAAAAGTGGTGGAAATGGGCAAGGTTCTATTTCTTTTGCTCCTCGCAACCTTTATGTATGTTAATTTTGGGGGGGGGGGGGGGGGGAGCTTTACTGTTAAATAGACATTCCAAAGCTATAGCCATTTTGCTGGAATGGTACCTGGCTGAGGTGAAGCTTGTTATTTGCTACCTTTCCCATATATTAATGAACAAGTAGTGCAGAAGGAATTAACCTTGAAAGCTGTTGGTCTACATTTTATTTATGTTCTATTTGCATCATTATTCATTCTTTCCAACACCTCCCCCTTCCCTCCCCCTCCCCCCCCCCGGCCCAACGAAAAGAAGAAGAAGAAGAAGAAGAGAACCACCCACCCGCTCACATTTAATGTCTCCATCTTGTCTCAAGTGGTCAAACTATTTTATAATAAGATATGAAATTCGTTCTCTTTTCTTTTGTTTGTTTTACACACAACTTTTCTGGGATCAATCTAATACAACTTATCTGATTTATGTCATGTTGAGTTCTAAGACCTTGGATTAGGCTCAGAAATAAGAGTCCCAACTTTTTTGGTTAAGAGGAAGAGTAAATAGGTATGTCTTCTGATTCTGTGGACATTGGTCTATAACTTTCTGAGGTTGATAAAATTGCTTGGCTGATGGAAATATTCATCATCACGATGGTGGTGGTGGTGGTGATGGTCTGGATGGGTACTTCAATGCTCAGACGGCTCTAGTTTGTATTGAAGGTCTTTCTGTAATTCCTGTGGACCACCATACTGCTCATAGCATACAACCCCCCTCTTTTTCTTTATCCTCAATTAGGACTTCTCATTATCTTTCTACGGGTGCTTCTGACCTTGTTATTAATTTCTAGTGTGTTGGTTGTCAAGGGAGCTGGAATAAAAGCTGACACTTGCTTCTATGTATGTGGAAGAAACTGCAATTCACGTTCATTTTATTGGTCAGGTGTCATTCGGAAAACAAGAACTGTAATGGAGTGCCTGCATCGCTTTTGCAGGGAATGCATTGACAAATCAATGCGAATGGGGTATGTTATGCAACATTGTCACCTTCTGTCCTTGTTCAATTGGGAGGCTGGCTTCATAATTCACCCACCCCCCATTTCTATCTTTTTTGTGTGATCTTGATATTACAAATGGTTGTTTATTGTAGTGGCAGCAATCAGATATATGCCTTAAAACAAATTCTTTGCCTTCATTACAGGAATAATGAATGTCCTGCTTGCCGAACACATTGTGCAAGTCGTCGTTCTTTAAGGGATGATCCAAACTATGATTCTCTAATTGCAGCTTTATATCCAGATATTGACAAGTATGAGGAAGAGGTATAATTGACTCAATATCCTTCTCTTTAGCAATGAACCATGCAATTCACATGTATAGGATGTTACTGTTTGTGAGTATGTTTTCAGGAACTGGCTTTCTATGAAGAGGAGAAGGATCGGAATAAGCAGGTGAATGGGTCTCCATTCCATTGGTTGCTTGCAAATTAAGTTTGGTTTGCTTCATATGGTTAAGAACCTTAATCTTTTTGCTTCCCTGGCTAGTCAAAAGCTATACATTATCTACTGTGATCATGCTTAAAAATCAGGGAAAATTGCTTGGATGTACAAGATAGGAAAATGTTTTACAAGCTAGTGGATGTACATTATGTTATACAATTGCAAGTTTGTAGAAAAATTTACCAAATCCCCACGAGTGAAAAAGGGTAAAGAAACCATTCTCTCCCTTCTTTTCAACCTCTATAATTTCTTTTTATTTTTTTTATTCTTTTATTAAAAGCTCACTCTTTGTCCTTAGATGAAGGAAAATCTCTATAACCACTCATCCTCCCTCCAACCCTGCAAGGCCGCCCCACCCACCTCTTTGTAAACTAACCTTGCAACTCCCCACCATTGTGGCATTATCCACCCACTCTCCCTCTTTTCAGTTTTCCTCCTCTTGTCCCTTTGCTTCCCTGCAACCCCACCCCTGCACAGCCTACCAAAACAAAAAATTCCCTTAATTACTCAGTTACGATGGGGGTATATCTGGAAAAGCAATAGGTAGGAAAACAAAACAACCAGGTTCTTCGGGGTTTATCATGGTAGATATTTCATTGTCGCTTTTTAGCACAAAATTTCCTTTCTGATTGATATTTAGAATTCGACTGCAATCCATGAGAGGCTATCCACACTGCCTCACCATAATAACCTAAATATTGTATTCTCAGTTTGCAGTTTTAGCGATTTGGAAAAATTCATGAACTTCATTTGCTAGAGTTTGTTTGCAAAATCCAGGTTCTCTCCATCTCTTTAGGCTTTCTCCTGTTAGGAGTGTTCTTTGCTTCAGTCCTCTCTTTACAAAGCTCCAAAAGAAAATTAAGGAGAATGAAACTGATATATTGCTGATGCTTCTCATTCTAGCATTATAGAAGCCTAAATATCTTAATGATGATAAATGAGAGCCAAGGAGAATGAAAAGCCAACTTATATTTTGATAGTCAGTTGAACGGTTCTGATTGGAAGTAAAATGTAATAAATATACATCCCCATCATAGTGAAGCAGTCATGAACAGTTGCAAGCTCTAGCTCTTCCTGCCCTCTTTTCTGCAGCTTGTTTTTCTATGCCTTAGTTATTCACAGAAACTTCCATTTAATTAGTGTTTTTCTCTCTTTTTTATTTTTGGTTGGGGTAAGAAGGCGGGGGGGGGGGGGTTGTAGGAGGAATTTTTGGATTGTTTTGCAAGGAAAGAAGCAATAGGACGGGTGAGAAGGATTGGATAGTGGTAGTTGGCAGAATGGGACTAGTTCGCAAAGAGGGTGGGGCGGTGTTTCATGGGAAGGAGGTAGTGGTTACGGAGATGTTCTTTTGTTGGAGGAAGAATAGTGGGGTTTAATGAAAACTAGATAACTAAAAAAATAGAAATTAGAGAGGTTGAAAGAAAAAGAAGAAAAAAGAAAATAAGGGAGAGTATAATGATGGGGATATTTTTTGGGCCGTTTCTTTATCCTTTTTCATACTCATATGGGGGTTTGGCAATCTTTTCCAATATAAGAACTCGTGATTGTAATACATAATGTGAGTCCACTAGTTTTTTAGATCTTTTCTCAATCAAGTAGAAAACTATGCAACTTTCCCTGAAATCTAGGTGGTGTGTATTTTTCTCTATTACTGCAGGTCCACTGCATTCAACAGCGAATGCCCTTACTATTTTATGTTAGGATACCATTGCCTGCATACTGTTCAGAACCTTCTTATGGTTTGTTTGGACAGATCCAAGCATCCATTGCCCAGACATTAAAACGGCAAACAGAAGCACTTGGTCGTAGACGCATCACACCTAAAGCAACAGCAGCTGCATTCTTAAGAAGATCTCAGGGAAATTATCGCAGTTCTCATTCAAGAGTGAGAAGAAGTGGTCGTGGTCTGGAGTTTCAAGGTTCTGACGAGGATGGTACAAATGATGGAAGCAGAGATTCATCTTCTGATGAGCGCTTAGAAGTGAAGCCTAAGAGGTTCAGGAAATGGGCAGGACGACGGTTCTCTCAGCCTTCTGGTGCTGCCCATGCAGCAGATGGAGGCTCCGATGAAAATGATGATTTGGAAGTGAGCAGAGAAATCACGGGTGTGTCTCCTAGGTTGGTTGGGAATCCAGAAGTGTTGACTTGGGGCAAGGGTGGCGTGCGGAGTCACACACGACATGGCAATGCAAATGGCAACAATGGTAAGAATGCACGGAGTACCCCCTTATCTAAGTTGGTAGATTACCTCCGGAGCTTGGATGAAAATGATGAGGTATAAGAAATCTATGCTGACTTACTTATTGGGCTTTAACTTGCAATACATAAACATGATTGATATGTCATATGGTTCCTGTATTCAGTTGGATGTGCATCTGACACTTATCCCCTTGGATGAAGAAAGTATACCAAGTTTGCAGCGACCATACCTTTGCTGCCGGCCTTCCTTGTCCATTGGACACTTATGCCAAGTGAAATACTCCCCACTCTTCTCTCATCAATTAATTAATTAATTTTTTTAATAATACTATCGAGTTGTACAAATTTCATCTCACATCTCAAAATGGTGCTGCTATTGAATGCATGGTGCACAGTATGTAGCGCTCCAGACTCCGGTGCAAGCTGAAGATATCGAAATATTGGTGGTAAAACGGCCTCACTATCCAAATGCTGACCAGTGCAGACCCTTTTTCAATCCTTCGACGTCTCAGGGTGTTCCAATTCTTAAGTTCCTTATTGATCCTTCCAAAGATGAACTGCAATTATTAGAAGAAAAAGAAACCCTAGCAGAACTTCAAGCTAATTGTGTCTCTTATAGAGGCCATCTGGTGAGATCATCTGAAAAATGGATTATTGTTTTAACAGATTTTGACTGAGTTGGAATTGTCACCCCCTTTACCCCGTGTTTTTTTTCTTTTCTTCAGGTTCTGGCATATCGTCAGAAGGCAGCAACTTGAAGAAAACAAATGCATGCAGATTGCAGACTATCTACTTTTTCATGTCGAGCAGATGATTACATTTTCCATTGTGGTTTGTATATAAATTACACGAAAAGGTATCCGCTTGATCTAGTTCCTGATGTTCTTCCAATACTTGGCTATGTTGAGCCATAAGGGAGAAAGAGTAGCTGATTTGTTTTGGACGAAGACACAAGAAGAGGAGTCCAAGTATAGAAAGATTAGCTTGTTATATATGCTTGACAGATTTCATCAACAATTATGTTAAATTTATCCATTTTCATGTCAGTCTGTTCAAGTAGATCATCCTAACATTGATTTTCATTTGCGTATTTTATATTTGTGAAATAATACGAATAAGACTGACATAAAATGGATATGGATGCCCACATCTCATTTCTATTCTCTTGCTCCTTACTCTTGCCTCTATAGAGAAGTAGATCAGAAGCACCTTCTCAGAATTATTACAGTTGCTAATGGAGAAAGTGCCTAACCTAGTACATGAGAAACGAATAAATCACGCAATTATGGATTTATGGTTGCCCTTCCTAGGCCTTGCTGTAGCATTCTCATGCATTTGAAAGAGCTCCTCAGAGAAGCGCTCTCCCATCTGTGGCTCACCTTTGGCTACTGCACCACCATAAGCCCAAACACAATTTCATTTGAAATACAGTAAGATTGGACAAAGCAGCAAGCTGACTCAATGCATCAACCCTGCGTGCAAAAATAGAGCACTGGAGCATCCTTAGATCAGAAATCCATCGAGAAATTTATTGGAGAATGATAACAGGGTTAATATAGTTTCTAAAGAAACCTGGTTTTGATGTGGCCAAATGAATTATAAGGATCACCGTGAAGGCCAATGCAGATTTTCAGGAGTGAAGGAATAACTTTTAATAGGACGGGTACAGATCCCTGTGGAATTGTTAACCAAGAGCGTGTCTCTTACCCTTTTTCCTGGTAATTGACAAATGAAAGGACTAGTAAAGAAAATAAGGATTTTTACGCCAAGAATGGGGAAGGAAAAGCAAGAGGGATTATGAAGAAAACCCAACATAAAGATGGGCAATTTTTTACAAACTTCATAGGAAGGGAGGGAAAATAAGCATTTTGGAAGATCCCTTAACACAATGTGGCTGGCGGAATGTTGTATTTTTACGATTTTATTGGAAAATTCAAAATTTCATTTTGATAAGAGGTTTGGGTTTTGTTTTAATTGATACCTAAATAGCCAATAGGTGTTTTTAGAGGGCTAGTTTGAATGGTTAACAAACAAGGCTTAAGGGAAGATAAATGTTTGATATCTTTTGGGGGCAATCCTAAGGCTGTGTTTGCTAGAATAAAGGTGGGGTGGGAAAAAATAAGTAGGAAAATTCTTAAAAAAACAAAAATTTCCTTAAAATTTAAAAGTGTAGTTTGTTTGGTTGCTTGGGTGAGAAAACTAGAAAAAGAAACTTGTCTCGTGATGTGGTAAACCAATTTTCCCACCTCAAGCCTTTTTAAAACCCTACAAAATGTGTGGAATTTTGTGAAAAAGTGTGGAAAAATAAAAAGTGAGACCTACAATTAACAATATTTTACAAAATTCATTCATTTCATTTCCTTCTCCCTCACCCCACTACACATGGGGCCCACATGTTTTCTTTCCCCCACCCCACCTTTGCAAAAAAACATAGCATAAGTGATGTCTATTACTCTCTTGCATATAGATGGGAGGGGTTCTTGGGGGAGCATTATTTTTAAAGCATTGTTTCCCTTAAAACATGTCGCTGAAAATGGATTGGTGAATACAACTTTTCGATCCTTAAATGCTATTGCATTTCGGAGTGCACCGTTGTGAAGAATGGGTTGATTGATATTGGGGGTGAAAACACACTGTTAACCCGTGCACACAATTTCAGGCATTTAAATATTTTAAAGAAAGTGCCCATGACACGTCTCAATTTTATCAATTATTGTTTGTGTATCACTAGATGTACATGCATAACTATGTATTTTCAACAAGGAGACCATTCGTGCCATTTGAAACAAATAATTCTTATACTCGGTATTTGTTATTTTGTTTTATTTGTTTTATATGATTGCCTATGATATCATATTTCCAACATGTAAATACGTCCCACATCAGTTGATATGCATGAACCAATCGGTAATGAAAACGAAATATGAAAACAAAAAATTGCAAAGACACAATTTACCCGTTTCGGCACGACAACCTATGTCCACGAGACAATCACATGGAATCAATTCACTAATGACTAATCAGGAAAAATTACAATGGACATACCTTATCACACTGTATGTGGGACCCACTGAACAAGGAATATCAATTTTACAATATTACATTCACTACCTTTATCACAATAATTTAGAAAATACAAAGAGGTAATATACTAAAGAGACCCTACCAATAATAACCCACCCAATTTAGAAAACCTTCTCAAACTTGAGTTGTCACTCTATGACTCTATCTTTTACCTGTTATGTCACGCCCCCAATGACTAGGTTAGGTGGGGACCATAACACCTGAACCCTATTGGGAGACATGATAGTTAATTCTCTTTTTCTTATCTTGGAAATAATGGAGGCCCATATCATCAAGCAACAACGAAAACTTTCATATTAAAAGAGACGCCAAATACAACTTCAAATTATCTGATGGCAACTATTACGATATAATGATACAAACTATAGTCTCTAATATTACAACATCATCTAACAGAACATTTGTACTAGGGGTGCAAGTTTGGCCCTAGCAGCCCTGACCTGCCCTAAGCCCGCCCTGAGCCCGAATAGGGCTTGGGCTAAAGATTTTGGCCCTAAGGGCAGGTTAGGGCCAAAATATTCTGGCCCTAAGGGTTAGGGCCAAAATATTCTGGCCCTGAACTAGGGCCAAGGGCGGGCCTGGGGATTACTCTCTGGCTCGCCCAACCCATCCCAGTCCGTCCCTGATTTTTGGCCTTGACCCAGGCCCTGATTTTGGCCCTGATCTGGGCCCTGACCCAGGCCCTGATTTTGGCCCTGACCTAGGCCTTGACTCAGGCCCTGATCTTGGTCCTGATCTTGGCCCTGATCCTAGCCCTGATTTTGGCCCTGATCTTGGCCCTGATTCTGGCCCTGATCTTGGCCCTGATCCTGGCCCTGATCCTGGCCCTGATTTGAGTCTAAAGACTCTGGACCCTCCACCCACATGGAGAGGAATTAATTGTAATACATATAGGTGGATACTTGACACATGTCAAATTTTAGAAACATGATCATGTTTTGTAAAAAATTAATAAAAATAAATTATAACCTCATTACCAATGTAATAAGCATCTATTTGATTTTGGCCCTAATCCTAACCCTAATTTTGGCTCTAATCTTAATATTGATTTGACGATGATCATGTACTACAGTACTAGATTTTTACCCTGATCTTCATACTAACATTGATATGAGTCTTTATTTTGACATTTAGTCACTTTGATCATATTAGACTATAAATTCACTTTTTATATTATTTTTAAGGTAATTTTTATTTTTCCAACAAAGTCATTTTTAGTTCAATAAAATATTGATTTTGTTTTTTGACTAAGGCGAGATAATAAATTATAAATAATAAAACTATTACATAAGGAATTAATATCTAACAAATCTATACCCCAACTTCTCATCATGAATGTCTAACAAATCTACTTTGATATTTCAAATTTTTTTATTAAAAACATATAGCTATGTTTGTAACTAAAACATCATTTTCTTTAACTATGAAAAAAATACTTTTTTTTTTGTCGAATACTAAATTATTGTCGATTTCCTTGTTAACAAGGTTTTGAATATGATTTTTTTGTATTGAATAAAGATATCAATTTATTAAACAGTTGTGAATGAAAACATATCTACCTATGGCTTAAGTTCTTGACTTTGAAGATAAAATTTTCATTTATTAGATTCCTTTTGAATTCTGAATCTTTGATGTTTCTAAGTAAAAGAGTTTGTGTGACATTCTCTATAATTGATTGGACTTTCAAATGTGCCTAACTCTTTGCTGCTGGAGAAAAACCAAAGGAAAAAACAGAATACGAGAGAGAACTATTACATAAGGAATTAATATCTAACAAATCTATACCCCAACTTCTCATCATGAATGTCTAACAAATCTACTGTGATATTTCAATTTTTTTTATTAAAAACATATAGCTATGTTTGTAACTAAAACATCATTTTCTTTAACTATGAAAAAAATACTTTTTTTTTTGTCGAATACTAAATTATTGTCGATTTCCTTGTTAACAAGGTTTTGAATATGATTTTTTTTGTATTGAATAAAGATATCAATTTATTGAACAGTTGTGAATGAAAACATATCTACCTATGGCTTAAGTTCTTGACTTTGAAGATAAAATTTTCATTTATCAGATTCCTTTTGAATTCTGAATCTTTGATGTTTCTAAGTAAAAGAGTTTGTGTGACATTCTCTATAATTGACTTGACTTTCAAATGTGCCTAACTCTTTGCTGCTTTGGAGAAAAACCAAAGGGAAAAAAACGAGGGCGAGAGAGAGGAGAGAGAGGAGAGAGAGAGAGAGAGAGAGAGAGAGAGAGAGAGAGAGAGAGAGAGAGAGAGAGGGAGAGAGAGAGAGAGAGAGAGAGAGAGAGAGAGAGAGAGGAGAGGAGAGAGAGAGAGAGAGAGAGAGAGAGAGAGAGAGAGAGAGAGAGAGAGAGAGAGAGAGAGAGAGAGAGAGAGAGAGAGAGAGAGAGAGATCTTTTTATTTTTCCCTTTGAGCTTAAATATAATAACCATAATTTTCATCGAATAGCAAATTAAAAAACCCTAGAAATTTGGATTTCTCTATTTCTCTAAAATCTAAATGGGTATAAATAGTTAAATACATATTGAATATAAGTTTTGGATTATTTGTTGACATCTTTACTATTTTATTTTCTAGAACTGAGTTTGGAATTTAAGTATTTAATCACTTTAATATGTATTTTAATTACTACCTGTCTTACATTTGATATTTACGACCAAAGATATGGCCAATTAAAGCTAAGGACAAGGCCAATTAGGGGCCTGGGGCCAATCAGGGCCAATCAGGGTCAGGGCCAATTAGTGCCAGGGACAGGGCCAATCAGGGTCAGGGCCAATCGGGGCGGGGCCAATCAGGGCCAGGGACAGGGCCAATTAGGGCCAGGAACAGGGCCAATTAGGGCTAATCAGGGCCAATCAGGGCCAACCCATCCCAACCCGGCCCAACTAGGGCCAATTAGGGCGGGAATGGGCTTGGCTTGGCCCTGTAGGGCTTAGGGCCAGGGACAATAATCATTGGCCCTGAACTAGGCCAGGGCGGGAATGGGCTCAAATTATACCATATAGGGCTGGGCTTGGGATTGCAAAAGCCCGGCCCAGCCTGGCCCAGTTGCAGCCCTAATTTGTACTATCTTATCCAAAACCTCCTTGAACTAGGATGAGTTGAACTATTAGACTTTAACAGAAACTTGAGCTTTCAATCATTCCCTTGGGCTATAATATCCTTACCCTTGTCCTGAGTCCATCTGTCTGTTTACAATAAGGGGGGGGGGGAATGAGCTAAACTAGCTTAGTGAATATTATAACACAACCATTCTACAAACATAAATTAACATGAGAATGAAAGTTATCATGCACATATGTCAAAATAAAACACTTCCTTTGTAGAGAAAACATGTTTTGAAAAAGCATCATCTCTTTTGAAAATCCTTTTAACATATTTTTATCTTTATTTCTTTGACATTATAGGTTAGAGCCTAGGCAAATTCAGAGGATGTACATTTCTCTTCACCACCAGAGTGACTTCTATTTCTACACTGCCAAAGTGACTTTGATCCTTCACAACCGAAGTGGCTTCTATCCCTTTACTACCGAATTGGCTTCTAAGCATAAGACCATATACACCTTGGAGATTGCCATCAATGGCACAGACTCAGTGTTTTCACTTTACTCTGGCCACAAGGGTTGTATTCGTCAGCACTCTATCTTTTATTCCAATTCACTCTTGCATTTATCAAACTTCACATTTAATCTTTAAAATACAAGAACACTGATAATTACATAATTGAAAACATAAGATTGTCAAATGATAACCAAATCCCTAAATAGGTGTAGATATGCAAATTAAAAAAAAAGTGCACAAAATGTGCAAAGCAAATTTGGCACATAGTATGCGAAGAATCAATCGGGGTGCATGGTATGTGAATAAATCAGGGGCATAGTATGCGGATTTATCAGAGGCATAGTGTGTTATAAATCAACCGCGCAATATGCAGATCAATTAGAGACATAGAGTGCAAATCAATCAAGCGCACAATATGCAGATCCATCAAAGGTACGGTGTGCTAAATTGGATGCATAGTATGTGGATCAATTAGAAGCATAGTGTGTGAATTAATCATGCGCACAATATGCAGATCCATCAAAGGCATGGTGTGCTAATAAATCAGGCACATAGTATGTGGATCCATCAGAAGCATAATGTGTTAATAAATCAAGTGCACAATATGAAGATAGATCATAAACATGATATGTGAATTAATCAGGGGCACAATCTTTGAATCAATTTGAGGCACAATGATTAAATACAAAATTCCACAAATAAAAATAGGGTGAATATCACTTACCTCCCCTCTTAGCTGGACAAATAGCACTTACACTCCCTCTTAGTTGGATAATATCACTTACCTCCCCTCTTACCTAGCAGGTATATCAAACACCTCCCCTCTGTTAACTTTATCGGTTAAATTTAACTTTTGCCATTAAATATTTTTCTAAAATCCCAAACTACCCTTGACTAAAATATTTTTTATTTTAAACCCTAAATTACCATAATCACCCTAAAAGTTAAAATACTAAATTACCCTCAATTAAAATAATTATTAAAAACCAAAACTAAAACCCAAATTATCTTTAATTATTAAAAGCCCAACATGCCCTTTTTTATTTTTATTTTTATCAAACAATTAAAAAAACACGTACTACTCTCAAGTAAATTAAAAATGCAATTAAAAAAAAGAAAGGGTATCTTTATAAAATTAAACACGTACTACTATTTTGGGTTTTTTTAATTGTTTGATAATTTTTTTTTTAAAAAGGGCATGTTGGGCTTTTAATAACTAAAGATAATTTGGATTTTAGTTTTGATTTTTCATAATTATTTTAATTGAGGTAATTTAGTATTTTAACTTTTAGGGGTGATTATGGCAATTTATGATTTAAAATAAAAACATATTTTAAGTCAAGGGTAGTTTGGGATTTTAGAAAAATATTTAACGGCAAAAGTTAAATTTAACCTAGAAAGAGGGGAGGTGTTTGATATATTTGCTAGGTAAGAGGGGAGGTAAGTGATATTATCCAACTAAGAGGGGGTGTAAGTGCTATTTGTCCAGCTGGGGAGGTAAGTGATATTTACCCATAAAAATAATATGGTGTGATTGAAATGCACAAGATTTTGCAAATGATCATAACATGAGTTAATTATAACACTCACCGTATTCCTCTAACAAAAGCTTTTCCTAAAAATCAAATGATTCTTGGCTACTTTTGAATATGTCGGGGAATTGAATGAGGGTTCCCCCCCCCCCTCTCTCTCTCTCTCTCTCTCTCTCTCTCTCTCTCTCTCTCTCTCTATATATATATATATATATATATATATATATATATATATATATATATATATATATATGGAAGTGAATGTGGAATCACATGAGAAAGTGAAACCCCGCCCACATGGCCAATTTTTTTGTAATGTTTATAATAAATTTATAAGAAGGTAATTAGGGAGATATTAAAGAATGTACAAATGCTAATCTACATGCTAATTTACATGCATGCAATGCAAAAAGGTATAGAGAGGCCTAGGAGATGGTAAAGGCACGACTGTAGGCATGCCATCTCAAATCCTTTCTCTATGAAATTAAGATAAAAAAGGAGAAAAATAGGTCATTTGATCTCATATCCTTACCTTGCTTGGATTCCCTTTCGGGTTCCTGAAAAGATTAAAAGAACTTAAGAAGAAAGAAATAAGGCAATTACCATGAAGGAAACTTGTTTTATTAATTCAAAGAAAACACTTATACAAAAGAAGAGCACCATCACTTGGAGAGATGTTTTTCACAAGAGCAAAGGTGGGAGAAGAGTTCACGTAAGGTATCTTTCTTACAATAGTCCTAGCTTTTTTTTTTTTGGTAGATAACACTATGCCTTACAATAGTCCTAGCTATTTATAGGCAAGTGGATAACACTATGCCTTATTACACTTGACACATTTATAAGAAAAGTAAAGACAAAGGACTAAAGGACAATTTTTAGGGGACTATAATATCCTTAGCCTTTAATAATATTTACATTCTTGTCCTTTGAGGTGCCATTTCAATTATTTAAGGAGATGATTCCATGCAACACCCTCTATGCATGCAGTTGTGTGATCTACCGAGGATCGAAGATTTGGTATTTTTTCAAGAACCGGCCCGTGGCATTCCATGTAGTATGAAACTGCTGTTTTCCACATTGGTTTGGTTCAGGAGATTAACCCATATTTTACAAGTAGGGTTTTTGCCTGGCATACTTTTATCCTTAGCATGTTCAAGTGTGAAAAACACTATGTTTTATAATCCGTGTTCAGGGTTAACCAATTTTATACTAGCCTGGTCTAGTTTACCCAATATTTACATGCTTGGTGCTAGCATGAATCATGTTGTAGCTCGGATCAAGGGTTAAGGACAATTATGAGATTTTACATGGTTGTCCTATGAACCATGTGGTCATTTATGGATTGGGCCAATATCCTTGTGGTTTTGTTAAGGTCCACAAAAACCATCCATAAGTTTAACGTCATTTGGGTGTGAGACGGATGGTAAGGGAATCACCCTATGGCAGAAATCTACATGTGAAGGAGACTTTTCTCTGTCTTTCCCTTTCATTCTTCTGAATCATCTCAAATTTAGCATCTTCTGGAGGTGGCATGATGTGTGGTTGTGATGATGAGTCTGGGTTTATGGGTCCACTATTGCTTGCATGTGATAGTAGCATATTTTGAATTTTGCCTATGATGCCTTCTTTGAAGCTTTGAAGGAATTCTAATGGTTCTGGAGCTGGTTCTATCCCTGCAGCTTCCAGATGTATTTTGAAGTCTTTGTTTTATTTTGTCGAGAACTTCTTCATGTTCTTTGATCTGCTTGTGAAGCTCCATCTTTTCTTAATTGGTGTATTTTAATCATATGATCTTTGGCTTGTTGAAGAGCTCTCTCCTTTTCAACATTTTCCTTGTTAAGGTTATTGATTCTGGTTGCTATGGAGATGAGTTCTTTATTGTATTATGCATTCTTTTTCTTCATATTTTCACAATAGTCACAGAATAGTCTTCTCTGAGCCATTGCAGTGAAAGAAGGTTGTGCTAGCGGTGCTGCCCTAAGTTTAGGGTCAATGTAATAATTTAGGCCAAGAATGAGCTTGGCCTGCATGGTGGCTTCCTTGAGAGTGCCGTATCCTTTGAATCTTGGAGTTGGGTGGTCTTGTATTGCTTGGACAACATCTTCCCAATCAAGGAATATGCCTTTTGTATTGTTGTCAAAGACTATGTAAAATTTTGATTTTTCTCTTTTTGTTTTGGTTTGATCGAATAGTAGATCTACTGCGTTTAGAGCATTGGCTACAGCGCAGCTGAAGTTTTTTTTGTTTCCAATGGTTGTGTTGATAGATTGCCAGAGATTATCAAGGGCAATCTTCTTTTCATCACCGATATTGTATTCATTGTGGTTAGCAAACTTAATATGAGTATTTTTAAAAAGAATATGGGGGCCAATCTTGATCATCTCTAGTGGTGATTGTGATCTTGGGGATCCTGCCAAACAAGCTTGTGTTCGATTATGAGTCCCAGTGACGTGAGCATATGATGATGAGGCATTGGAATTGCTTATAGTAGGATTTCCTGTGATGCTGGAGGGTAAAATCCTCTTTGGAGCAAGCATGTTAGTTGAACCCGAAGGTTGTGATTGGTTTGGTGTAAGGGGAGAGGGAGCAAGTGAGGGCTATGGTTGGTGGTCTTGAGAATTGGATGGCCATCTCCCAAGAAAGGTGTTTAGGAATTTGTCCTCCTGCAGTGTTAAGCAGCAAAATTACCTAATTCATTTTGCTTGTAATGTAGTAGTCTTTTTAAATTAGATGTTTCATATCTTTTATTATATACTAAGGCTTGGTTATTAATCCTATTAAGTAGATCTTCTGGAATAGTATCTATGGGTTCATCATGAGCTTTTCCAGCAATTTTTCTTCTCATATAATTTAATTCATCTTCCTTTTATTTTACTTTATTTTCTAGTTTATGTATTTTTCTTAGATGTCTTAGCCTATTCTGTGCACTCATTTTGAATCCTTTAATATTTGGTTTATTCTAGATAATAAATCAGCTGTTTTATTGTCATGGCCTTTTATGTGTTCAATTTTAATTTGGTATACCCTATTATAAAAATGTGTTCTAAGTATAACCCATTATGTTGAATTTTTCTCTTATTATAATTTTTATATGCTTTTACTATTGCTTCACAATATGTTCTTATTGTAAATGATCTATTTGTAAGAAATATTTCTATTGATTCTAATCCTTTGATTAGGGATTCAACTTCATATTCTACGGATGTGAAGATTTTAACAGAATTTTCCTGAATTATATCTACATATTTGTTTTGTGGTTTTTGGGTGATATTCAAATGGTTTTATTTTGAGGACGACTCCCCATCCTTCTTCACATCCATCTATTTTTAAAATCCTATAGTTTTTGTTAGTGGATAATCTTAGTGGTGATATATTTTTAAATAATTCTTTAATTTTTTGAATGATTTTAATATCTTGGTTATTCCATCTATGTTCTCCATTAAGGGAAGTCTTTTGGTATAATGGTCTTAGTATTTTCCCTAGATTAGGAATAAGAAGGTTTAGTCTGATTTGGTAATCCTAAAAATGACCTTATTTTGGTAATAGTTGTTAATTTATCTGGAAATTTTAGAATTTTTGTAGCAATACGAGGCTGTAATTTTATTGTCTCTTCTTCTAATTTCATTCTTAAGAATTTTATATATGTTTTTCCTATTTCCATTTTTTTGTTTGGAAATGACTATTCTATGATTCATAAATTCTGAAAATATTATTTGTAAATGGCTAATATGTTCCTGGGATGTTTTACTGTAGACTAATATGTCATCGATGTAAACTATAGCAAAATTTTTATGTTTAAGAAATATTTCATCCATACGTTTTTGGAAGACAGAAGGAGCATTGTTTAGTCCAAATGGCATTCTAACAATTCATAATGTCTTTCATTTGTGGTGCATACAGTTCATTCAATAGATTCTGGATGCATTTTAATCTGGTGAAATCCAGATTTACAGTCAAATTTACTAAATATTTTACAATCATGTACGTAACTAAGAAGATAATCCATATTTGGAATTTTATAAGCATCTTCATATGTATTGTCATTTAATCTCTTATAATTTATAACCATTCTAATTTTTCCTCTAATTTATTCAGAATGCTTGTTGACTATAAATGCGGCACTGGAATGTCTAGAATTTGATTTTCTTATTAATTTGTATATAAGTTTTGCCATATGCATTTTAAATTCATCACTATCCTTGGTAGTATATTTAGCGTATATAAGTTCTGCCATATGCATTTTAAATTCATCACTATCCTTGGTAGTATATTTAGCTTGTCCTGTATTTATTCTATGTTCAGGGTTTGTTATTTCTAATTTAAACAAGGGTTTATCTATTTTCCAATGTTTTAATGGATTTTCATTACTTATTATGTCTATTTTCTCTAAATTTCTTATGACTTGCTGAATATCTTTACTATTTTCTATCCTATAATATAAAGTTTGTCCTGTTATGATGTTCTCGAAATCTTGTGGGTTTATTTGACAAAAATCTTCGGGATGTGTTTTTAGTTGGTATTCTAGAGAGGTTTCAAGGGAAGTTTTTAAGAGTCGTGAAGTGGGTAACCCGCACTGATTCCTTGTACAAGAATAAATTTGTTGTTGAAGCTGATTTGTTGAAGTTTTTGAATTTTTTGGATTTATTTTTACTATACCTCCACCACGCTGAGCTACGGTGATCTCTGAGAGATAGGAGGAGTCAGAGACTGTGGGGGTCATTGTCCAGTGTTGAAAGAAGATGAGGGTTTCTTTGGGGAGAAGAAGTTCTGAAGTATGGTATAAAAGGAAATTAAGTCCTAATAACATATTAACAGTGGGTGGTAAATCATATATATATTTCTCTCTCTTTGAAAGCCTGTGGGCTTTTCTTCACAAAGCGTCCCAAAAGCATACTAATCTACCCCTATTTATAGTTGAAAACCAACATTATTTTGTTGTATTTTATTTTCTCTTCTTTCTTTTTATTCCTCTTTCTCTCTCTTTCTTTCTTTCCACACACAAAGAAGCCCTATTTCTCTTCTTTCTCTTTTCACTTTGAGGTCACGGGTTGTTTAGCCAACAGCCCACCCCATCCCTTCTTATTTTATGTGCTAATTTGATAAAAGTGACACCTTAATTCATTTTTATAGTTTAATGTATTTTATATATCAATTTGTTCATCATATGACACACCACCCATTTCATTTTTTCTTTTGCTATTCCACCTCCACATTAACTAGGAAGTGGAAGGGGGAGAGGGGAAAATGTGCCACCTCCTCCTACTACCTTTTTTCAATGTGGAAAAGGGGTTCCTACTTCTAAAGAGAAGTGGAGAAAGAAGGATAAATCTTAAAAAGAGAGTCCCCTTCACAATTGAGAACACCTCTATTTATAAGCAATAATGGACAATGGTGGATTTGAAATTCGAAATACTGCACATTAAAGATTCCAAACATCTATCCAGGGTAAAACATATTTCGCCTGGTTCGGTGAGTAGCGAACCGAAATACTCACCGAAAAACGAAATCACACAATCTCACCGGAAATCGCCGGAAAATCGTCGAAAAATGACTGAATCGGCGAAATATATGGATTTGAAATATTCCAATATACATTTATTAACAAAGAAAAAGCAAATGTGAAATAGACAGGTAAAAGAAGATAGCAATGGCAGAAATTACATCTCTGCAACCACAAACCATCCATCTTCTTCCATTTCCAGCAAGAATCCAACTTCACAAAAGCTCATGACGCTCATCGTATCATCATCGTCTTCCTTGTTGAGTCATATTCCGAAAAAATAATCAAGAAATCGAGTGCAGATCGTCTTGTTGAGCTCGTTGTGAGATCCAACCTTCCTTTGAAGAAGAAGAAGAAGAAGAAGAAGAAGAAGAAGAAGAAGAAGAAGAAGAAGAAGAAGAAGAAGAAGAAGGAGCTGAGTGCATCTCTTGTTGGTTAGCCTTCCATCACCGAACAGAACCACTGAAGTTTTTCCATCGCCCAAAGTATACAGATGAATGAAGAAGATGAAATGAAGTTTTGGTAAGTGGATGACTTACAGGTTAAGCTTTGCATTTGTAGCCATACGCATGGCATGTTAAAACCACAAAATTGTAAAAAAGAAATATTAAAAAATTACTTAACATGTGAAACAATGAAAGTGATACGACTAACATGACTCTTAAACTATTAAAAAATTATTTAACATTGAAACGGTGAAAGTGACATAACTTGTTACTTGTTATCAAATGTTATTTTCTAATATTTTACACTGACAATCTGGTTTGTTTGTAGGATATCATTATGGTATATTTGAAAAACTTTGTCTTACAGCTCATATTTCTGATTTGTGGATTTGCTATATCAGCGAATCTCTGAGAGATTTTGCCGGTTCGCCAGGTAACGAACCGGCGAACTCACCTGAAATTTCGGACCTTGCACCTATCACTGTAGATGAATATGATCAGATGCTGTCAGGCACTATAGCTGATTGCAAAAGTATGATGAGATATTGTTGTGACAATGGTTACTATTGATGAATAGTAACCTGTCGGGTACTGTGGCCGAAAGTAGTATTGTTCTTTGCCGTTTGATTAGAAGATCAAATCTTGACCCTTGATTTGTATTGTTGAGATGACAAAGGATATTGTTAATTTGGGAAATGGTTATAGAATATTGGTCAATGACAAAGACTTGTCTCGACTGCTTCTAAAAGGGAATCATGGAATTGGGTAAACCTTTGGTCTCTAAGGGCCATAACAAGATAAGTGTTTAATCATTCTCGGTGGAGAAGTTTAATTGTATTGTTGTTTAAAGTTGTGTATTGTTTGTTTGTCAAGAAGAGAAATTTCTTCCAATTCAGAGGACACACGTATTGTTTGCTTAAAGGTTCTAATGGTCTCTCTAAAACCAAAGATGGATTGTTGGTAAATTTTCTGCTTGGGGGCTTTGGGCATCCTCCATTCTGCTAAAGATTTGTCAAAGTCATTGTTTAATTTATCTTGTTTTAAGATATTGGTAGTTGTATATATATTCACATGGTGTCTCTAATTAAATAATTAGTGGGCCTGGCTAATGGGCTTGTAGGCCCATGCTCATATTTTACACGAGGCCTACTTATGGATATAATTATTTATATTTCTAGACACAGAAAATTGTGTTGATTCTTTCCTTGTCATTAGCTCAAACATTACTAATTATTTAAATAATTTAGAAAATCTGGAACATACCAACACAACATTGAAATAATAGTACAATGAAATAGGGGATATTACATGTTACATGCCTAATGTGACTCAATTTGGTGTATGGATGCTAGATTTTATTAGCCTAATATAAGATAGGTTATTGGATTTGATTCAACTCATTCCATTAGCTTTAGAGCTTTTAGTGTATTTGTCAAACATCTAACATTTGGTATTAGAGCTATCACTATGTTAAGGGCTTGAATCCTAAAAAGGACTACCTAAAGAGGGTTACTTGGAGTAGTGTGAAAGCTCAAAAGAAAATGCTACCTACCACCCAAAAAAAATTGAGGGAGTAGAGTGTTACCACTTGGAGACAACTGCATACTACCAAAGTGAGAGCCATCAAGGATGATAACTGTAGAAGTGTGGCGGTATGTTATGTGCTTAATGGGGCTCAATTCGGTGTATGAATGCTAGATTAGGCTAGCATAGTATGAGATAGGTTCAAGGGTTTGACTCAACTCTTTTAACCAACTTTGAAATTTTTAGTGCACTGGTAAAATACCTAACATTTGGTATTGGAGCACGTATGAGAAAAGTGCAACCACATGGAGAAGGCTACCTATCATAGAGTGAGAGCTTCTTAGAGCGAGAGCTATATGGGCACTAGAGTGGGCCAGCCTAGTAAGGGATATGTTAAATGGCTTGACTAAATTCGTTTAATCAGCTTCGAAGCTTTTAGTGCACTGGTCTAGTACTTAACAACACCCCTTGACACTTGAGTTGTGTTTTTTTATTATACTTGAAACCCAAACTCTTCCCCTTATTTATTAGTATAGAGTAGATAAATGGTGAAGCTTGTCTCAAATTTTCTTATTTTAATAGTACAATGGATAGTGTCGTCTATAAGCACTACAAACACCACATTATAATCACAATAAATCTGCTTTCATTATAATCAATGTATCCATGTTATTGATTACGTTTTAAATCATGTGTGTAATGTGCTATTGACAATTCATTTTTACATATAATGATGAATTAATTTACATTTTATTATAGGTAGAGGGGTTAAGGTAATGTGAATGTTTTTTCTTAGTCTGTAGTGAAAGAAATTTTCTTAATTCATTTTTTATGGGATTGGAAAAAGAATTTTTAGATTTTTAATCGATAAATAAAGGGAGAAGTTTGATGATAATTATATTATTTGAGGAGTTTAGTGGTAGTGATAAATCACTTTGGATAACGATGTAAATAATGGAAACTCTTTGAATGGTATTATAATTATTAAAATCAAATTTGTAAAAAAATAAATAAATAATTTAATCCATGACAAGAGTTCTTTATAGAAAAGCCTAACCACTGAAGCTTGTATAGTGATATCAACAAAAAGATTATTATTTTTTCATGAGAGAAAGTCAGTTAACTTATTCCCCTTTGTGTCCATCAATAGAATGTACACTCCCCCATATAAATTTTCTCATTTGAAATGAAATAAAATTCAATTATACCGTTGGAAGACTCCATGTATAATTGTATGCCAAATTACCCGAAACAAAAATAGCTTTTTTAATACTTTCTTAAAGTATTGTTTTAACTCTTAAAAATAAAAAAAAATCTTAGACAACTTTTTGCTTTAGCTTTAATGTTCTCACTGATAGTTAACTGTTGAATGAAATGATAACTAAATAAATTAATAAATAAAGAGTGGAACTTTATAATGGCATATATTCCTTTGAAAATTATTCATAGTGGTAAATCATTTTGAGTAATGATATGAATATTGGATAATTCAATAATTAATATTATGAGTGTCAAGTTTATACAAAAAAATTAATTTAAGGTAAGAGGAGTTTTTTTTTTTTTTTTTTTTTTTTTTTTATTTTTTATATTAAGATTGTGGCTAATGGAATTTGTTTAGTGGCATTAACAAAGCAGTAATTATCTATTTTGTGAAAAAGTGAGGTAGTCAATTTATTCTCCTTTATGTTTAGGCACATAAAACATACTTATATTACAAAATTTTTTCATTTCAACTAATAGAAAAGAAAATTAATTATCTGTTAAGAAGTATGATGTATTATATAAATTAAATGTCTAATCTAAATAATTATACTAAACCACCTCAACCAAAAGTAGCTTAGATGATACTTTTTCTAAAGTTACTTAACTCTCAAAACTGAGGGACCATAAGTAGCATTATGTTTAAACTTAACCTTTTTGTCAATAGTGCTATGTATGTTAATGAAATGATAGCAAATAACTTAATATATAAATAAAGAAAATAGATTAATAATAACATATATTATTGTAGAAGTTCACGGTCATAGTGGCAAATTATGTAAGGTAAGGCTATGGACATTGGAAAAACTCTTAGTTAATATTGTCACTGTTGAAATTAAATTTATAAAAAAAGAAAAAAAATATAGAATTTATTAATCTATGGAAAAGTTTTCTATAGTGGAGTGTGACCATACAGTTTGAACAATGATATTAACAAAACAATCATTATATTTTTAATAAAAGTATACTAGTGAATTTCTTTCCTTTTTTATCTTGACACAGAATGCATAATTCACTACAAAATGTTTTCCCCTAGATGGAATAGGAAATCAAAGCCAATTCTATATTGGGAGGCCAATGGTATATCATGTCAAATATTCACACTATAATACTTTATTATTTTAACTCTAAAATTCGATGTAATGTCTCACACACTTATAAATTTAATAATATTTTACATTTAGAATTGTAAAGGACAAAGAGGAATGGTGGAGAACATGAAGCAAGGCATGCATGACTTTTAAGGTTGCGTTTAATTATTTTACTTAAAAAATATATGCAATGAAAAAAAGAAAAAGAAAAGAAAGTATGTGATAGTCAAATAGGTCTTTTTATTTCCTTCACAGCGATAGATTTTTATGGGCCATTTGGGCCTAAGATGATTGGATTTTAAGTCGGGTTTAAGTTTGTTTCATGTTCTCGTTTCATGCTATTTTGATTTGGTTCATAAGGTGGTTCAAAATCTGAACTAATAATAGGTGAAACATTGGATTTTGGAACTTCTTTGTTGTTAATTAAAATCATAAAAAGGATGAGCATTAGATCGTTTACTTTAGTGATCTTGACTACAATGGATCTAGACACAGGAGTTGTCTCTTTGCGTTTCCTTTCTCTTGATTTGCCTTGCGTATTTTTCAGATTATTTTCATGCTTCCAAATCAACGAACCATAGTGGAGGTTTAGAATTAGCTTCTCTCTTTGGAGAATTTGCAGAGCAAAGGAGAGTATTTATTTTTCATGATCTATTTGGTATTTCATCCCTCTATTTATAGTATTTTCCCTCAACCCTAATTCCTTAATTAGAGTTTTACTTAGACTCAACTAAGTGAAGAAAATCAATATTAAAGTCCAGCTTAGACTCAAATAAATAGAGGGGTAGTCATCTTGGACTAAGAAACCGTTTTGCCACCACCTATGGCGCAAATTGTAGTGGAATCCATCCACTACGATTAACATCTCCCACTCGCCACAAGGTGGCATTGTTATCCAAATGCTTTCATCAACCTAATCCTTTCAATGCAGAAATGGAACGTGTGACCTAAGATATGTATCTAGGGTAGGAGTGCTATATCAAGTCTCCATCTAATCAACATAGCACGTCACTCGAAATTATCTCATTATATCCTAAACAATTTAATTATACCTAGTTCCACACTCTCAATCCCTCATAGTGAGCAATGTGAACTATTCTTATATGATGTACTCATGACTTTGTCAAATGACAAGTCGCCCGGGCAATGAGCACATCACTGTTGGGTATAGAATGAAAAGTTTTCCCATAGCCCTTATGCCATTTAGATTATCCCCAATTGCTTTCCTAGTATTGTTCTGCGAGACCACATCATCCCTAATCTTAAGGAACATGCTAAAGTAGCATCATTGGGTGTCCTCTTCGTGGCATTGTCTAAGGTGAAGTGTACAAGTAGGATCAACAAAAGGTGATCTTGATGGCTCACACAGTGACGAAGCAAGGATCCATTCAATCACTCTCATGATTGGTCGACTTCAGTACATGCAACAAACATGCATGCTATGGCATAACTACCACTGACATGGACATGTCACAAAAAAAAGAAAGTCCATACGAATCTTGGTTCAGTCACTACCTAAAGCGCCTAACTTGATTCTTTTACAATCAGTCACTCAATGACCATTTATAAAAGATTCACATTCGGCTACAACACAAGCAACACAAAAAATGTGATGATTCTATGTTCGACCATTTAGGTCTCATTTTAGTTCCAGCTAAGGCGGCTGACATTGGTTTGAAAGCCCCCTAAAATCTTACAAACCCATAGGCTCATCTTGCTCTCTATCTACAAATGCCAAGGTGAATTACCCGTGTGAGTGGGTCAATTCAATACCTGGTGACATCTTCATAAAAGTATACTAATTCACTCATCATAAACATGCGTTAAATATGCACATTAAAAAAATGATTTCATTATGTCCAAAAGAAGATGTCTTAAAGAAAAGAAAAAATAGGAGAAAACATCATCCATGTCCAAGTCCCAGACTCCTAACATGTGACAGTGTAAAGGATAAGCCTCTGAATTCAAATTGTTCTCTTTCAAACGAAATTCTAACTTGGTATCAGTTTTTCAGCCTTTGACCGCTGTCTACACGATCCTCAGGACCAACTCCACCACTGCCATGGCTTCTCCTCTGATCTCACCTACCAACATAGTTTCTCTCCTACCTGTAAAGCTTGATCAAAGAACTATCTCCTCTGGAAATCGCAATTTCTCCCTCTACTTCATGCACATGACCTTTATGGCTATGTCAATGGAACCAATCCAGCTCCTCCTCAAACCATACCCAATGCCTCCACCACATTACCCACACCAACCTCCATTCTTAACCCTGCATATTCTCAATGGCGCAAGCAAGACCAGATCATCTTATCTTGGATCATCTCCTCCCTTTCTAAAAGTGCTCTTACTCAAATCTTTGGTCTCACCACTTCCCACGCTGCTTGGAATTCCCTTGAATGGACTTATGCCTCCCAATCTCAAGCCCGCATAATGCAATTGAAATACCAACTCTTGCAAATTTGCAAAGGCCACTTTTCTATGGCCAAGAATGTTAAGAAGATTAAATCTATTGTTGATCATCTTGCCACCGCTGCTCACTCAGTTTCTAATGCTAATATTATCTTCACAATGCTTCGTGGCCTAGGCCATGAATATGAATCCTTTGCCACCTCAATTACCTCCCATCTTGACCCTCTTCCCCTTGATGATTTCATAGGCCTTTTACTGAATCAAGAAATCTTCAAAGATCAAATAAGACAACAACTTGACTTGCCTTCATCAGAAGTTAATCTATCCACCAGATCAACCCCCCCACCCACTTACTGAAATCATGGCCCCTTTCACAACTATGGCAGAGGACGAGCTCGAGGTTACTCCAATCGTGGTCAACATGCAAAACATCTTCCACCTCTCCTCCCTACCCCTATGGTTGCTTGTCAGATTTGCAACAAACTAATCATACGACAGTGCAATGTTATTTTCACTATGCACTAGGTGACAATGCCTTCAAGTTAGTTGAATTCTTCTTTAGAAGCTTTCTTGGCAGCAACCAAGGCTTCATTTCATCCTTTATGGTACCCTAACTTAGGTTCCACTCATCATGTTACGTCCAATGTAACCCACATGGATACAACAATGCCTTACCATGGTACTGATCAACTTCATATTGGTAATGGCTCAGGTTTGCATATAAAAAATATTGGAAGTGCTTCTCTATTAACCCCTTAAAAAATTCTTACTTTATCTAAAGTGCTACATGTTCCTTCTATTACTAAAAGTTTGCTCTCGGTGAGTAAATCTACACGTGATAATGATGTTGATGTGGAATTTCATCCAAGTTCTTGCTTTGTGAAGGATCTCAAAATGGGGACTGTTCTACTTCAAGAATCAATTGAAGCTGGCCTTTATTGCTTCCATCCGCCATTCGCAACTCCCTCTGTTTATCTCAGCGAACTTGTGCTTCAAGAAGTGTGGCATGATTGATTAGGGCATTCGTTGAAGAGAACTTTGGACTCTCTCTTTAGCAGTTCTAGCCTGCACCAACCTTCATCTATTTCACCAGTTTTGTGTGTCCCATGCCAGATGGGAAAATCGCATAAATTACCTTTCAAGTTGAATAAATCAAGGGCTGTATCTCCATTCCAATTATTGCACTCTGATATTTGGGGCCCCTTTCCATCACCATCTACGTAAGGTTATAGTTAATATATTTCTTTCTTGGATGATTACAACAGATTTACATGGCTTTTTCCACTTGTACATCGTTCTGATGCAATTTCAGTATTCAAGCAATTCTATTATTATGCAGCCAATGTCTTTAATTCCACGATTCAAGTTTTTCAATCTAATGGTGCCAAGGAATATGAATATTTTGATCATTTTTTCAAGAGAATGGTATATCTCATCAGTACTCATGCCCACGCACTTCTGAATAGAATGGGAGAATGGAACGGAAGCATAGACATATAGTAGAAACAAGCCTCGCTTTTATGGCTTGTGCTTTAGTCCCCCTTATTTTATGGCAGTCGCCTTTGAAATGGCCGTCTTCTTAATTAACAGAATGCCTACACCCATTCTTGGGAATAAATCTCCATTTCAGGTGTTATATCACAAAGACCTAGATCTTTCATTTCTCAGAATCTTCGGATGTGCTTGTTTTTGCTGGTTACGGGCTTATAACAAAAACAAGCTACAATATTGTTCCAGACAATGTATCTTTCTTGGATACAACAGCTCACACAAGGGGTATGTATGTTATGATCCAACTCTTGGCCGATCCTACATCTCTAGGCATGTAGTTTTTTATGAAACCAAGTTTCCCTTTGCAACTCAATCTCTTAACGACCTTTCCCGCTCTCACTCCACTCCACCATAGTTACAACTGATAATCTCTTTTCAAATTCAAATTCAAATTTTGAAATCTCCCATCCCACCCGAAATTCCAATTCAAATTCAAAATTTGAATTTTTCCGCCCCACTTGAACTTCTAATTCAAATTTAAAATTTGAACTCTCCTTTCCCAGTTGAAATTCAAATTCAAAATTTGAAATTTTGGAAACTCGATCTCAACCTCTTAGGGCACCCGAAACCCTAGCCCATAACCCACCTGAAAACCTAGCCCAAAACCCACCCAAAACCCTAGCCCATAACCGACCTGCATCCCAACCAACTCAACCTCAACCTTACCATGTGCAAATCCAATCCAAAATGGGTCATCCCAAACCCATCTCTAAAATGAACCTCCTAGTCACCTCTATTGTTGATACTCCTGAAATAGAACCCACCTCATATACCACTGCCAATAAAGACCCCAAATGGAGGCTTGCTATGAGTGACGAATTTGATGCTCTCTTATGTAATGGTACTTGGAGTCTAGTTCCTCATCAGCCCCACATGAATTTGATTGGAAATAAATGGGTTTACAGAATCAAATGAAACAATGATGGCTCTATTTCACGTTATAAGGCTCATTTGGTTGCCAAGGGATTTCATCAACATGAAGGAGTTGATTATTTGACACTTTTAGTGTCGTTGTCAAACTCTACAACTTGTTGATTCTTAAACTATAACTCAAACTCTTCTTGATCGGTTGGAGATAAGATCAATTGAGGATAGAGTTAGTTACAGTGGATTTGAATTTGAATTTGAATTCAAAGGCTTATCCTTTACAGACAAAAACACATCCCTTGGTATAGGCTTAGTCAATATGTTGGATGTGGAGATGTGCTTTAAGACAACTTCTCCCTTCGCAATCATATCTCAAACAAAATGGTAGCGGATTTCTATGTGGTTGGCTTTTCCATGGAACTTAACATCCTTAAGAAAAACCAAAGCTGCCATACTATCAGTATGTAGGAGCACCACATCATCTACATGTGAGAATAGGCTGAGACTTCTCAAGAATCTTCTAAGCCAAACAGCCTCTTGAACAGCAGCTGAACACGCAACATACTCAACCTCCATCGTGCACAAAGCAAGGTATGTTTGCTTCTTGCTGCTCTAAGTAACAGCTCCACCTCCAAGGACAAAAACGTAACCTGAGGTAGACTTTCGTTCGTCCTGATTGCTGCCATAGTCAGCATCACTATAACCTCTTAACCTCAAATCTGAACCACTAAATGTGAGCATGAGAGTTGTCGTCCCACGAAGGTAATGGAAAATCCTTTTTACTCCCTGCCAATGGCTAATCCTGGGTTATTCCGGTAATGACTGACCATCCCAACAACATAGCAGATAACTGGGCGCATGCACATCATTGCGTACATCAGACTACCAACCGCAGAACCATAGGGAACTCTTGACATTTGATTTTTCTCTTCTTCATTCTTAGGGCATTTATCTAGGCTCAATCTGCACTTTTGTCCATTGCTGTGTCAATGGGCTTGGAATTTTGCATGTGGAATCATTCAAGGACTTTCTCTTAGTAAGTTTGTTGAGACAGAAATGGGCTTGGAATTTTGCATGTGGAATCATTCATTAGGGAAGCAGTACATCTTGTCTCTTCTTGAATAGAAAACCTTTTTCGTCTTTTGTAGTTCCCAACATGTCTCTAGATAGAGAAGCCCTTCTTCAGTGCTACAGAGAGGCGCAAATTGTGGCCATGATGGAGTGTGAGAAAAATAGTGGCACTGGGGCGGATCATTTGCTCCACCCAATGGACTTCCTAGCCTTGTCGCCAAGATTCCATTAGACTCTGAGTTGAAGACTCTTGAGGAGATCGCCTAGGAAGTGGTAGAAGAAATGGTCATGCCAGCATCTAAAAAGGATCAGACTCCTATTAATACTTCCCGCGAAGCCAGCCCTCAGGAGATTCCTCAGAGTTGTAATGTGGCAGCAAAGGAAAGTTGTAAGCCTCCTGGGTCCCCTCCCCTTACCAGAGGAAAGGAAAAAATGATTAGGGCAAGTGAATCATAGAAAGGTCCAAAAAGGATTACTCCAATGGCATCAAGGCAGTCTCTCCCTGGGATCACCAATGGAGGAAAGGCCCCAAAGGACATTGCTTCCAAGACACCTCGGGCAGGCTTATCAGCCAGGACCCCCACTTCCAAGGTTTTAAAGATTCCTGTGAAAGCTCTCAGTGTTGGAGTTCCTTCTCCAACAATAGCAAAAACAACAACAACAACAACAACACTAGCACCAGCAACAACAACAACATCAGCATCAACAATAGCAACAACACTAACACCAGTAACACAAGCTGCAACCAGAGCAGCAGCCAAATTAGCTGCAAAGGCAGAAGCAGAGGTAGCAGCCAAGGCAAATCAACAACCAAGGCGCCAAAGGCAACTGAGGTAGGAGTGTTTCCTTCAGCTTCCATCCCTAGGGGAGAGGATGCCCCTATCAATATGGTAGCACCCCCTCCACCTTACTGGGTGCCTCAGTGGAAAATCTCTAAGGAGGGTGGACTTATAGGGAATCCTTCAATGATCAGAGAATGGATGGAACACTGTGTGCCCTTGATGATAAGATAGTCTGTGATCATTTTACCTTATCCACTCTGACTTCTCAAGTTGCCCAACAAGTATCCTCAATGCTCCTCCGTATATAGTTTGAATATTTTCCTTTTTTTACTCATCAAAGACTAATTATTGTACCATTCTGTCAGTCTTACCGAAGGACTGATCAGGAGAAGCAAGTACCTGGCCCTCGAGGTCTCCAATCTTACTAGGAGCCTAATGGAGCGTTAAGATTAGGATGGAGTTCTAGTGGCAGAATGTAACAAGGCCATTGCAAAGAGGAACAAGTTTAAAAAGAGAGTGAATTCTATGGAAGAGATAAATGGAAAGCTTAGCAAGAACTGCACCCATTACAAGTATCGTAGAGATGAGGCCGTGAGAGAAAAAAGAAACGGTGAAAAAGGCCAGGGAAGATCTCCTTTAGGAGAAAATAGAAGTAGACATTAAGAAGTTCAGGCTTTACATCCGAGTGAAAGAGTTGGAGAGTTCCTTGGACACACTTCAACAAGAGAAGAAATCTCAGGAAGCCTCATGTTTAAAAATGGGTTACGAAAAGCAGGCTTTACAAACTCAGCAGAATCATATGCAATAGGAAGTGCAGAAGCTGACTGATAAAGCTTGTGGCTATTGGGAAGTGGCTGTGGCTGAATTCAAGAGGCCCGATAAGTTCCAGAGAGAGAGGTGCTAAAGGCAGCCTCTCCAAGCTTCGGAATGGGCCTGGATGAGGCCTTTAAGCTTATGGTTGAAAGGCTACCTGAAGATGCTCTGGAGAAGGCCTGTAAAGGCTCCATTTTCGATGTTGACGTCTATAAGGGGCTGAACATCCCCGTATTCAGCTGGATGCAGACTTCACAGGAAGCACCTACTCTTTCTCTAGAGGATGTAACTCAGTCTCTTCCACCTCACGCTTCCTCTCCTGTTTCGCCTGCATCTTTAGATCCCAGGACTCCGTATTTAGAAGTCAACATGAACCCTCTTCCTGAAGAAGATACAGATCCAATCCTTCTTCAACAAGTGAATCTCAATGGCACTACTATAGTGACAATTCAAGATGATGATAACTCCAAATTTACCAAATGATGGACCAGCTTCTTCTTCTTCTTCTTCTTCTTCTTTTTTTTGTTCAATTCTCATTTTAAAAGCATTAGACCTTTGTGGTAGCTTTACCTCCACTTCTTCTTCTTCTTCTTTTTTTTTTTTTTTTTTTTTTTTTTTTGATTTAGTAATGAATGGAGAACCTTTTATTTCATCATCCCCTTTTACAAATTTGCAAGCCCCTGCCTCCATACCTTTGATGAGTTTGCATTGTTTTTCTCATGGAATACGCTAAGTATAGGCTCTCAGCAACATCGTACTGAAGATATATAATTCTACCCACTTCTTGGAAGAAAGGCTGAGTGCAGGCTCTTGGGAGAGGTTACCAGTGTAAATGTTCTCTTTGAGAAGTGCACATAAGTAATTAATTAAGGAATTACCAAGTAAAGACTAAGTATGGGCTCTCGGGAGGAGCAATCATCAAAGAAGTAAACACTTAGCTATTTGTATGAGTTGGCAATTCTTACTTGTCTGGCGATGCACCTCATTCTTAAATAGAATTTCTTTAGACGTCTACCATTCCAGGCATAAGTAGAATTTCTGTCAGCCTCCAAATCTTTAAGTTTGTAAGTTCTCAGCAGGAGCTCACATATCACAAGATAAGGATCCTCTTATCCAGGAGATAACTTATTCCTTAGCCTCGGAGTTGAGATATCAGCTTATCAGAGGACTAGATTCCCTTGCCAAAAGGCCTTGCTATGTATTTTGGAGTAGTAGTATTTGGCTACCTTCTAATAAGTCCCATATCGGTAGAATGCGATTTCTCAGGCTTCCTCAATGAACTCCAAGTTCGCCTAAAGCCCTTGTTGTTTTGAAACCATACTGATTCTTTGTCCCGAATGAGCGAGACTCATAGGAACTTTTTACTATTTATTAACAGAATCTCCTCGTTGCATCAAGCTCTCATGCCTGTCAACATGTATTTGGTCAGTGAGAGTGATTCCTGCAAGTGGAGTTGTGGATTGTCTTCTGACAACATTTTGATAGGTCCTAGACTGTCTTTGATTAGTTTTGCAGAGTCCAACACCCTTGGTGGTTGGTGATTTTAGTATCACGCATATGGGGGGAGATAACAACTCCAACTGCCCTAAAGCTGGGAGACCCCAAAGGATGCTATAAGTCGACAAGTCGTGCATGACTATAAACATAGTGGGCCAAGTTACTTGTTGGGGGTAGTTCCTACAGTCATGTTTGACTTCGTTCCCTCTTATAGGAGTGGAATTTCTTGGGAAGCCGTACATCAAGGCTGTGGTCGATGGTGACAACTCCTAGTTGATCCTAAGCGGGAGGAAAACATCGAAGACATAGTGTTTGCTGATGATCTGGTACCAACCATGATTTTGCTTGTCCCATGCTTAACCAACCTATCCTTGGTTACAATGGCGTCCTTATGAGGGATATGAACATCATTGAGCTCCTTTTCGGCGAAACTGATTGGCTCACTTTGAACAAAGCGTGTCATTGTAGAGGGCCCAATAGTGCCTGTGACATGTGCTCCTTGCTATATTTGCCTTAATGGCTCAGAAGTGGGCCTTCTGAATGTTGCAGTCATTCTATGAAGGTCCTCGTCCCTTAACACCACTAGAGCTTTCCCTCTTGACTCAGTCCTATCATGCGGAGGAGTTCTACTATGCCCTTTTTGGATGCCCTTTGGCGATCAACTTCTTAACTTCCATTTTCAACATATGGTAGTCATCATAATGATGCCCTTTGTTTATGTGGTATTGGCTGTATTCTACTATGTCAGCCCCATAGAGGGGGGGGCGCACACATAGCCTTCCAGGGGTTTTTAGCCACCTTGACTTTTCTAGGTCTCAGATTTGTGTCAGAATGGCAGATCATGACTTGCTCAAAAAGGTGAACGCTCTCCTAGGTATTGAAACCTATAGTGGCGGTGCACTAGCTTTAGGGAAGGAATGTCTACCTGTACAAAATCCTAGGCTTTCAAAGATAGGCTTATGTGCTCCCTTTTTCACCGCTTGAGTCCTCCCCTTGCCCTTGTGTTTTGCCTACCGAGTGTAAAGCGTACACACTTCTTCTCCTGGGCCCATCACTTAGGTTGATAGGGGAAGGATATACTAGGCTAGGCCAAACAATGGTTGGCACGGAGGAAGGTACAAGTTGGCTTTACTGGTTCACCATCTACTGAAAGGAGGAACCCATGAGCATTTTTGGTGCAAGTCCATCGGCTGCACAGGATATGGGATGGAAGTAGGAGTGACTCCTGGAGGAGGGAGCTCAGTAGGCATCTCAGCAATAATCTACTGATGCTCACGCTCCACAAAGGCTTGTGTATCCTTTGAGGTTCCAGCCCTTCAACTAGCTCCCTTCTTTTGGACTTGGGGATTCTCTTGAGACTTAGAACCTCTATCTCCTAAGTTTCCTACAGCCATCCTTCACGGTTAGTGAAGTATCCAAATAGAGGAAAAGCTACTGAATTTTTTGTTAGCGCTTCCCATAGACAACGCCAAATGTTGAGGTGGAAATGTGCTCTTAGTTCCTTGGTTCGCTCCTGATCCGGACCTGGTTCCTGAGACCAAAACAATGGTGAGAGTGGGCCGCCTCTAGGGACGGGAAGCCACCTCCAATGATTAAGTTAGTTCAGGTAAGGAAAATCAAAAACTCCTCTTGAGGAATAAATGCTAAAGGAGATGAAGAAGAGAATGTTCTTCAGGAGTAAAAATGCATGAGAGTAATGGCTGGAGTATTCAAGTCTCACCGTCGTTCAGGCAGAGTGATGGTTATATGTAGTTGGTCAATACCTCAAAAGATTGTGGACGCTTCACAGCCCTTGGATACTTATCTGATGAGATGGAGGATGGAGATGACTTCTGGGAGTGACTTGTTCAGCAAGCCTAACTGTGTGATATTTTCGTCGATGGAAAATCTTGTCGACAGATCAAGCAGTCACTCCCGAATTAATACTTACAAGACACCAACCCGCAATTGAGGGAACAAAAAGGTGTAGGTGCAAGGCTCGAGGCAAACTTGGGATGAGGGAGAAGCTTCCTTGTCATCCCTGAGCATTTAATGGCCCTTGGCACGTTCAATGTGGAATTAAATGTCGTGATTGACATATGGATAAAAAAATAGACATGCCACGTCTGTGGCCAATGTTGCTTCTACCAAGAAGCCACATGATAACAGTTGTGTGTCACTGTGATGTAGGTTTTTTGGCTTCCTAGCTGGTATCTTCTTCGAGAAGTCCCATGACTGAGAAGCATCAACAGTCTTATCTTGGTCCAAGCTTGAACCCATGGATTTAGTTCAAGTGGCTTACCCTAGTTCAGTGGTTTGTTGGTGATTACCATAACATTATATATATATATATATATACACACACACACACACACAACATATGTATGTAGGTGAGGAGACAGCAATAGGAAGTGGAAGGGTGCTAGATAGCCCTACAACACCGGCAACACCGGTGACACTGTTGTCAGCTAGAAAAGAGAATGTGTGGAGGAGGGTGTTCAACCGAATCAACCCAGGGAGCAACCTTGCCACCAAAGCCATTGGATGAGCTCTTTGACAAGCCTGAACCCAATATTCCCGCTGTTTCCGACTTGTACTACTGTAGCAACTTGATTTGGCCATCTCGGATGATCTATATGAATCTACATTTGCTGGATGTGTTGTGGATGCTTTATAGTGATGACACTCGGAGCAAGCATCGTTGATGGTGATGAGATACATTAGGATGACTCGTGAAGCTATGAATTCATCCCTATTGACGGTAGTAGAAATAGTAGTAGTGCTACATGCATGATCTGGAATTCTGGTGCTCTCAACCGAAAACCTATGTGATGCTCATGTCCTTGTACATAAATTTTCTTGGTATCGTTTGTATTTTACTTGTGTAATAATGTAAGGTGTGCATTCGGATTATGTTTGAAGCCTCACAACTATATTGATTACTCTACGAGATCTTGTTTTCTTCTGGAACTTGTAGGTGAATGGTTATCAATCTATTACTGCTTTGTCCCCCCCCCCCCCCCAAATTTTTGGGTGAATTACAGCTTTGTTGATTGTGGTATGTGTTTAGGTATTTCATTATACCCAGCTTATATTCTAATATAAATCATCTGATTGTTTATGATCTAACAATATAGCTAGTAGACCATATGGAAGATTCTACTAACTATTAGTGTTGTCTATAAATAATTAAATATTAGCTAAAAAGCAGCGGTCTAAGCATTCCTAGGGGCTGAGCTACCCTAGGGTCAGGGAGCTATGCCCCCTCCCCCATTTTTTGAACATTTCCCTCCTCTTCTTAATTTTATTTGAAATTTCCTTCTGGCCTTCTCTCCATGTGTGAAATTACGGATGGACCCCCCCAACTTTTTGAGATCCCCCCTCCCATTCTCAATTTTTTGAGATTTCTCCTCATACCTTCCTTCCTTGGGTGAAATATCAGTGCTTAGCTCCTCGATTGGAGACAATTTTTAACTGTAAAGACAATGGGTGGAAAAGTCATTGGCTTTATGTGAAATATATATTAGTACTCCCCCTCCCCCCAAAAAAAAAAAAGTAATAATGTTAAATCCTGGTTTTGCCTGTGAGTATTCCAAGATAGATATTTAGGATGTAATGTTTTAAGCACTTGTATGCTTAAGACCCAACATAAATAATATCTTGACGATATATTACAATTGTTATTTTCACACATGGTGATGTTTGGCAATGAATTCACACAAAAACAAACATTAATAATCAAATAATTATAAACAATAATGGTTAATAACCGTCAACAATGGAGGACGTGGGGAATAACAAAATTTCATTGCCCCCTGTCTTATTATTAGAGGCTAAAGTTTAAGATTCCCCATACTTTAAGCCGCAATGACTGATCAAGAGTTACATTTGGATAAGCATATTTAATTGAATTCTTAACATCAAGATAATTAATCTTCATGTAAGAAATTTAATAAAATAATAGACAAGTCTTGGTCATCTGACTTGCTCTTTTCATCAGTGCTGACCAACTGCTAAATTAATTTCTTAAAAGTCTCAAGATTTTAATCAAGGCTAGTAGAGGAATCCATTTTAAAACTATACAATCTTTCTTTTACATAGATCATGTTGCCAAGATTCTTCTTTGGATAACTTTGTTTTAAGTTTGGTCCACACTTTAAGAGTAGTATTATCATCTTCACTATAAGGCATCTGATCACACCATCAAGGATGTTGTAGAGTATGCAACCAATTGCATCTCCATCACCTCAATCCTCAAAGAAGGGTCTATGCTTTCAAGGAAATCCTCGGGGTCATCAATGGCTCTCAATAATCTCTAGTGAGCCATTAGGGCTCTCACTTTTCTCTTCCAAATGGCTAAGTCTCTTGTCCCATCAAACTTCTCTATATTTACCCTAGAGCTCTCCATTGGAATCCTCAAATCAAGATAATTGGGCCCCACCCATCCAATAGCCACACTAGAGCCTTATGTCACATCCACCCAGCCGGTATCCATTTACCTGAATACTCGAGGCTGTGATCCACATCCCCATATATCAAGACTCAGACAATCACCAGCCATTCCACACAATAGTCTAATCATGAGCAAGAATAAATCCAAATAATAATATTAATAAAGAAATAAATCAAGTATTAAGGAACTCAGAAGGATCTTAAAACTGAATCAGAGTGTGGAAGTGATGTCAAATATAAAGTAAACAACTGGAAAGAATAAAGGAAAGTCAAAATTTCCCAAGTATTCTAGTGTTTCACCTTCTCCAATTGCTTGTACACTTGTAACTTAGGATCAATTCCTAGCTCGTAGTTCCATCGGCAAATGAGGCATCTCCTACCATTGTTGATCGGGAACATAATAGTGCTCCATACGGGTCCAAGGATGGTACCATGAGCTATAGTCAGCTCCCATTGTTTCCTCAGTTGAATAATATATAGGAAGTGTCTCCGAACCGGAGCTCGGGATCTCTTCTTCACCTGCATTGTCAACTAAAACAACAATTTCCCCAAAGGGTGAGCTCAAAAGAACTTAGCGAGTAGTTCGCAAACAAATAACCAATACCACAATCCAAATCAATACATCACATTGTGCAATATGCGATGAGGAAAAATGGAAGTATGCAATTATACTCTAACAGATGCTAATCTCTAATGGTGGATACGCATTAAGATAGAACACCAGCCTCCTCTGGGTAGGTCTTGCCACTTTGATCTCTCACGGGTTGGTTACCGGTCTTGAGATCCCTGGTGTATCCCTCTTGGACTATCACCATGGTTGGGGTTTAGGCTACCACTCTCTCACCACACCATTGGTATGAGTATTGGCATGTGTCAGGGTTATACCTAACCCAGTGCAAGTCAACTATTTAGTCACATCAACCCTAGGTTCAAATACCTCCCCTTATACATCTCACACTCTTGGTTCAATATCCTTCCCTACTAGAGTTAATGTATCCTATGGCACCAACCAGATAGGACTACGCCTTCTCTTAACCCTATTGGTTATCCACATATAATGGACGAGAAGCTATCATGTCCCTCATGGGTTAGCTATTGGTCTTGAGCTCCCATGAGCCCAAGTCTATTATATGCAACACTACCAATGAATGACTTCCACGATGTGGTTGTGTCCTCTCACAGGCTGATTACCAGTCTTGAGCACCCACTACCCCACACTATTGCCATGGCTTACTCGACATCAATACCCACACTGATAGGGTGTGATATGATGGGGTTTCTACCTAAATTCCTCTAGACTTCCTAGTTATGGCATCTAGTAAGTGTGAAAAGTGCTGAGGGGCATCATAAGATTGTGTTCCATACCACCTACACCGATGTCCCAAGACAGAAACACCCAAATAGCTATTCCCCAATTGACAATCACGACTTACATTCACATGACAAGAGGGTTCAATCACATTCTCAATTCATAAGTCAATCTAAGTCCATACAGTCACATGTGGATCTATATATCAAGAACATATAAGAAAGTTTCATAACAATCAAGAATGTAACAATGGTTATGTGCAAGTGAACGTCCTCACCTCGATATTGATTTGTAACCTGGTAAAATAGGTCAAAGAGTATGTTCACACTCGCCGAAAATTCCTATCAACATGTAGATTCAAAGTTAGAAATAACCCTAGAGGTATGACATTGAAAAGGGAAATAAACGACCAACACAATAGGGTGTGTTGGTAGGGCTGGTTGCCTGGGGCAACCAAAGCAGCAATCAGCCAGAGCATGGCATGGTGGCCCGGGCAACTAGGCCATTCAACTAGCCTTTGTATATAGACATATTTGGCTTAGATTGTCAGAAAGCTTCCTGTTTGGGTTCTAAACTACTCCGAAATTACATGGAAAATTCTGAAATCATACTAGAACATGTTCTATCATAGTTTAGAGACTTAACAAAGCAAAAAGAATGAAAACTTAATGAATCCTATATTAGGTCTTCTCCGAAATTCATCCAAAAGATTCACAGATAAATTAGAGTGAATGGGGATTCACTCTAGAGTAAAGAAGATAGAAGAATTAGGTTGATACAACAACTAGAAGCCTTCAACTAGGTCTTGGTAATAGGAGGAATCAATCATAGAAGAGAACTAGAATGAAGAAGATGAATACTAACTTTTAAGAAAGCAAGTCACTGTTTGGAAACCTTGACGGATGCTCTCCACATTGTCTTTCAACTAGAACTTGGCAGTAGGAGGAATCAATCATAGAAGAGAACTAAAACGATAAAGATGAATACTAACTTTTAAGAAAGCAAATCGTTGTTTAGAAAACTTGACGGATGCTCTCCATGTCACATCCACCCAGCCGGTATCTGGCATACCCGAGTGTATGATCCACAGCCCCGAAGATCAAGTATCAAGGAAATCATCCTCCCACAAAGGCAATACATAATCATGAACATATATAATCAATGTGTAATAAGAGATCCAATTAAGGAAATGAATGACAGTATAATCAGAGTACGGAAAAATGATACCGGATGTAAACATAAAAAATGAGTAGAGTGAGGTGGAATCTCACTCCACAATTACAACGGAATGTAGCACGTAAGTCTAAAAAAATAGAAATGTTCTCAAAGGAAAGTAAAGAAATGGAAATCAACTAAACTAAGAGTTTTCTACTCTATAGATAATGTTTTCATAATAATGGACTTCATCAATCCAACTCAGACGTTTCCACTCCACATTAGGTCTAATCGTAGTACGCAACATGATCAATCATGGGATCATCAATGTGATCTTCATTGTTGCCAACACCTTGCGTGTAGTACGCTTCTTCAACTTGTGCTTCTTCATATTGCCCTTCAGTAATTAGTACCTGTAGAGTAATCTAACACAAGAGGTTGCACAAAAAGGAGTGAGTTCGAATGAACTCAGTAAGGCAAGTTAATTCACAACAACATAAATAACATGATTTCAGAACATAACATGATGCAATGCGATATGAAAAAGACAGTGAATGTATGAATCTAACTCTATGTATGCTAGTCTCTATAGGCAGACATGCTTTAAGTCATAGCACCGTACTTCTTTAGGAGGGTCTCATCACACAACGCCGGTTGGTAGTGGGTCCTTCATCCCTCGGGACAATCCATGGCTGGGGGTATAGGTCACTGCTCTCTCACATCACCATTGGTCTAAGTACTGGCGCATGTCAAGGTTAAGCCTAGACCAATGCATGTCATCTACTTAGTCATATCAACTCAGATTCCAGATACGTCCATTCCTCGCCCCTGGCGATCCTTTCTGGTATCCTTCACACTAGAGTCATCATAGTCCCTGACTACGGACTCATCAACCCTATTGGTCATCCACAAATAATAGACGGGAAGCTCTCATGTCCTCACGGGTTGGTTACCGGTCTTGAGCGCCCATGAGCCCAAGTCTACTATTTGCAACCCTACCAATAAATGGCCTCTCACGAGTATCCACAATGTGATTCATGTCCTCTCATGGATTGGTTACCGGTCTTGAGCGCCCATGAATCCCCATTGCTACCACGGGTCGTTCGGTCTCAATCGGAAGGGTATGATATAACGGGGACATCCTAGCCAAACACTGCTAGACAGCCCTAGGTATGACAACCAATAATCCGGGAAAGCATCAGAGGGCATCATTGGAAACATCCTATACTATTTTCCACTGATGTCCAAGAACAGAAATGTCAAAAGAACACTTCCCAATCCCAAATCATACCTATTCAAACACATTTTCAGATCAGTCACATCATACATAACCGACATATCATCATATAAAAGAATATGTAAAAGCATGATCCATTCATTAAACAACATACATGAGTAAGCATACATTTATACTTGAATAATGGAAAAGAAAACATAAGTAAAGTGCTATTGTACTTACAACAATGCATAATAAATAGAAAGTACAATATCAGTAGTGAATCTAAGAGTTTCCGTCATTAGAAACTAAAATGCACGCATACTGTGGAGATAACTATCCTTACCTTAAATAGAGTTGATGATTATCCAAAGATCAAAGAGAGAGGTTCCAAACCTAGCAAATAAACCCTAAACAATCATAGATACAACATTAGGAACGAGGCCTAAAAGATTGAAGAGCAAATGAATCAAATCGAGCGAAAAATAGAGCTACTGACTTGCTTGGTCGATTGGTTGGTCTACTGACCCAGTCGACCAACCAGTTGACCAACTGAGTTAGTACAAAGCAAAAACATGGATTGTGATCCGAAACTCAATCTACAAGATTCGAAACTCTACGAAACTTGGAGGAAACCTTTAGAACAATATTCTAACACTAAAGGAGTATAGATTTGGCATTAAAATGATTAAAAACATAACCTTCCAATTTGAAATCATGATTCCCCAATTTGGTGAAAACCCTGGGTTTCGATGAAAAATATACTATGAATCCATGGGAAAGACTAGAGATGACCAGATCTCATCCTAGTAGGAAAATAATCAGAAGTCATACACAAGTCTATCACGAAAATTAGATCCAATCATGTTAAGAAAGTGAATCAAAAAGGGAGATCATGGTTTTATGAGGGTTTTACAAGGATCATGGCGAAGATCAATGTAAATGTCATTAAACCTTGATAATGGAAGGAGATTATGGAAGAGATGGTTGCAAGGATGCAACATCTTCTTCATAGTCTCAATCAAGAATAAGATCATAGAAGAATAAATCACAATACATAAGAGATCACTAACCTTGGATTGACAGATCGGAGATGAGAAGCTTCAGATCTTGCAAAGATCCTTCAAAATCACCAAAGAGAGCTTTGAAAGAGTCTTCCCACGAAGTTTACTTAAATAGAAAGTGAAAAACCCTAAACAGAGGATTTTCTCGGATTTCTGGACCAGTTGGTTGATTGCTTGGTTGATTGGCCCAATCGACTAACTAGTTGACCAAGCTGGTCAGCAAGGCCCAAACAGGGGATTGGAGGCCCAACTCAAGTCCAAACCTCATGGGCTTCTCCCAACACAACATATGACTTACCTAGTATAGAAAAATGCCTTCAAATCATGTCCAACTATACTTCAAGTCCATTAATTTGACTCACCTTCATCAAGCTACAGCTTCCTTTCCAGATCAGCATAGACTTCAAAGTATGGAACTCCATCATCAATTTCCATGGGTCATGGGTCAAACACCATGTCTTCCACTGAGATGGCCCATAGTTGGCTTCTTCCTTTACTCTGGGTCTTCGGACCTACAAACAACTGGGTTTCCGGGTCAAGGTCAGGGTTAGGATAGGGTTGGATAGGGTTGGATTTCACACTCCACATTGTCATTCACCTTGGGGAGTGTTCTCTAATGAGCTCTGATGTTCTCTAACAGGTTTAGAACATAATGAAACACTTTAGAATGATAACACATTAAATAGGGCTTCAAAATCACTTTTCCAAAATTGCCCTTTTTCCTCTAAACCAGGCTAGTCTCTTGGGGCGACTAGGGTAGGAACCAACCCGTGGAACTTTTGTTCCATGAGAAAAGTTAAGGCCCTAAATGCCCTAGCTCTGCCGGTTCCTATTCAATACTATAGAACATGTACGTGTTGCACTCTTGTTCTTCTACCTCTTGGTTTTCTCTGAATCCCACAATTTACAACAGGTCACCCAAAAAAAGAAAATCAAAGGCCCCATCAAATCTCTAGTGGTTCTAGTTGAAATCTAGTTTAGGGAACTCGAGACGAATGGAGTGCTGATGAATTGGTAATGGCTAAGATAGAGTCTCCATGGCCTTAGCATAGCGATGGTATTGGTTTGCCAAGAAGGAAGCCCACCATCTTAGTTCCTTCTCCTAAAAGGCATCAAACTCCTCAAGACGCTGAGCAGATAGAACCCACATAACTTGATAATTCACACTATCCTTGGGTCAGTTGTTGACCCTGGCATGCCAATGCAAATCTAAGAAGAAATTGGACAAACATCTTTCACACCCGATGGGAGGTTAGCCACAACGGTAACAACAGAAATGGCAAGAATTGTAGAAGAACATAACAATTTCCCCCCTGCAAGAGGTGAATTAGGGAAAAGGAATGACAGCTTGCCTTTCAGGTAACGTTTCAGATCCTTTGGCTCCTGACTTTCCAACTGTTTGCTCCAGTCGCCGGATCTTCTCCCTGGCATCATCCAACTCCGACTGAAGACGACCAATCATCGAATTTTTTTCTCCTGCCACCTCCCAAGCTAGATTCTGAAGGCGAGCAATCTCAACATCTTTAGCTTCAGAGATTTCCCGAAGCCTAGAAACCTCATTGCTCAACCTACTGAGCCTAGAAACTACTTCCACTTGGTTGTGGAAGTTACCAGCAAGACTCCTGCAAACAACTTCCAAGTTAAGAAGGAGCAGAAGAGTAATTTTTTAGAATCAGAGGATAATGAAGAAAGACTTACATCACCAGTGACTTCGTAAAGACTTCATCTGGAAGTTTGGAAAGAACTGCGCTCTCAAAAGTCATTCGAGTAGCAGTACACCATTCCAACGCTCTGTCAAACTCGTTTGACACTAATTCATGCGAAGGATGAGCTGCATCACTTGTCAACCGACGACGCTTCCTAGTGGCAAAATCCTCCAACTCGGAAGGAGAGGAGGAGGATGCCAAACAAGCATTAGAATGGGAAATAGGAGCAGCACCTGCTGGGACCACACCTTCATTAGACGCCAACATAGTTGCCTCAGATGCCCGAAGAGTCTCTTTCGAGGGTGCACCAACAGTCTCACCAGCAGGGGCGTCGGCAGCACCATTGGCAACGGAGTGATCAAGATCTTCCTGGGAAAGACGAGCAATCACTTCGGGCAAAGGAGGCGCAGGGACGGCATCAATAGAAACTGTGGGAATCTGACTTGAAGATTCACCGGCAGCAGTCGCCTTACGCTTGGAGGATTCACTAGCTGAAACCACCTCACTGGCCCCAACCACCACCGACGTAACGATTTTCTTGCAAGATTTTGCTCGATAAAGTTCGGGTTGATCTTGGGAGCCACTATGCAAACAAACAAGCCGTATCGACAGTAAATCAAACGACGACAACAAGAGGGAAAACCCTAGTTTTTTATCACTTCCGACAAAACCAAATAACTAAACCCCAAGTATAACTACTGTGCAGTTTACTCCGGGGGGAAGTGGGGAAAGAGATGAGTAATCAAGAAACTCACTTGTTCAGAAGTTGATAGAGCTATTGTTGGAGTACGAGGAATACGGAAGAAGGCCGAAGGACGAAAGGTCGCTTTAGCACTTTAGCAAATCTAACTTGCAGATAGCACGATAGATGGAGGGTACCCACGAAGGCTTTAAATAGCCTCAGGTACTAAGACGACGGTTGAAGGCTAAGGACAATCGACGACCTAGATCAAAATGACGCTTCGAAATCCGCAGAAAGCAAGATCAACGGTCGGAGGGATGCCACATGGAAACATATGGAAACGAGCACCTGACGTAGAGATACCTCCAATCGTCGCACCGCCATTAAAATAATGGATGTATTTCCAATTCATTGAAAACAAGTGAATGGTATACAAAAGCGGGAAAACGTTTGAACTTCGCAGAAGGGAAACGTGCGGACTTTGCAATAAATGAAGTGGTGGGGAAGATAAATGCATCTTTCCAAAACGCATCTTCACAATATTTCTACAAGATTATTATTCGACGGGGAATGTAAAGTTAAGTGATAAGTTTTATCATTTATACTTTGATATTCAAGGCAAGATTTCGGCAGGAGACGGGGAAATATAAAGGCCAACATGAAAAAGAA
Source organism: Hakea prostrata (assembly GCF_041222555.1). Classification (NCBI taxonomy): domain Eukaryota; kingdom Viridiplantae; phylum Streptophyta; class Magnoliopsida; order Proteales; family Proteaceae; genus Hakea; species Hakea prostrata. The sequence goes on from NC_142608.1 coordinate 16,651,294, forward strand.
ATGTCTATTCATTAAATAGAGGGTAAATCTTTACAAAAAGATAACTCCCTAAGCCTTTTCTTCATTGTTGCCCGAGGGACCCTGGTCGGGAGGACTTTTCTCAGGATCATGAGAAGAGCCTTCCTCAAGAATGGCATCGGTTGAGTCCTCTACAGCAGTAACTTGAGACTCGGCTTGTGATTTCTCCTCTGGAAGTGCCGGCTCGTCAGCCAGGTATGCCTCATATTGAGGGTTAGCTGGAAAAGGATCATCTTCTTCCTGAGCCCAGTCCGGGAGATCCATACCAACTTTCCCGAAGACCTCTTTGTGGCACACCTCGCGAAAGGGAGCAGTGTCGAAGGCAGGGATTGATCCGAGAATTTGCTCCCAAACGTCGTTCTGCCCCAAGCGATAAGCTTGAATGTTGTAGATACCTAGCAACTCGGAGAAAGGTACGCTGTTCAGGTATTTTCGAACACACTCCTTCCGAAGCTCTGGCTTTATATGCTTGGGCTTGCTAGGGATCGCCAACTTCAGATGTTCTTCGAGCTCCCTACTTTTGAATTCAAGCCTGCCACCAAACAACGTGGTAGCTGCTTTTTGCTTCCTGGCCTTGCGCTCGGCAGCAGCGGTACGAATCTTCGAAGCTTCGAGGGCCTCCTTGAGGGAGATCACTTCTTCCCCATGCTTTTTTTGCAGCTCCACGGCAGCTGCAGTCAGCTGGTCTATTTCAGAATTGGCCTTGGCCAAATTCTCTTCACAGGTTTGCAGCAAGGAGCTGGTGCGACCAACCCGGCTCAATGCTTCCATGTGTTGATAAAAGCTCAACACAACATTCCTGGGAAGGCGGAAAATATCAGAAGAAGTCATAAGAAATTATGAAAAAATAAGTAAGCGAAGACCGGTACCTTGTAGATTGACTAACAAGGGAAGTGTCATCCAGGGCTTCAAATTCCTGGCGATCAAAAGGAGCAAGACTGAGGGAGCTCCATTCTGCAGCTTTCTCAGGATCCCGAGTCACCGTGTCGGTCAGCTTCAGGGTCCACTCGGGGGTGAAGACCTCCTCACAATCAGTTGAAGCTTTGGATTTTTTATTGGAGGAAGCATCAATTGTGTCATGCCTCCTTTTGGTTCGGGCGGAGGAAGAGATATTGGACCTCTCCACCATCGGTTTTTTCCCTTTACCCGAAGCATCAGCCACGGGCCTGATATTCCTAATACCCCTATAAGAGGGGTGGGGAGAGGGAACAGAAGCCTCTTGATTTACGTTCAAGGCTCTGGGTGATCGTTGCTCGGCTGTCACAACGGCCCTAGCGGCCTTCACCCGCAGGCTCTCAGGGTTCATTCTTGGGGGCACTGCAAAGAAGAATGACAAGAGTCAGAATTAAAGACATATCACTTTAGTAAAATTAAAGGATGGTGGTTAGAAGCTCACAATGAGCCAAGCCCCAGTACTGAAGGATGGAGTTATACTCCACTTCAAGTCCATGTATCTCTTGATACCATGGAATGTATTTGATCTTCCTGACGGCCGCCTCCTCTTCTCTGGATAAGGGAAGGCCTCGATTATTCTCGGAAGAAGAAGTACACCTCCTCTAGGCGGTTGGGAAGTTAAGATCTGATGGAGGCGCTCGACAGAAAAAGTATCGTTCGCGCCATCTTTTGTGGTTAGAAGGGCAAGTTCCTTTGACAAGGATGCTGCCCCTCCAATCAAGTTTAGCCTTATTGCGTTTGGACAGAAAAACCCATCCGGGAGGATGGGAGATAGAAAGAACATGAAAATGTACAAAGAGAGAAAGAGATGGAGGTAATGCCAAGTTCAAAACACAAACCCAAGAAGCCGACGATGAGACGCCAGCTATTGGGGAGGAGCATTTCGGGACAAATATTCCAATGATTTTGAACTGCGGAGAACAAAGGATTAAAAAAGGGAAAGCAAACCCCGCTTTCCAAAGGCATCTATATACAGAGAAAATTCACCCGAAAGGGTTGAATCAACCCTCTCATCGGGGTGGGGAGCCCTAACTCGATAAGAGGAAGGAAAATCAAAATCTTGGATAGCTGAAAGAAGGGTTTCCTCATTATAAATGGAGGGAACAGAGCCAGGTCCACCATCGGACCCGGAAGTTTGAGGCTGCCTAGAAGACTCGACAATCTTGGAAGATCCAGACTCGAGAAGGACAGGAGAAGTTTCGATTTTTCTTTCTAAACCTTTTTGAGAAATTTCAGCAAACTCGCGCCAGAGGACAGTTAGGGTTTTGTTATCACTATCCGACTGTTCGGGAGCAAGAAAGGCAAAAGCCTCACTGCTATTTCCAACACTGGGTACTGTGAGAAGCCCTATCGTCCTCCATTACTTGTTTCAAGAAACTACAAAAAGAAAAAGACCAAGAAACTTACCGATTCGGAGGAGGGGAAGCTTGAGAGCAAGAAGGCGCGAAGGCACAACAAAGGTTCAAATTCCAGACAGGAAGAATGAAACCTACGAAGACAATGAACCGCTTTTAAAACTCCCGCACAAGTGTTCGGGAATCTGAACGATCGAGATTGATTCAAAATCAACGATCAAGATTGAAAGACGTTTTGAAAGTTTGAACTCACGAATCCGAAATAGGCGTTCGGAAACCGTCGCTTGGATGAAGTGAGCCACGACAGATCAACTGCAAGGAGATACGTGGCCTTACACTCACAACGCTCGAGGAAAAGTGACCACCGCATTAAATGTGATATGACATTTAATGAAGCACACAGAGATTATCACCTGACGACGAACCCAGTTAAAAACCAAGCCCTCGGGATCGACAGAACGCTTGGTCTGGGGGGCTCGTGATACGGAGAGATTATGATCAGACCGGGTTCATACCTTGTCCGACCCTTGACCCCGGTCGAGACGGAGAGAACCGACTCGCTCCCGAGCGAACCGGATCTAGAAGATGGCTTGCTGAAGAAGAAAGCTTATTCTCGTCGCAAGCGTGCCCTAATCCTACTTATGGATTAGGGTAATTACCCTAATGATGGCAGACTCGAATTGACGGCTGCGGATAATCATTATCGAAGGGATAACCATCACATAACCTAAAGGTTATCTCAGGAGTCCTCTACTAGTCCAAACTAGTAGAAGTCTATTGATCAACGGATCTAACAGTTAAGATCCAACGACTACCCGAAGAAGGCTCAAGTGCATCCAACGAAGGAGATTCGAAGGTACACTCTATATAAACCTCACTACCATACAAGGTGAGGGGATCGAAAAGAATACTATCTGAGACTCAGGTTCAGATACATACTGATAGACCAAAACTATCAGCGATCTGCTATCTAGATCATCTTTCCCAGCTTCTTCATTCCTTAGCTCGTGCTTCTAGCAGGAGCCGTTTGTGATTAAGTTCATCAACTGACTTAGCCTTCGAAGGTGGACTCCCGACCCCAGCGGTCGGGCCACATCTGACGCTTTCGTTTTGCAGGTCATCACGAGGATATTTAAGGGCTGAGCAGATTTTGGACGCATCAGATGATAATGCTGATCACATAAAAATTGTGTAAGACCTAGCAGTATTTCATGTCGTTCTCTAAGAAAAATATACAAAATATTTTCATGCGAAAAAGGATATATCAAACGTGAACCTCTGGTAGACAATTGAAGCTCTTTGATTGATTTCTCGAGATATTACCAGGGTTTTGCTTCTGTTGAAAAATTAGGACCGTTCAAATGCAATAGCCTCAGAAAAAGGTGAAAATGACACTATCACTAATCTGATGTGAGAGAGACGGCAGCTCCAAATCATTTAAAGACTCTTTTTTTTTTTCTTTTTCTTCCCTTTTTGGTATAAAAAAAAAACTTGACTATCGTTCAAGATCTTCTTGCCGATAATGATAATGGCACTGTTGGACCACTTAGTAGTAACTCAACATTCCTTTTGATACATTTTCAGTGCATATGCTACTTTGTGGCTAAATTATGGGATTTTTGTTCGCAGCTGCGTGATATTGTTTGTGCAGGCTTGTATTGAGACATGTCTACTTTTATTAATCCATTGGTTGAGATAAAATAATTTATTTTTTAAGTATAAAATTTTAAACAATGTATTACTTCAAACTCCTGATTAGAAACTGTAAACCCTAGGCTTTTCTTGATCCTGTTTTCTCATCTCCAATGACTCACTCAATCTTCCACTTGGAAGAATCGATTGCATCTATTTTTCAAAACTTTTATTCTTTTCATGAAAAATCCAAAGGAAAAGAAAAGAAAGCTTATTCATTATTCGTTTAAGAAAAAAAATCAACTCACCTCTGTTAAGAAAAAAAATCAACTCACCTCCATTCATCTGCCCCCCTTCTGAGAACATGAGAACAGGGTAAGGAATTTGACAAATTTTTATGAAAACCTATAGTGATTCTTCATTTTGACAAGTTCTTATTTTCTCCAATTTATATTTTACTCTTACTTTACTCTAATGCAGTGAAGCTCTGTGGAATGTGTAGATGTGCGACATCAACGATTGCTGATGGATTTGGTTCCTCTAGTTTCAATTACATCAAATGAAACTTAAATCTTGATTGTCCTCCTTGTATAGGAACTCTATAGTTCAATTCGGGGTTTTAACTTTTAGGTCTTTTGTCCACTTTTTCCCCCTCTTTTGGTGGGGTCTTTGAGATTGAACACCATCAGATCTTATCCACATTTTAGTGTTGGAGTTTTCGAATCGATTGGTAGTTTCTTTATTCAATGGATTTGCAAGAATTCAACGATGATAGTGGCTAGGGTTTTTTTCCAGTTGTTTTTCACCAGCCTTGTAAGAGACATTTTTATAAAGTTAAATTCAGATGGGTGGATTTCTGTAAATTGGTAAAGTTCTTAAACCTCATAAACCTAATTACCAATACTATCTTGACCGTTTAATGTTTTTAATAACACATGTCATCATTTTAGGGCTTTGTGCAGCAGCCAACAAAAATCCGCGCTTGTCAAGGTGTGTTTCTTGAGAACCCATAGCTAATTTTTTGGTGACTTCGCAGCAAAAGTGCATTTTCGCATCCAACACGGTTTCACATAGGTTACTTTTGTTTCACATTAACTCATTAGGCATTTCCTTACCCAAAAAAAAAAAAAAATAATAAAAAAAAATATAAAATATAAAAAAATCATTAGGCAATTCCTTCCTCCAATGTTTGGACCAGTCAAATTGTCAGATCATAGGTCCTAAAAATTCAACTTCAAGAGTTGATTAAATTAGAAAAGATCAATACATCATAAGTAAGAATTCAAATATAAATCTGCTTAAACCCTGCCCTTCTCATGCATATTTGCCTCTCATGTTGTGAGGGATTTGCTTCAAAAGGAGATTTTCAATAGAAATACCAACATTTACTCGATGCTAGTGGTCATCAAAAGATCTAGACTTGGAAACCAACTTAACTACCAACAACGACTTATTGAATTAAAAGATTGACTAATAACAAAAGACTCCCAACCTAACTAAACTACAAATTCTAAAATCCCAAACTCCTAAAAGATAAGAACCTTTCTTGTAAAAGAGTCTAACCTTATCCACAACTTTGACCAAGTCAAAGTACTAACCCAAATAAAAAAATAAAAATAAAACTATATCCATAGCCCTTGGATCGAGGGGATTCCAGCTAGAATCATATAGACACCTAAAGGGACAGGGAAAATGACCTAATACCCCTAGGATGGATTCAATTAGCAGGATTAGGGGGTTCTTAGGGCCCACTTTAGGGCTTGGCTGGGGGGCTCAATCAGTGGTCACATCGTCAGGAAGAAAATCAAGTCTTCTCTATTTAGTTTTTGATCAACACATAAACACACCATCCAACAACAAATACCGCAACATCTCTTCATCTCCTTCTTTGTGTTCTATGCTTCTCTTACCTTCCTTGTCATACCATTACTGATCCCTCCAAAAACTAAAAGTAGGTTAAATTCATGCATTCTATAATAGACAGGTATCCGCATGTCTCACCTCTCTTCTGCTTCATCTCCTATTCCTTTTGTTCTTCACTCTTGTGTTATTGTCTCAACTCTCTGAAAAAAGGAAGAAGGCCTTGAAAAATCTTGCCTTTTATCCTACCGAAGAGGACCGATAGAAGTCAATAAATGAATGGATTTAAAAAATAAATTGAAATAAAGAAAGTTGGTAAGAATGACATGAATGAATGGATTCAAAAATATAGCCCCATATACTCAGAGCAAGATTTTCAAGATCGTGCTAGCACAAATATTTAGGTGTAAATACAAATAGGAATGCTATATTATTCTTTTCAAATTTAATATTAGATGATGCTCATACTTTCTGAGAGGAAAAAAAGTAGTAGAATAGTTCTTCTATTTGTGATTTGTGAAGTCGGAATAAGTAGTCATTTGCCAAAGATTCGTGAAGTCAAGAAAAAACCTAAATTCATGATTTGTCACAAAAAATAGAAAAAATTACCACACCAAAAGAAATCAGTATTATATGAGTTAAACACAATAAAATCAATAAAATCACAAATCAATTAATAAAGTCCTTAAATCAATAAAATCACAAAAATGTAGAAATTAAGGATGGAAAAGCTTGGAATAGAATAGAACACCATCGAATGTATGCAACCTCCTTTCCCATCACGTAATGAAATTCAGGAACATTATCATCATCCAGCCAACCAGTTGACTATAGGAAGGTTATGTGAAACTAACAACAATATTATCAGAGATTGGAAAGAAAGAAAACAAAGGATTCAGCTTCATGCAGACCTTCACAGAGGCCACGCCAGAATAAGAGGGTAGATGGCCTACATATACAATAGCCATATGGAGACCGTTTCCAGAAAAAAAAAGATAGAGCCTTGATTGAAGTGATGGAATAAATTTTACCGCAAAATTAGTATAATTCCAATGAACCCCCAGAATTCTAACTCGTGGGACAATGAAGAAGTTTTATAAATAAATCAGAAGTAGCAAGACTTACCGGTAACCCATTTTAAAAGGAAGCACTTCCCACCGGTAGACACAACATCCCGAGGCACCCTGAACACAAAACACGGATTTTAGCAAGATTGATCCATTGGAACTTGGATTAATGCATAACAAAAACAATGTAGGGGCTCAAACTGAGGATAAATTCCCTCAATTTTCAACCTAACGAAATTCAACATGAGACAGAAATTTTTTTTTTTGAAAAGATAAATTCTAGCAAGCTAGCATTTTTATAGTCCTCGAACCATGCCGTCAAAGTGAGAAGAACTATTGAGAACAGCTGTCCAATTGCCCAAAAATGAGGGATTGAGGTAAACAAAGAGAGATTCACATGATATGTGCTCCGTCTTCCCTTCGTGAGAGGAGCAGATTGAGAGAGATCGATTGACATACCTTGCTTCGTCTTCCCAATTCGTGAGAGGAGATTGAGAGTATCTTCATGGGTCGTTGGAATCTTGAAGATATCTGATTCAATTTCTATGAAATCCTTAGAGAAAAATATGAAAGATACAATATTTGGAATCTTATTTTATTTTTTGGGTTGCATTGCTCATTTGTGATTTCTGTGATATCTCCATAGAAAATCTTTTTCTATTATAGTTTTCACTTTACAAAAATATATTGTTCTTTCCTATTGTACAAAAGTTTTTTTTTGGAATTTTGAAGATATGTGATTCGATTTTTTTGAAATCCCTAGAGAAAAATATGAAAGTACAACATTCGAAATCATATTTTATTTTTTGGGTTGCATTGCTCATTTGTAATTGCTGTGATATTTTTCATAGAAAATCATTTCCTAGTATGATTTTCACTTTATAAAAATATAGTCCCTTCCTACTGTACGCAAGATTTTTTTTTTTAAATGTACCTTAAAAGGATAACCACAATTTACCTTTTTATCAATATTTTATTTTATTTATTGTCTTTTCAAGAAAAAAGTACAAATTGTACATTATTTTATTACTTTAAAAGTACCATATTGATTTTAACAAAAATATAAAATTTTTTTTTTTGGTAAAATTCGTGAAAAAATGATAGAAATTTAGTGAATGATTTTTCTCCTTTTTTGTGGAGTATGATCCATATTTCATATAGAATGTAATAATTCTAAATTTCATATATTCCATAATCATCATTCTAAAAAAATATTATTAATATAATAAAAAAAGATATAAATCGAAATATAAATCATCAATAAATGATACAAATTTAGAAGATGATTTTTTTTTAAAGGTATGTAAATTATATTATTATTAATAACTAAAATGTCAAAAATATCCACTCAAAAGTAGGTAAAGAAATAATAGATAATCCAAAACTGAAAGTATTTCAAAGAAAATAATGACAGAAAAAGATTTGCCACAAAAATAGAGTACATGCTTTTATATAAAGTATATAAAGTACATGATTTGGTTTAAAAAAAAATAATAAAGCTAAAATCGTGGAAATGGTATTAAAATTTTGAAGAAAATTGCTTAAAGGGCCTGTTTGGTTACATGAATCCAGAGATTTCAAATCTCTAGATTCATGAATTTGAGAATTATACCTGTTTGGTTGTAAAAATCTCTAGATTCATGAATTCTATAGATTCACCTTTTTACACTAAAAACGTGAATCTATAGATTTATGGGTAAGGGGTGAAATCCAAAGATTTCAAAAAAGCTATACGTTTGCACATTCACAAAAATCATGTCGATCAAATAGTTTTTTAGGATGAATTCACAGATTTCATTCCACAACCAAACACTTAATTTTATAAATTATGACTCCATAGATTTGAAGTCTATAGATTTGAAATCTCTAGATATTTGAAATCTTCAGACTCATATTTGAAATTTTTTTCTTCTTAAAAGATGATTTTCTTTATTATAAATTAATTTTTTTATAAAATATTAGAGATTTGATCAATTGAGATGGTGGAATTTAATAAAAAGTTTTTTATTATGGATAAATGGATTCATTGGGTTTTAAATAACAATACTTATGAGTGAATTCATTAGATGCTTTTATTAGTGATTCATATGAAAGGTTGTTAGAGATTGAAAACAAAAATGTGACTCTCCGGTAAATGATGGGTTAGTCAAGCGGTTAAAGACCTGCCTTCCCACGGGGAGGTCTTGGGTTCGCATCCACTTGGCGGCGTAGTTTAATTCTCACCCTATAGTAACAAATACCTTTCTGGAAAGAAAAAAAATATGTGACCCTCCAAAAAACAAAGGAAAGAAAAAAAATATTATGTTTTACTCTTATTTTTTTGAAAATCTCTTTCTTAATTTTGGATAATGTTGGATTTTATCATTTGAAAAAAAAAAAAATTTCTAATAATCGATTACAAGGAAAATTGTTTGAGATTAAAATAAAAAATATACATGCTTTTATAATATATATATATATATATATATATATATATATATATATATATATATATATTTTGTACATCTAAAACAAATAGAGCCAAGATGTCAAATGTATCCAATAGTGTTCTTGGATTATGTTTGAAGCCTCACAACTATATTGATTACTCTACGAGATCTTGTTTCTTCTGGAACTTGTAGGTGAATGGTTATCAATCTATTACTGCTTTGTTCCCCCCCCCCCCCAAATTTTTAGGTGAATTACAGCTTTGTTGATTGTGGTATGTGTTTAGGTATTTGATTATACCCAGCTTATATTCTAATATAAATCATCTGATTGTTTATGATCTAACAATATAGCTAGTAGACCATATGGAAGATTCTACTAACTATTAGTGTTGTCTATAAATAATTAAATATTAGCTAAAAAGCAGCGGTCTAAGCATTCCTAGGGGCTGAGCTACCCTAGGGTCAGGGAGCTGTGCCCCCTCCCCCATTTTTTGAACATTTCCCTCCTCTTCTTAATTTTATTTGAAATTTCCTTCCAGCCTTCTCTCCATGTGTGAAATCACGGATGGACCCCCCAACTTTTTGAGATCCCCCCTCCCATTCTCAATTTTTTGAGATTTCTCCTCAGACCTTCCTTCCTTGGTGAAATATCAGTGGTTGGCTCCTCGATTGGAGACAATTTTTAACTGTAAAGACAATGGGTGGAAAAGTCATTGGCTTTATGTGAAATATATATTAGTACTTCCCCTCCCAAAAAAAAAAAAAAATGTAATAATGTTAAATCCTGGTTTTGCCTCTGAGTATTCCAAAATAGATATTTAGGATGTAATGTTTTAAGCACTTGTATGCTTAAGACCCAACATAAATAATATCTTGACGATATATTACAATTGTTATTTTCACACATGGTGATGTTCGGCAATGATTTCACACAAAGACAAACATTAATAATCAAATGATTATAAACAATAATGGTTAATAACCGTCAACAATGGAGGACGTGGGGAATAACAAAATTTCATTGCCCCCTCGTCTTATTATTAGAGGCTAAAGTTTAAGATTTTCCATACTTTAAGCCGCAATGACTGATCAAGAGTCACATTTTGATAAGCATATTTAATTGAATTCTTAACATCAAGATAATTAATCTTCATGAAAGAAACTTAATAAAATAATAGACAAGTCTTGGTCATTTGACTTGCTCTTTTCACCATTGCTAACAAACTGCTAAACTAATTTCTTAAACATCTCAAGATTTTGATCAAGGCTAGTAGAGGAATCCATTTTAAAACTATACAATCTTTCTTTTACATAGATCATGTTGCCAAGATTTTTCTTTGGATAACTTTGTTTTAAGTTTGGTCCACACTTTAAGAGCAGTATTATCATCTTCACTATAAGGATCTGATCACACCATCAAGGATGTTGTAGAGTATGCAACCAATTGCATCTCCATCACCTCAATCCTCAAAGAAGGGTCTATGCTTTCAAGGAAATCCTCAGGGTCATCAATGGCTCTCAATAATCTCTAGTGAGCCATTAGGGCTCTCACTTTTCTCTTCCAAATGGCTAAGTCTCTTGTCCCATCAAACTTCTCTATATTTACCCTAGAGCTCTCCATTGGAATCCTCAAATCAAGATAATTGGGCCCCTCCCATCCAATAGCCACACTAGAGCCTTATCTCACATCCACCCACCCGGTATCCATTTACCTGAATACTCGAGGGTGTGATCCACAGCCCCATAGATCAGGACTCAGACAATTACCATCCATTCCACACAATAGTCTAATCATGAGCAAGAATAAATCCAAATAATAATATTAATAAAGAAATATATCAAGTATTAAGGATCTCAGAAGGATCTTAAAACTGAATCAGAGTGTGGAAGTGATGTCAAATCTAAAGTAAACAACTGGAAAGAATAAAGCAAAGTCAAAATTTCCTAAGTATTCTAGTGTTTCACCTTATCCAATTGCTTGTACACTTGTAACTTAGGATCAATTCCTAGCTCGTAGTTCCATCGGCGAATGAGGCGTCTCCTACCATTGTTGATCGGGAACATAATAGTGCTCCATACGGGTCAAAGGATGGTAACATGGGCTATAGTCAGCTCCCATTGTTTCCTCAGTTGAATAATATATAGGAAGTGTCTCCGAACCGGAGCTCGAGATCTCTTCTTCGCTTGCATTGTTGACTAAAACAACAATTTCCCCAAAGGGTGAGCTCAAAAGAACTTAGCGAGTAGTTCGCAAACAAATGACCAATACCACAATCCAAATCAATACATCACATTGTGCAATATGAGATGAGGAAAAATGGAAGTATGCAATTATACTCTAACAGATGCTAATCTCTAATGGTGGATACACATTAAGATAGAACACTAGCTTCCTCTGGGTAGGTCTTGCCACTTTGATCTCTCACGGGTTGGTTACCAGTCTTGAGATCCTTGGTGTATCCCTCTTGGACTATCACCATGGTTGGGGTTTAGGTTACCACTCTCTCACCACACCATTGGTATGAGTATTGGCATGTGTCAGGGTTATACCTCCCTATTTAGTCACATCAACCCTAAGTTCAAATACCTCCCCTTATACATCCCACACTCTTGGTTCAATATCCTTCCCTACTAGAGTTAATGTATCCTATGGCACCAACCAGATAGGACTACACCTTCTCTTAACCCTATTGGTCATTCATATAAAATGGACGGGAAGCTATCATGTCCCTCATGGGTTAGCTATTGGTCTTGAGCTCCCATGAGCCCAAGTCTATTATATGCAACACTACCAATGAATGACTTCCACGATGTGGTTGTGTCCTCCCAAAGGTTGATTACCGGTCTTGAGCACCCACTACCCCACACTATTGTCATGGGTCACTCGACATCAATACCCACACCGATAGGGTGTGATATGATGGGGTTTCTAACTAAATTCCTTTAGACTTCCTAGTTATGGCATCCAGTAATTGTGAAAAGTGTTGAGGGGCATCATAAGAATGTGTTCTATACCACCTACACTGATGTCCCAAGATAGAAACACCCAAATAGCTATTCCCCAATTCACAATCACGACTTACATTCACATGACAAGAGGGTTCAATCACATTCTCAATTCATAAGTCAATCTAAGTCCATACAGTCACATGTGGATCTATATATCAAGAACATCATTAATCACTTATATACTGAAATTTCAGAGTCATAATAATCATTCCTAAAGCCTAAGACAATAGCATGTAAACATATAAGAAAGTTTCATAACAATCAAGAATGTAACAATGGTTATGTGCAAGTGAACGTCCTCACCTTGATATTGATTTGTAACCTTGTAAAATAGGTCAAAGAGTATGTTCACACTTGCCAAAAATTCCTATCAACAGGTAGATTCAAAGTTAGAAATAACCCTAGAGGTATGACATTGAAAAGGGAAATAAATGACCAACACAACAGGGTGTGGTTGGTAGGGCTGGTTGCCTGGGGCAACCAAAGCAGCAATTAGCCAGAGCATGGCATGGTGGCCCGGGCAACCAGGCCATTCAACCAGCCTTTGTATATAGACATATTTGGCTTAGATTGTCAGAAAGCTTCCTGTTTGGGTTCTAAACTACTCCGAAAATACTTGGAAAATTCTGAAATCATACTAGAACATGTTGTATCATAGTTTAGAGATCTAACAAAGCAAAAAGAATGAAAACTTAATGAATCCTATATTAGGTCTTCTCCGAAATCTATCCAAAAGATTCACAAATGAATTAGAGTGAATGAGGATTCACTCTAGAGTAAAGAAGATAGACAAATTAGGTTGATACAACAACTAGAAGCCTTCAACTAGGTCTTGGCAATAGGAGGAATCAATCATAGAAGAGAACTAGAATGAAGAAGATGAATACTAACTTTTAAGAAAGCAAGTCACTGTTTGGAAACCTTGACGGATGCTCTCCACAATGTCTTTCAACTAGAACTTGGCAGTAGGAGGAATCAATCATAGAAGAGAACTAGAACGAAGAAGATGAATACTAAATTTTAAGAAAGCAAATCGCTGTTTAGAAAACTTGACGGATGCTCTCCATGTCACATCCACCAAGCCGGTACCCTATCTGGCATACCTGAGTGTGTGATCCACAACCTCGAAGATCAAGTATCGAGGAAATCATCCTCCCACAAAGGCATAACATAATCGTGAACATATATAATCAATGTGTAATATTATAAATAAGAGATCCAAATAAGGAAATGAATGACAGTATAATCAAAGTGCGGAAAAATGATACCAGATGTAAACATAAAAAAGGAGTAGAGTGAGGCGGAATCTCACTTCACAGTTACAGCGGAATGTAGCACGTAAGTCTAAAAAAAATACAAATGTTCTCAAAGGAAAGTAAAGAAATGGAAATCAACTAAACTAAGAGTTTTGTACTCTATAGATAATGTCTTCATAATAATGGACTTCATCAATCCAAGTCAGACGTTCCCACTCCATATTAGGTCTAATCATAGTACGCAACATGATCAATCGTGGGATCATCAATGTGATCTTCATTGTTGCCAACACCTTGCGTGTAGTACGCTTCTTCAACTGGTGCTTCTTCATATTGCCCTTCATAGTAATCAGTACCTGTAGAGTAATCTAACACAAGAGGTTGCACAAAAAGGAGTGAGTTTGAATGAATTCAGTAAGGCAAGTTAATTCAGAACAACATAAATAACATGATTTCAGAACATAACATGATGCAATGCGATATGAAAAAGACAGTGAATGTATGAATCTAACTCTATGTATGCTAGTCTCTATAGGCAGACATGCTTTAAGTCATAGCACCGTACTTCTTTAGGAGGGTCTCATCACACAACGCCGATTGGTAGTGGGTCCTTCATCCCTCGGGACAATCCATGGCTGGGGGTATAGGTCACCACTGTAAAATCCAGCCTTATCCTAACCCTGACCAGGCCCAGATTTTGTACTGTTGTAGGTCCGAAGACCCGAAGTGGAGGTAGAAGAGACTTGTGGGCCCTCTTAGTCGAAGATTCGATGCTTGATCCAGAGCCTATGGACATTGACAATGATGCCCCTTACTTGAGCACATTGTCAGTGTTTAGTGAAAATCTGCGTAGCGAAGAAGATTGAATTAGTTGAAGCACCTATTGAACCCCTGTGCTCAATCTGAAGGTATTTCTTGAAATTAGACTTGTTGATTGACTTGTAGGAGAAAACCCAACTCAATTCGGATCTGTCTGGCCTTCCAAATCCACTCTTGAAGTTGCTGTCAAGCCTTGGTCGACTGACAGTCGACCGACCGATCGACCAAAGAATTATGAATTTCGAAAATTCACAAAATTACTTCCCATTTTGACCCTACCTTTTTGGAACTCGTGAATGAAGGTCTACCCCAATCATTGGCACTCTAGAGAATGGAAAGTCTCACTCTCTTGGGCTTTCCTTGGTGTTTGTGAAGATCCTTGACTCCAATCATTAGTTTCCCACCTCAATCATCAACTCAAGGTATGATTCCTCTTATTCTTCTTCTAATCTACTCATTATTCTATCAATTTATGATCTTAAGACCATGGTTGAAGTGCTGCAACCTTGCAAACACTTAACCATGAGTTTCCCCCTTTCAATTCCATGATTATCACCCCACTCTTGCTATGTTATACTCCCATTAAGATTGCTTACATTGCATTGCTTTGATTTCCTTCATTCCAACCTATTCTTTAGTTCAAATTGAAGTGTAGATGTATGCTAAATTGAATTACTAGTGAATCCTGATCCTAATTCAATTCTTATCATCACCTTAATTGATTCCCCATCAATTCTTACTATTACAATCAATTCCAATTCTATATGTGATGTTTAGCATACAAAACATAGGGTTTTGATTTGGGTATTCACAATTGGACCGTTGGATCATGATAATTTTTTGTGTGTAATGTCCCCATATTGCCAAAATCATGCCCTCCAAATTTCATGTCGATCGGAGCACCGGAAGATCAGTTTTGGGCAAAATCCTCAATTCTGCCCATTACTATCAAGCTTTGGTTGATTGCTTGGTCGACTGACAGTCGACCAGCCAGTCGATCAAGATATGACAGCATCCCTGTTTGTGGCCGAAATGCTTCGTTTGACCTCTGATTCGATTACTTTCTTTTCTAATATTGATTATATGTTGTCTAGGGTACAACACTGAATTTTGGGGCTATTCTTGGTGACTCTTAATTCTATTCCCGACTCAATTAAGGTAAGGACGGTTGTTACCTCAAGTACATTGATTATGCAAACATATTTATACTTTGAGAACTTAGTAGATATACTTCCTATGTGTATTCCTTAACCATGCATGACTATTGTATGCATTTTATTAGTAATTGTATGTTACATGTCATTCGGAATATCATGCTTAATTTTCATTTATGGTTATGTATATGATTAATCATGTTATGATATGCCCTTGTTTATATGATGAATTATTGATTATGTATGATATGATGAGATTGAACTTGTGAATGACTACGTATGACTTGGGATTGGGAAGTGTCATTCCGACACTTCTGTCCTTGGACATCGGAGGGAATAGTATGGGATATTCCCCGAAGGTGTCCATCGACACTTTCTCGGGTTGTTGGATGACATACATAGGATTGTCTAGGTGTATGGTTGGGATTATCCTTGTTGTATCAGACCGGAATCGGAAGGGTATTGAGACCGAACGACCCGTGGTAGAGTATGGTTGATGGGCGCTCAAGACCGGTAACCACTCCGTGAGAGGACTTAAACCATACTGCGGATACCCAAAAGGGGCCATTTATTGGTAGGGTTGCAAATGGATAGACTTGGGCTAACGGGCGCTTAAGACCGGTAACCAACCCGTGAGAGGACGTGAGAGCTTCCCGTTTACCATTTGTGGATGACCAATAGTGTCATACCCCACCCAGCTGGATCCGGCCATACCCGAATACCCGTGGGGGTGATACACTGCAGGACCTAGGTTCAGTGACAATTCCATACAACACAAGATGTAGCATAATTAAAAGGACAAGAATAAATCAAGTTCAAGTATAAAGTTATCAAACTTGATTGATCAAAAGGTTACAGTCATCCATTATCTAAAGTTAATCAAAATGGACATCAGAGTTTGAATGAAACATAGTTTGTTATAGCGGAAATTAAGCTAAACTGATTCCCTAATGGAATCCAACCTCATAAGAATAGTCTTTGCACGGGCATGAAGCTCCATGTAAGTCTACATCTTCTTCAGACACTCCTTAAAGAAAGCCTGTTGACGAATCCTCCACTTGGAAGGAGTCCTCATGACTTGCAAAATATTCTAATAGAAACAGACATATAAAAAGGAATGAGTTCAACAGAACTCAATGAGGTCAACTCAACATCTTATCATACATTCGTCCACAAGATTCCACATCATATCATGCATTCATATACAAGATTCCACATCACACATATAGCTTGAGTATCGATAATGTAATTAATGATAGTGATATGATGTATGAATGATTATGATATTATGCTCCTAGCTCTATCATGAGGTCTCTATGGTAGACATGCATTCAGTTTGTACACCAATCTCCTTTGGGCGGTCTCAGTCACTCTCCCTCAACAAGAGACGTCTATTTGGTTCTCCGCAGTTGTTGGGTAAAGTCCTGTCAAGCCATGGTTGGGATATAGGTCACCACTCTCTCACATCACCGTTTGGTATGAGATTGGCGCGTGTCAAGGATAATCCTAGCCCAGTGCAAAGTTATACGGTCTCGTACTACATATGGTCCGGATATCTCCCCTCATGCCTAGTGCCCTTTTGGTTCAATACCTTTCTACCTATGAAGAGAATCCTCAATGGGAGGCATCTGTTGGATCCCATTCCTTAACCCAGTGGTCATCCACATATAATGAACAGGATGCTCTCCATGTCCTCTCACGGATCATTTCACCAGTCTTGAGCGCCCAGGAGCCCTTATCTATTATATGCAACCCTACCTCTCTATGATGATAGTGGGCATGCTTGACACTCAGGACCTAGCCACTAACATCACGGGTTAACTGGCTTCAATACCCCTGCCGGAAGGGTAGTAGTACTCATGAGGTTACCTAGCCAAACACTTCTAGACACTTAGCATTCATGTACTTAAGTCTAGATGCATACTCATGTAAGTTCACTAGGGTAATGGGCGAACCCACAACCCTAGTTTGAAACATAAAATAAAAAGAATAATTTAATTCAACATCATTCATCTATCTTCATAACAATAATTTAGAATTTGAAGATAAAAGAAAACACTCAATCCATTCAATCTCATCCATATCATCCATCTCATCCATTCTCATATTGTTTTCAAAGAATATTGAAAATAGAAGCAAAGATACTTGCTTACCTTTCATTCATGCAAAGTCTCACACATAATCACAAGATAATAAATATTAAAGCAAGGCAATATATCAATAATAAAATTTAATTACATAATTAAACATGCAAAATAAGGTTGAATATATTCCTCACCTTTTTAGTTAGCATAAGCTCTCCAAAGTTCCACAAAATCACACTTACGAGTTGGTGATTATAATCAAAATAAACCTAATCATGTAAGAGGATCATTAGACATAAATTAGAAGTCAATTGGGTTTTAATAAAGTTCCCAAAATCACCCAACAAAATCCTAATTTGCCAACTAGTTTCGAACCCACCTTTCTCAACCTAGTTTCGGCGAAAATCAAATTTCACCATCGATTCGAAATGAAACTTTGGGAATGTCTAATTGGCAGCAATAGGGTCCTAATTATACCTTCAATTTGATCTAATTCCATCTCAATCAAAAAGCCCCAATTTTGGGCTCTTGCGAGTGCTCTCGGCTGGGTCTGAGAGCCAAAATGCAAAATCGTTTGCAACGACTAGCACAAATCACTTACAAACCAAAGGGAAACACAAATGAAACTATTCGCAAGCATTCAAAACACATATCATATTACAACTACTCAAATCCAACATTTATTGCGAAGAACTATTCTTAAAACTAAGCCCAAAGAAGAGGGTTTGATGAATCTTAACTTTTCTAACAATTTCGCTATGATTCAGGTGTCGGCACGCTTCTGAACGGTTAGGAACCTTCCTCTCCCTTGGTTTCTCCTCCTCCTTGAGCCTTAGCCTCGCACTAGCAACATAAAATGCGAGTATGAGTGAAAGAAAGCTTCAAAATAGGGTTTTAAAGGGTAAAACCCGATTCTGCCCCGAACTGGGCCGGGGGCGGTCAACCGGCCGTTCAACTGGCCCAACCGACCGGCCCTGGTTGAGGGGCCAAATGAAGTCCAAATTTAGATATCTTTGGCTTGTTGGAAAGGTCTTTCAATGCTTTTCGTTTTGATACCTTATTCGCGTGAATCAGATCCTCCATCACCGATCTATGGCTGTTTCAAGATCACCCTTTTTACACCATCATGATTAATCTTCTCTCTTCAATTAAACTTTAGGAGAGTTGATGAGTCATCACAAGGTTCATCCACCAACATTGGTTCCATTTCCAACCCTTCGGGCTCCACTTGAATGGCCCACATTTGTCGTCAACTCGAGGCCCAATTTTCTTGATTTTTAAGCCACGGGTTAAAGGGGTAGAAATCCAAGGGATTTCACAAATAGGGTTGATGAGTCCGTAGTCCGAGTTGGTGGGAGCCATAGGATACGCTGACTCTAGTGTGAAGGATACGGAACCGAGTTGGTCGGTGCCATATGGAAAGTATCTGGATCTGACATGATACGACTGAGTAGATGACTTGCATTGGGCTAGGCTTCGCCGTGACATGCGCCAATACTTATACCAATGGTGATGTAAGAGAGTGGTGACTTAACCCCCAACCATGGTTTTGATGAGGACTTTCCCCAATTACCCCAGCAGACCCAAGATATCATGTATGATTGAGGGTGAGTGACAGACGACCTAAAGAAGTATGGTGCTATGGCGTAAAGCATGTCTACCTTAGAGACTAGCATACTTAGAGTTAGAATCATATATCATCATTGTTTCATACCGTATTGCATCATATCATAACTTGTATCGTATGAATTGTGTATTATGAAACGACTTGCCTTACTGAGTTCTTTTGAACTCATTCCTTTCGTGCAAATTGTTAGATTATCCTACAGGAGTAGAAGACTCTGATGGCGCACTCTACGAGACGAGCTATGAGCCCTCATACTACCCTTCGGGTGATGGCTACGATGAGAGTCAGGATTATTGTGCCGAGTAGGATTATGGTTCGTACCAGGGTTAGCCCCACCATGGTGAGGGAGCGGTTGTGCTGGGTTCACTTCGTCCACACTTATGAAGAAACAATCATAAAAATAGAAGAAACCCTTGCTTAGTGCCCCATTTCCCTGGATTACTGTTAAACACCTGGATATGTTGTTTTAACTCTTTGGATTTACTCTTTTGATGTTAGGATATGTAACTAAGATTGATTAACCACTTTCCGCTATTATTGAAGGAGTGACTCCTGATCACTCTTTCTCTTTGAGATTATTTTTATGTGAAATTGATACTTGATAACTCCGCACTCTGATTGATTATCTTTTCTTGTTCACTTGATCTGTTTTTTACTTACTTTAAACATTGATTATATTGTTCATAATGATGTTATCGTGTATATGGGAGGCATGGCCGCTTGATATTGATCTTCAGGCTGTGGATCACATCCCGGGTATGCCAGATAGGATACCGGCTGGGTAGATGTGACAACCGCTCTCTCACATCACCATTGGTCTAAGTACTGGCGCATGTCAATGTTAAGCCTAGCCCAGTGCATGTCATCTACTTAGTCATATCAACTCAGATCCAGATACGTCCATTCCTCGCCCTTGGCGATCCTTTGCGGTATCCTTCACACTAAAGTCAGCATAGTCCTTGACTACGGACTCATCAACCCTATTGGTCATCCACAAGTAATAGACGGGAAGCTATCATGTCCCCTCACGGGTTGGTACCGGTCTTGAGCGCCCATGAGCCCAAGTCTATTATTTGCAACCCTACCAATAAATGGCCTCTCACGAGTATCCACAATGTGATTCATGTCCTCTCACGGATTAGTTACCGGTCTTGAGCACCCATGAATCCCCATTGCTACCACAGGTCGTTTGGTCTCAATACCCTTTCGAATCGGGTATGATATAACGGGGACATCCTAGCCAAACACTGCTAGACAGCCCTAGGTATGACAACCAATAATCCGGGAAAGCGTCAGAGGGCATCATTGGAAACATCCCATACTATTTCCATTGATGTCCAAGAACAGAAATGTCAAAAGGACACTTCCCAATCCCAAATCATACCTATTCAAACACATTTTCAAATCAGTCACATCATACATAACCGACATATCATCATATAAAAGAATATGTAAAAGCATGATCCATTCATTAAACAACATACATGAGTAAGCATACATTTATACTTGAATAATGAAAAAGTAAACATAAGTAAAGTGCTATTGTACTTACAGCAGTACATAATAAATAGAAAGTACAATATCAGTAGTGAATCTAAGAGTTTCCGTCATTAGAAACTAAAATGCATGCATACTGTGGAGATAACTGTCCTTACCTTAAATAGAGTTGATGATTATCCAAAGATCAAAGAGAGAGGTTCCAAACCTAGCAAATAAACCCTAAACAATCATAGATACAACATTAGGAAAGAGGCCTAAAAGATTGGAGAGCAAACGAATCAAATCGAGTGAAAAACAGAGCTACTGACTTGCTTGGTCGATTGGTTGGTCTACTAACCCAGTCGACCAACCAGTTGACTAACTGACTCAGTACGAAGCAAAAACATGGATTTTGATTCGAAACTCAATCTACAAGATTCGAAACTCTAAGAAACTTGGAGGAAACCTTTAGAACAATATTCTAACACTAAAGGAGTATAGATTAGGCATTAAAATGATTAAAAACACTACCATCCAATTTGGTGAAAACCCTAGTTTTCGATGAAAAATATACTATGAATCCATGGGAAAGACTAGAGATGATCAGATCTCATCCTAGTAGGAAAATAATTAGAAGTCATACACAAGTCTATCATGAAAATTGGATCCAATCACGTTAAGAAAGTGAATCAAAAAGGGAGATCATGGTTTTATGAGGGTTTTACAAGGATCATGGCGAAGATCAATGTAAATGTCATTAAACCTTGATAATGGAAGGAGATTATGGAAGAGATGGTTGCAAGGATGCAACATCTTCTTCATAGTCTCAATCAAGAATAAGATCATAGAAGAATAAATCACAATACAGAAGAGATCACTAACCTTGGATTGACAGATCGGAGATGAGAAGCTTCAGATCTTACAAAGATCCTTCAAAATCACCAAAGAGAGCTTTGAAAGAGTCTTCCCATGTTCTCAGAGAGTTTTGGAAGCAGAGGAAACTAAGAAATACGAAGTTTACTTAAATAGAAAGTGAAAAACCCTAAACAGAGGATTTTCTCGGATTTCTGGGACTGTTGGTCTATTGCTTGGTCGATTGGCCCACTCGACCAACCAGTTGACCAAGCTAGTCAACAAGGCCCAGACAGGGAATTGGAGGCCCAACTCAAGTCCAAACCTAATGGGCTTCTCCCAATACAACATATGACTTACCTAGTATAGAAAAATGCCTTCGAATCATGTCCAACTATACTTTAAGTCCATTAATTTGACTCACCTTCATCAAGCTGCAGCTTCCTTTCCAGATCAACACAGACTTCCAAGTATGGAATTCCATCATCAATTTCCATGGGTTCTGGGTCAAACACCATGTCTTCCACTGAGATGGCCCATAGTTGGCTTCTTCCTTTACTCCGGGTCTTTGGACCTACCAACAACCGGGTTTCCGGGTCAATGTCAGGGTTAGGATAGGGTTGGATTTCACACTCCACATTGTTATTCACTTTGGGGAGTGTTCTCTAATGAGCTCTGATTGTACTCTAACAGATTTAGAACATAATGAGACACTTTAGAATGATAACACAGTAAATAGGGCTTCAAAATCACTTTTTCCAAAATTGCCCTTTTTCCTCTAAACCAGGCTGGTCTCTTGGGGCGACTAGGGCAGGAACCAGCCCGTGGAACTTTTGTTCCATGAGCAAAGTTAAGGCGCTAAATGCCCTAGCTCTGCCAGTTCCTATTCGATACTATAGAACATTTACGTGTTGCACTCTTGTTCTTCTACCTCTTGGTTTTCTTTGAATCCCACAATTTACAACAGCTCACCCAAAAAAAGAAAATCAAAGGCCCCATCAAATCTCAGTGGTTCTAGTTGAAATCTAGTTTAGGGAACTCGACACGAATGGAGTGCTGATGAATTGGTAATGGCTAAGATAGAGTCTCCATGGCTGAGGTTGAAATCAAACGATTTTCTTCAATAAACAAAGTTGTCATGGAAAAAATCAACCCTTCGTCAGTTGCAGGTTCAAGAGTTTTTATTTTTTATTTTTTAATTAAAATACCAGTTGTGTTAAAAAGATGAAAAAGTGTATAGTAGGAGTACAAATATCAAATTATATCACCCACAACCGGTAATCAAGGACCTAGTCAGAGAATCAGAACCAAGGTTGGCAAATTGCATCCTTCTCTAATTCTTAAATAGTTCCTTTCGGCCATGATTGAATTGGAGTAGACATTCGCTCATTTACAGCTAATTTAGCCAAAAAGTCACCCATCAAGTTTGTTTCTTAGTAGAAATGATTGATTTTCTAATCTCCTTCTTCCATATATGGTTGGAGAGCCCACCATTGCTGCAATACAAACCATGGATGTTTCTTTTCGGACACCAAATAAACCACAATCACTGAATCAGTCTCCACCCAAATTTTCTCAAAAGCAAATTCCCTTCCAATTTCCGTATCTCATACCACTTCAAGGTTGCCCTTTTGCTTAAATAGAATTTAAGGATCTAGGCCTAATCCTAGTATTCCCCATTAAACTTTAACCTTCCTCACAGCATGGCTTTTCCCCTCCGCCAAATCTCTCTTGTGCATCCTTAAGAGAGGTACAACAGTAGGTTTAGGGTATCATAACCTTCCTCAAATGAAAAATTAAAGAGATAGTGTAGTATGTGAAAACTAGCGAACCATCATCAGTCGAATCTGGAGTGAACGAGACAAATAGCACAAGGTTAAAAAGATGCTAGTTCAGGATGAAACTAGTTTTCGTCTGAGCAACTTGAATCTCATTCAAAGTAAAGTAGTTATAGTAGTTATTAGCAGTTGTATGTTTGAATTTGAAATTTTCTAGTCTCCAAACTCTTGGTAGATTATCCTGAAGGTAGTTTTAGGTAGTTTCAAGGAGGTGGTTGCTTCCTCCATCTTAAAATACCAGTGTAAGCTCATTTGTGAGGCACTAGTCATCAATCAAATGACAAGTTGCACTTATCTTTTTTTATGCTTTTTTTTATTTTTATTTTTTATCATCGTTTAGATTTTGTTTTTCTTCTTTTTCTTTAGCCTAAGCATAGCGATGGTATTGGTTTGCCAAGAAGGAAGCCCACCATCTTAGTTCCTTCTCCTAAAAGGCATCAAACTCCTCAAGACACTGAGCAGATAGAACCCACACAACTTGATAATTCACACTATCCTTGGGTCAGTTGTTGACCCTGGCATGCCAACGCAAATCTAAGAAGAAATGACAAACATCTTTCACACCTGATGGGACGTTAGCCATAATGGTAACAACAAAAATGGCAAGAATTGTAGAAGAACATAACAAATTTTCCCCTACAAGAGGTGAATTAGGTAGGGAAAGTAATGATGAAGCAAGTCATTGACCCTTTGATGGCTTTTATGTAGAAGACATGTTTAGGACTTTGTGTTGGGATTGGCAGAATCACGATGTGAAATCCCCTGTATTTCTAACCTATTAACCTATTGTTTCAGGACAGCGAACCTGGGCCTCGAGTCGGCAACAACTGTGGGCCATTCGAGTCGAGCCCGAAGTTTCTAAAGTGGACCTAATGATTTTGGATGAACCTAGTGATGATTTGAGAACTCTCATGTAGTTTAAGAGAAGAGAGAAGATTAATCACGACAATGTTAAAAGGCGATTTTGGCACGTCCGTAGACCGGTGATGGGGAGTCCAATTGATGAGATTAAGGTATCAAATTGAAGATCGTCGAAAGACCTCTCCATCAAGCCAAAAATCATCAAAATCGGAGTCCATTTGGGGGTCCAACCATGTACCGTTCGGTTGGGACGTTAGGGTGAACCAACCCCCCACTCGAATTTTTGCTCCGGGGCAAAAACGGGATTTTGGGTTTTGAAACCCTATTTTATGTTTTAACTCACCTATAAATGCAATTTTTTTTTTAATGCTAGAATGAGGTGGAGGCTATGGGAAGAGGAGAAATCAAGGAGAAGAGCGGATCCCATCCATTCGAAGGTGCGGAAACATTAGGAAATGTTAGATTTCTTTAATCCTTGCCGTAGACAAAGTTTTGTGAGTATTTTCTCTTCTCTTCTTTTGAGGGATCTTGAAAAGGAAGAATGTTAGGTTCTTTGGATGCTCTTGTTTTCTTGCATTAATGTTCCTTCCTAGTATAAGAGATAATGGTGCAATCCCTTGAGAAGGATTTTGCATTTTGACTTTCCGAGTCGCCCACGGGTTTTTTAGGAGAGCCAATTTGGGGCTTTTTGATCTAGATCGAATTGGATAAATTGAGGACACCCTTATGATCTTTTCACATCCAATTAGACTTTCCCAATCTTTTGTTTCATTTCGACTTCGAATCGATGACGAAATTATAACTTTTAGGCGATTTAGGTTAAAAAGGCGAGTTTTAACCTAGTTTTTAGTTTGGGTTTTTGTGGGAAGATTTTGAGATATTTTTCTAAACCCAAATTAACTTCTACTTTATTTTTGTTAATCCTCTTGCATGGTTAGGTTTAATTATCTTTTTGTCACCTTCTTGTGGGAGTTAATTTTTTATCGTTGGAGAAAAGAATCCAATTGAAAGGTGAGGAATAACTAACTTTTAATTTCTTTTGTTAAAATAAATTGCTGTAATTTCTATTTATCCTACTATGCTTGTGTGTGACTTTGCATGAAAAGAAGGTAAAGCTATTTGTTCTGATGTTGCTCTTTGTCTTTAAATCTAATACTATTGTTATGAGAGTGGAATGGAAATGCATATGAAGGGAGAGGAGGAATATTATTATTCTCTTTACCTTGTATTTTCTACTAGGGTTGTGGGTTCACCCATTACCCTAGTAACCATATGTAATGTTATTAAACCCAAATGCATGATTGATAGGTGCCTACAAGTGTTGGGCTAGGAATCCCTATGAGTACTACTATCCTTTCGGTAGGGGTATTGAAGCCAGTTAACCCGTGATGATAGTGGTTGTGTGTTGTATATCGAGCAGGCCCACTATTATTATAGAGAGGTAATGTTACATATAATAGATAAGGGCTCATAGGCGCTCAAGATCGGTAACCAACTCGTGAGAGGACATGGAGAGCATCCTATCCATTATATGTGGATGACCACTAGGTTAAGGAATGTGATCCAACAGATGCCTCTCATTGAGGATTCCATTCATAGGTGGGAAGGTGTTGAACCAATAGAGCACTAGGCGTGAGGGGAGATATTCGGACCATATGTAGTACAAGACCGTATGACCTTGCACTGGGCTTAGGTTTATCCCTGACATGAGCCAGATCTTATACCAATGGTGATGTGAGAGAGTGGTGATCAAATCCCTAACCATGGCTCAATGAAACTTTACCCAACAGTCATAGAGAACCCAATAGATGTCTCTTGTTGAGGGAAGAGTGACTGAGACCGCCCAAAGAAAACTAGTGTATGACTTAATGTATGTCTACTTTAGATACTGCATTATAGAGTTAGGAACCTCATATCATCACCATACATTTGTTTATTTATGCTATTAAATACATGATTATCTTATGAATTATGATATGGAATATGAATGAATATATGATGTGAATGTTAGTTACCTCACTGAGTTCTATGAACTCATTCTTTTATTTTGTTTGTTCCTTAGACTGCTCTACAGGTTATGAGGACCCCACTTACGTTGATGATCCTTTGTCAAGTGGTTATCCGGACGACGTACTGGGAGAAGAAGTGGAAGCACTTGAAGCTTCATGTTCGTGCCAGGACTGCTCTTATGGAGTTTCTTTTCCTTAGAGTTCCTTAGAATATTTTCTGCTGCAAACTTCAAACATTCTTTTTTTTCTTAGAACTCTGGTGTTTATTTTTGAACGGAAGTTTTGAACTATTGTAATCCTTTCTTTTTTCATTCTTGATAATTAAATACTTGAACTTGTTTTATTTCCTGTCCATTAATTGTGCTTTATCATGTATTGTATGGAATTGTCACTGAACCTAGATCTTTTGGTGTATCACCCCCATGGGTATTCAAGTATGACTAGATCCGGCTGGGTGGGTTGTGACACACGATTTGATAGTCAAAGAGCATTATAGATGTTTGAGAGTTGGCTCTAGTCCATATAGGAGTCCTTGCCTCAATCACGTCAAGTGGATGCCATGGTAGCATCAAATAGGATTGAGGCTTCAAGCATTGGGAGATTGCATAGGCTGATGTATCCCTTTGCATACAATGATCTAGTGGCACGATTTTTAAGGCCACCCCAACAAGTGAGTCATCTTCATGGCCCTTCACGAGTGGCTATAGGGGCAAATGCTATCCCTTTAAGGGCAACTCAGGTTCTTGATTTCCAAAGTGTAGGAGGCCATTATAACGGTTACCGTCCTTTTAACCCCTTTCAAAATAGGTGGCTGAGCCCCCTAGAAATCATTGAAAGAGGCCCTTTCCCACCCAATGGTGACCCTATTGCATAGAGGGGAGTCCCAACGAAGGGGCAAGGAGACTGACCAAAGTTTCAGTCTTATAGGGGCATCAAGCTGACCCTATTGACTTAGAGGGAGTTATTCGGTTAATACAAGACCAAATTAACCGTGTGTACCGACCTATGATGAGGCCCATTATAGAAAACCATACCCAAAATACTATGACTAGATAGACCTAGGACAAAATTTTAAGGTCCCAAAGTTTACCAAGCATTTTGGGGAGGATAACATGTCCACAATAGGTCATGTTGTGCGATTCTTGGTGCAATGTGGATCTGCTAGTGGGGATAAGTTGAGGCTAAAGCCCAATTCTTTGACTGGAACGACCTTCATTTGGTATTATAATCTTTTGGCCAACTCTGTCTTTAGTTTGCAAGATATAGAGGATAAGTCCTATGCTGAATTCTATGTTGTTGAACCTTCAGTTCACATAAGTGATTTGACCCACCTACAACAAGTGCCTGATGAGCCTGTTGAGAGGTTTATCTCATGCTTCAAGGTGTTAAGGTGTAGATGCACCCTGACATTGCCTGTGAGTGAATTTGTGGCAATAGCTTTGGACAGTCTGACCTTATATCTCAGGAAGAGGTTTGTTGGCCAAATGTGTACAGACTTAAGGCAATTATTGTCCCAAGAAGTTATGAGTACCTATTAAGGGAAGAGGAATAGAGGAAAGCCTCTTCCATTGGTACCTACTACCGTAGTCAAAGACCGAATCACTTGTTAGGGTCTTCAACTCAAAATCCATTGTATTATGTTGATTGCGAGCTTAGTTTGTTGAACTTCGTGAGTGAATTACCCTTCACTTGCAAGTACTTGTCTACCCTTGTAGACAAGGGAAAGGACGTTGAAGTAGGCAAGGTTTCAGACTAATGCTTTTCCTTTGACACCTCCAAGACATAATTGATTTTTGACCATTTGGTGAAGGAGGGGTAGCTTAAGTTGAGTGAGCAGCATAGGATTCCTCCAGCCTCAAACTTGAAAGGAAAACACTACTGTAGGTGGCATAACTCATTTACAGACACTACTAACCAATGCTTTTTGTTGTGAAATGCTTTGCAAGAAAGTGATTAAGAACGACATGTTAGAGTTTCCTGAGAAGGGAAAGAGAGTTTTGCTGGTGGGTGAAGATCCATTCTCTAAAATAAACTTGGTAAGTGCCCACTTAAGATAGGTGTGAGACCTTAGAACTAGAATTGGGTGATGAAAAAAAGAAAAAAGAGAAAAAGAATGATAGAGACTATAGAGAACTAAGAAGAGAAGACTTCTAGGGTGTTGGTCGTTTGATGGATGGATGTGAAATAGGGAGGACTTGTGACATCTGCGAAAGAAGATTCTTTACAAAGCAAAGATTTCATTGGGGAACATCCACATGACGGTTCCCTTTCATCCACAACATTCATAAAACTTTCAATCAATCTCAATCATGATTTTACCATTGTCTATATGTGATTTTTAGGAAAGAGAAGAAAGTCCACAACCCAAATGCCATGTGGTTGGATGAAAGATGAGATCAAAACCAAGGAGAAGAAGAACCTCAGAAAAACCTTCATCCTTTCTACGTTTCTTGGAGAGAGAGAGACAGTGCGAGAGTCGTTTTTCAGAAACTCAGAAATCCATAATCCGTAAATATAACCCTATATTTTGTAACCGTCCAATAGCTGAAATTCCAATTTTGCCCTTGGGCATATTATTATTAATAAATGCCAATGTCTCCCACTTGCACATGGCCAAGTGTCAATCTCTCTGTCATAGTGTGTCTCAGACACATGTATATCCCAGGTATACACATTCGATCTCTCTATCACAGTGTGCCCTAGACAAACATGTATATCCCAGATATACACATTTTGATCTCTCTATTATGTATCCCAGATACATAGACCACTTGTGTCCCAGACACCAACATGCACAAGTCATACTGGCAAATGGGTCGTGCAACAGATGATATACCTGCACTCATGAGCCCCAAACTAGAATGGCAGCATCACCCAAAAAAAAAAAAAAAAACACATCAAGTAAGCATTAGTATACCATAGTGTCCTAGGTTTATTCAAACTTACCAGACAAAAGGTATCTCGATCCCTCTAAGAGATCACCTTCTTGTCCTTAGAATGTTCACTACTATAACTAATACAGTTGGCACCAACAAACATTCTTAAGGTACAGTTGAATCAAACCTTGCCTTTCGCCCCAGTTGAATCAAACCTTTCCTTTACTGTAACTAATCATAGCTCTGATAAACGATAAGCTACAAGAAAGTAATTTTAGATTGCATGGCTATGTTAAACAGAGGCCTATAATTGCCCGTGTATAGAAAAACTATTTAATCTAGATTGAAGGAATTAGACAAGCTAGGGGCAGACCTAAAATAACCTTACAACATGTATAGCTTAAACCTTGTATCTAGTATGGCTTCAAACAGAGTTGATTGGAAGGAAATAATTCATATAGCCAACTTCATTTAGTTGGGACAAGGCATGTTGTTGTTGATGGAATTGAAAAGGCAAACTCGTTATGGACAGATGTTCTCTACAAGGTGCATTTTAACTATTTCTTCCCTTATGTATGTTTAAGTGCAAAAATAGATTT
Source organism: Hakea prostrata (assembly GCF_041222555.1). Lineage (NCBI taxonomy): Eukaryota > Viridiplantae > Streptophyta > Magnoliopsida > Proteales > Proteaceae > Hakea > Hakea prostrata. The sequence continues at coordinate 16,681,072 of NC_142608.1, forward strand.
CTCTCCACATAAAACCTTTTATAGTAGTAGTTCCTTTCAAGATATGTGTGGTATTTTGCCGCCAGCTTACTATTATCTTCTTCTCCTTCCAGATATGTCGTTTGATGAAAATGACACTATCACTAATCTGATGTAGACAATTGAAGCTCTTTGATTGATTTCTCGTGATATTACTAGGGTTTTGCTTCTGTTGAAAAATTAGGACTGTGCAAATGCAATAGCCTCAGAAAAAGGTGAAAATGACACTATCACTAATCTGATGTGAGAGAGATGGTAGCTCCAAAACACTTAAAGACTTTTTTTCCCCCTTTTGGTATAAAAAAAAACTTGACGATTGTTCGACATCTTCTTGCAGATAATGATAATGGCACTGTTGGACCACTTAGTAGTAACTCGACGTTCCTTTTGATACATTTTCAGTGCATATGCCACTTTGTGGCTAAATTATGGGATTTTTGTTCGCAGCTGCTGGATATTGTTTGTGCACGCTTGTATTGAGACATGTCTACTTTTATTAATCCATTGGTTGAGATAAAATAATTTATTTTTTAAGTATAAAATTTTAAAGAATGTATTACTTCAAACTCCTGATTGAAGTTAAATTTCCAAAAAAAAAGACCAAAATCAAGTAAACCAAATCGAGAATTAGAAACGTAAACCCTAGGCTTTTCTTGATCTTGTTTTCTCATCTCCAATGACTCACTCAGTCTTCCACTTGGAAGAATCGATTGCATCTATTTTTCAAAACTTTTATTCTTTTCAAGAAAAATCCAAAGAAAAAGAAAAGAAAGCTTATTCATTCTTCGTTTAAGAAAAAAAATCAACTCACCTCCGTTCATCTGTCCCCCTTCTGAGAACATGAGAAGAGGTAAGGAATTTGACAATATGAAAACCTATAGTGATTCTTCATTTTGACAAGTTCTTATTTTCTCCAATTTATATTTTACTCTACTTTACTCTAATGCAGTGAAGCTTTGTGGAATGTGTAGATGTGCGACATCAACGATTGTTGATGGATTTGGTTCCTCTAGTTTCTATAACATCAAATGAAACTTAGATCTTGATTGTACTCCTTGTATAGGAACTCTATAGTTCAATTCGGGGTTTTAACTTTTAGGTCTTTTGTCCACTTTTTTCCCCCTCTTTTGGTGGGGTCTTTGAGATTGAACACCATTAGATCTTATCCACATTTTAGTGTTGGAGTTTTTGAATCGATTGGTAGTTTCTTTATTCAATGGATTTGCGAGAATTTAACGATGATAGTGGCTAGGGTTTTTTTCAGTTGTTTTTCACCAACCTTGTAAGAGACATTTTTATAAAGTTAAATTCAGATGGGTGGATTTCTGTAAATTAGTAAAGTTCTTAAACATCATAAGCCTAATTACCAATACTATCTTGACCGTTTAATGTTTTTAATAACACATGTCATCATTTTAGGGCTCTGTGCAACAGCCAACAAAAATCCGCGCTTGTCAAGGTGTGTTTCTTGAGAACCCATTGCTAATTTTTTGGTGACTTCGCAGCTAAAGTGCATTCGCACCCAACACGGTTTCACAGAGATTACTTTTGTTTCACATTAACTCATTAGGCATTCCCTTACCCAAATAAAAATGATAATAAAATAAAAATAAAAATATAAAAAATCATTAGGCATTCCTTCCTCCAATGTTTGGACCAGTAAATTGTCAGATCATAGGTCCTAAAAATTCAACTTCAAGAGTTGATTAAATTAGAAAAGATCAATACATCATAAGTAAGAATTCAAATATAAATCTGCTTAAAACCCTGCTCTTCTCATGCATTTGCCTCTCATGTTGTGAGGGATTAGCTTCAAAAGGAATTAAGAAATTTTCAATAGAAATACCAACATTTACTCAATGCTAGTGGTCAACAAAAGATCTAGACTTGGAAACCAACTTAACTACCAACAACGACTTATTGAATTAAAAGATTGACTAATAACAAAAGACTCCCAACCTAAGTAAACCACAAATTCTAAATTCCCAAACTCCTAATAGATAAGAACCCTTCTTGTAAAAGAGTCTTACCTTATCCACAACTTTGACCAAGTCAAAGTACTAACCCAAATAAAAAAGTAAAAATAAAACTATATCCATAGTCCTTGGATCGAGGGGATTCCAACTAGAATCATATTGACCCCTAAAGGGACAGGGAAAATGACCTAATACCCCTAGGATGGATTCAATTATCAGGATTAGGGGGTTCTTAGGGCCCACTTTAGGGCTTGGCTGGGGGGCCTCAATCAGTGGTCACATCGTCAGGAAGAAAATCAAGTCTTCTCTATTTAGTTCTTGATCAACACATAAACACACCATCCAAAAACAAATACTGCAACATCTTTTCGTCTCCTTTTTTGTGTTCTATGCTTCTCTTACTTTCCTTGTCCTACCATTATTCCCTCAAAAAACGAAGAGTAGGTTAAATTCATGCATTCTATAATAGACAGGTATCCGCATGTCTCACCTCTCTTTTGCTTCATCTCCTATTCCTTTTGTTCTTCACTCTTGTGTTACTATCTCAACTCTCTGAAAAATAGAAGAATGCCTTGAAAATTCTTGCCTTTTATCCTACTGAAGAGGACAGATAGAAGTCAATAAATGAATGGATTTAGAAAATAAATTGAAATAAAGAAAGTTGGTAAGAATGACATGAATGAATGGATTCAAAAATCTAGCCCCATACACTCAGAGCAAGATTTTCAAGATCATGCTAGCACAAATATTTAGGTGTAAATACAAATAGGAATGCTATATTATTCTCTTCAAATTTAATATTAGATGATGTTCATACTTTCTGAGAGGAAAAAAGGTGTAGTAGAATAGTTCTTCTATTGTGATTTGTGAAGTCGGAATAAGAAGTCATTTGCCAAAGATTCATGAAGTCAAGAAGAAACCTAAATTCGTGATTTGTCACAAAAAATAGAAAAATTACCACACCAAAAGAAATCAGTATTATATGAGTTAAACACAATAAAATCAATAAAATCACAAATCAATTAATAAAGTCCTTAAATCAATAAAATCACAAAAATGTAGAAATTAAGGATGGGAAAGCTAGGAACAGAATAGAACACCATTGAATGTATGCAACCTCCTTTCCCATCACGTAATGAAATTTAGGAACATTATCATCATCCAGCCAACCAATTGACTATAGGAAGATTATGCAAAAATAACAACAATATTATTAGAGATTGGAAAGAAAGAAAACAAAGGATTCAACTTCATGCAAACCTTCATAGAGGCCACACCAGAATAAGAGGGTAGACGGCCTACATATACAATAGCCATATGGAGACCGTTTCTAGAAAGAAAAAGACAGAGCCTTAATTGAAGTGATGGAATAAATTTTATCGCAAAATTAGTATATTTCCAATGAACCCTCAAATTCTAACTCATGGGACAGTGAAGAAGTTTTATAAATAAATCAGAAGTAGGAAGACTTACCGGTAACCCATTTAAAAAAGAAGCACTTCCCACCGGTAGACACAACATACCGAGGCACCCTGAACACAAAATAAGGATTTTAGTAAGATTGATCCATTGGAACTTGGATTAATGCATAACAAAAACAATGTAGGGGCTCAAACTGAGGATAAATTCCCTCAATTTTCAACCTAACGAAATTCAACATGAGATAGAAAAAAAAATTGAAAAGATAAATTCTAGCAAGCTAGCATTTTTATAGTCCTCGAACCATGCCGTCAAAGTGAGAAGAACTATTGGGAACAGCTGTCCAATTGCCCGAAAATCAGGGATTGAGGTAAACAAAGAGAGATTCACATGATATGTGCTCCGTCTTCCCTTCGTGAGAGGAGCAGATTGAGAGAGATCGATTGAAATACCTTGCTTCGTCTTCCCAATTCGTGAGAGGAGATTGAGAGTATCTTCATGGGTCGTTGGAATCTTGAAGATATCTGATTCAATTTCTATGAAATCCTTAGAGAAAAATATGAAAGATACAATATTTGGAATCTTATTTTCTTTTTTGGGTTGCATTGCTCATTTGTGATTTCTGTGATATCTCCATAGAAAATCTTTTTCTATTATGGTTTTCACTTTACAAAAATATATTGTTCTTTCCTATTGTACACAAGATTATTTTTGGAATTTTGAAGATATGTGATTCGATTTTTTTGAAATCCCTAGAGAAAAATATGAAAGTATAATATTCGAAATCATATTTTATTTTTTGGGTTGCATTGCTCATTTGTAATTGCTGTGATATTTTCATAGAAAATCATATCCTAGTATGATTTTCACTTTATACAAATATATTGTCCCTTCCTACTGTACACAAGATTTTTTTTTTTTTAAATGTACCTTAAAAGGATAACCACAATTTACCTTTTTATCAATATTTTATTTTATTTATTGTCTTTTCAAGAAAAAAGTACAAATTGTACCTTATTTTATTACTTTCTTAAAAAAGTACCATATTGATCATATTTTTTTTAACCAAAATATAAAATATTTTTTTTGGTAAAATTTGTGGAAAAATGATAGAAATTTAGTGAATGATTTATCCCCTTTTTTGTGGAGTATGATCCATATTCCATATAGAATGTAATAATTCCTAAATTTCATACATTCCATTATCATTATTCTAAAAAAATATTATTAATATAATAAAAAAATATATAAATGGAAATATAAATAGTCAATAAAGGATACAAATTTAGAAGATGATTTTTTTTTTAAAGGTATATAAATTTTATTATTATTAATAACCAAAATGTCAAAAATATCCACTCAAAAGTAGGTAAAGAAATAATAGATATCCAAAACTGAAAGTATTTCAAAGAAAATAATGACAGAAAAAGATTTGCCACAAAAATAGAGTACATGCTTTTATATAAAGTATGATTTAGTTTTAAAAAATAATAATAAAGCTAAAATCGTGGAAATGGTATAAAATTTTTGAAGAAAATTGCTTAAAAGGTTGGCATAAGCTTTTGAATTTTTTTCTTTCTTAAAAGATGATTTTCTTTATTATAAATTAAAATTTTTTATAAAATATTAGAGATTGGATCAATTGATATAGAAGAAATGTGGAATTTTGGTATGATATTAGAGATTGGATCAATTGATATAAAAGGCAGGTGGAATTTAATAAAAAGTTTTTTATTATGGATAATTGGATTCGTTGGGTTTAAAATAACAATACTTATGAATGAATTCATTAGATGCTTTTATTAGTGGTTCATATGAAACGTTGTTAGAGATTGAAAACAAAAATTTGACTCTCTTGCCAATGATGGGTTAGTCAAGCGGTTAAAGACGGGGAGGTCTTGGGTTCGCACCCACTCGGCCCTATGGTAACAAACTACCTTTCCGAAAAAGAAAAGAAAAAAATGTGACCCTCCCAAAAAAAAAAAGGAAAGAAAAAAATAGGGTAAATATCACTTACCTCCCCTCTTAGATGGACAAATAGCACTTACATCCCTTCTTAGTTGGATAATATCACTTACCTCCCCTCTTACCTAGCAAATATATCAAACACCTCCCCTCTGTTAACTTTCTCGGTTAAATGTAACTTTTACCGTTAAATATTTTTCTAAAACTCCAAACTACCCTTAACTAAAAATATTTTTTATTTTAAACCCTAAATTACAGTAATCACCCTAACAGTAAAAATATTAAATTACCCTCAATTAAAATAATTATTAAAAACCAAAACACCATAGTTAAAACCCAAATTATCTTTAATTATTAAAAGCCCAACATACCTTTTTTTTTATTTTTTTTATTTTATAAACCAATTAGAAAAACACATACTAGTATACTACTATCAAGTAAAACTAAAAATGCAATTAAAAAAAAAAAGGTATGTTGATAAAATCAAACACGTACTACTATTTTGGGTTTTTTTAATTGTTTGATAATTTAAAAAAAAAAAAGAAGGTATGTTGGGCTTTTAATAATTAATGATAATTGGGTTTTAACTATGATATTTTGGTTTAATAATTATTTTATTGAGGGTAATTTAGTATTTTAATTGCTAGGGTGATTACTGTAATTTAGGTTTAAAATAAAAAAAAATTTAGTTAAGGGTAGTTTGGGGTTTTAGAAAAAAATTTAACGGTAAAAGTTAAATTTAACCGAGAAAGTTAACAGAGGGGAGGTGTTTGATATATTTGCTAAGTAAGAGGGGATGTAAGTGATATTATTCAACTAAGAGGGGGTGTAAATGCTATTTGTCCATCTAAGAGGGGAGGTAAGTGATATTTACCCAAAAAAATATTATGTTTTACTCTTATTTTTATGAAAAATCTCTTTCTTAATTTTGGATAATGTTGGATTTTATCATTTGAAAAAAGTAGGTTTCTAATAATCGATTACAAGGAAAATTGTTTGCGATTAAAATAATATATATATATATATATATATATATATATATATATATATATATATATATATATATATATATATACTTTCTCTTTTTAGAAAAAAAAATGTATTCCCTATTTCATAGAGGTTTTTATTAGTGATTTATAAGGAAGATTGTTTGAGATTGAAAAAAAATATATATTCTCTTTTCTAAGAAATTTTTTTCTCGATTTAATTTAATTTTACGCATTTAAATAAAAAAAATATAAAAAAGGTATCAATAATTTATGAGTAAAAACTAAAATGACAACAAAACTAATACATAAAAAATAGCATTTAAATAAAGACAAATGATACAATAGTCAAGTGAAAGATTTACCGAAAAAGAGGATTACATACTTTTATAATAATAGTGTTCTTGCTGTCGCATACTAGAAATTAAAGAAGGTAGAGTGTTGAAACAGTGAGATCTCAAGTCAAGACTGTCAAGACTATAGAGTCATTATGATTTTATCAAAAACACAATAAACAAAGATCACATATCAATCCACTCTGGTGTAGATTGATTATTCAAAAACACTAGGTCTTGCCCTGAGATCTTATACAAAAATCACACAGATCAACACCCCCAAAAAGGTCTTCCAACTAGTTTGGGCCACAAAGAAACACTATGCACACCAACACTTGGACAGTTTCATGAATCTTGATGGATCATCAACGGTGCTTGCTCCGGGTTTCATCGCTGTAAAGCCTGCAACAACAACAAAAAACAACCCATTAGCAAATAAAGCTTGGTTTTAATTTAAATTTGTTGAGTAACTACCGTAAGTACCAGTCATAAACAGTAGGAGTGTTGGGTTCGGGCTTGTCAAAGAGAGCGGCTCCAATGCCTTTGGTGGCAAGGTTGCTCCCAGGGTTGAACACGCTCCTCCACACATTCTCTTTTCTAGCAGATGAAGGTGTTGCCGGTGTTGCTGGAGTTGTAGGGCTTGCTGGCATCGACAAAGATGATCTGCTTCCCTCTCCCCCTATGTCTTCATTTACTAAACACATATATAAATATAAATAACCCCACAACTGTTAATAACTAAAACAATATTAATTTCTTCATCCACTAGATAAGACACACTAAATCAAGTTTTTAGATCTATCTTTATACTAAACTGAGAAACCTAGTGGTCAAAGATACACTGGAAAGAGTACCTGTTTTAAGGTTCAAGGGCGTGGGCATGGTGGTGAGCTTCCTCAGCTTGTCGATGCTCTGATCAGGATGAGGTCCAGCCAAAATCTCATCCCAGAAATTCTCTAGCAAAACCATACTTTCTAAAAAAAGCACTTATCTTTTGATTCTCTCTGTTGATCTTTTCTTCTGTGTATGAGTACTGGGAGTATGGGAGCTTGGTTTGGCTTTAAGGTCTTCGATCTTGTATAAATAATGAAGTTTGGTGCATAAAAGTGAATTGTTTATAAGATCAAATGCAATGGATGATGTGTCGGATAAGATAAGATTTAAGTGGAAGGGCCCCCTATGGGTCCCGTCGCTGCAATAATATCTACTCATGTAGGACATGCATGATTAATGCTTTACCTTTCGTGTCTTGGACTCTTCGTTCAATGATAGATCGTAATTGCATTCTTAACTATTTTATTTTATTTTATTTTATTATTATTATTTTTTGGCAGTAGCAAACTTTATTATAAAGAAAACCCACAATACAACCGATAGACAGCATATCATAAAAAAACAAAAGCCAATGTAAATGAGGGGAGGGATCTGGGTATAAAGAAAGGCTTTCCTGAGTGGTAGCACCCTCCTTAGCCAAAGCATACATCAGCCACCATATTGGCTTCCCTAGGGACATGAGAAAATGGAAACAAACTGGAATTCTTGTGACATTCCTTGAATATCAGAGATGATGGGAATTAAAGATTTTCCATGGCACCTCCGTGAGCTGTTTCTTAAGGATAGTAATTAGGGCAAAATTATCATTTTCCATGGTCACATGGGTTAAGGAGAAGTCTATTGCCCATACCATTGCTTGGCGCATGGCTAGCGCTTTAGTAGTAAGAACATCCTGGCATTTCGTACCCTAACTGAAACCAAATAACATCTTACCCGCATGATCGTGAGCGATACCTCCAAAACCAGCCCGATGTGTCTCTTTAAATAATGACCCATTAACATTGATCTTTATAATAGGGTAAGTGGGTGCCATCCATTTGATCAAAGAGTGATGGTGCTTCACTTCTAGAACCTTATGTGTATTTGGAGAATAAAATTGAAGGCCTTTCCAAATCTGAAAGCTGTGGGCTTCCACCAATGTATTTGAGTCTGATTTCAATAGAGTTGTATAGGATTTCCATAGGAGCCAGAGTACTAGAAGAATGTCCAATGTTTTCCTGCTAGCAACCCTATGAGGCAAGAGAGTTAGGAGTTGGACAACCTTATTAGTTATCGAATCTCCTACAGTCATTTCTAAGTAGTGCAGATCATTTCAGACTTGTTTAGAAGAAGGACATAACTTGAGAATATGATCCAATGATGAATCATGATACCCACAGAAGAGACACTGAGTGGGGCAAGGAATTCCTCTAGTTGCAAGCAGAGATGCAATGGGCAGCTTTTGATGCAACAATTTCCATAGGAAATGGAGTGATCAAGGATGGATAGGGAGTCTCCACAATTTACTCCAAACTTTCGGATTTGAAGGACACAAATACTGAGCATGTATAGAGTTAAAAGCCAACCTGTATGCCGATTTCACATTGAAAATTCCCGAAGTTGTCCAACGCCAAATAATACGATCCGAGATGGGTAAGCGTGGTAATGGAATAGCCATAATTTTCTCCAATATACTGTTGGGCCACCAGGAAGCGAGAAGCTCTCAATCTCAATTCTGCGAACGTGGATTAATAAACTATGCCACAGTATTTGGACCATTGGTTGCAAAAGGAAAGCTACCCACATCAGGTGGATGATCAGGGATCCAATTAGAAGTCCAAGGGTTGATGAGATCCCCATTGCCAACTTTTAGAAAAATGCCTTGCTTGAGAAGATCTCTTCCCTTCAAAATGGATCGCCATCCCCAAGAGTCCATCGATGGGGTTGTACTTCCTAAAAGAGTGATGTTGACAATATTTTTGTGTCATTACTCGACCCCATAAAGAATGAGGATGGATGAGTAATTCCCATGCCTTCTAAGCCAGAAGAGCCAGGTTTAAAGCTTGAAGATTTTGAAAATTTAGACCCCCAGATGCCTTGGAGTTGCAAATTGTTGACCAGTCCACTATGTGAACATGTTGTTTTTCTCCATTAGACCAAAAAAAGGATCTCATCCCTTTATCCATAGCTTTGAGCACTGCTGTCGGCATGTGAAAACAAGACATAAAATGATTTGGCATTGCTACAAGCGTGGCCTTGAGTAGAACCGCTTTCGCTAGATAAGATAACAGGTTTGCCTTCCAACCCTGAAGTCGTTTATTGATTCTATCCAATAGAGTAAGGCAATGTTTTTTCTTCAGTCGACCCAAGAAGAGAGGAATTCCTAGATAAATATCAGCCTCAAAAGTGGGGGTGATATGGAAACATGAAGATAAATCTTGCTTCATACTTGATGATGTGCTAGGACTGTAATGAGCCTTAGTTTTATGCAAATTGAGTTCTTGTCAAGAGTGCGCTCAATATGTCTGAATGATTTTGCCAAAGATATGAGCTTCTTGTTTTGTAGCCTGGCCAAAGAGTATCAGATCATCGGCAAAAGCAAGGTGAGATAATTTCTCTCCACCACGAGACAATTGAATGCCCTTAAGTTTACGGCGTGATACAACCAACTCTAAATGAGAAGCTAACAATTCAACACATAAAATAAACAAATAGGGGGAAAGAGGATCCCCTTGTCTGAGTCCCTGGGATGGCGAGATATGGCCTTCCACTGAACCATTAAAAAGAAGCAAATAAGATACAGTTTGAACACGGAACATAATCCAGTCTATCCACTTGGTCGGAAACCCATAAGACTGTAACACTTGCTTGATAAAATTCCATTCCAGTCTATCATAGGTTTTGCTCATATCTAATTTAATTGCCATAAGCCCTTTCTTTCGCTTTGTATGATGATGTATTTTGGACATGATTTCATGGGCAATAAGAATATTATCTTGAAAATGCCTGCCTTTAACAAAGCCATTTTGTTGAAAAGAGACCAGATGAGGAATAACTGATTTCAGGCGATTCACCAACAGTTTAGAAATAATCTTGTAGCTTGAATCGCATAAATTGATTGGTCTAAAATCACTAACTTCCTGTGGTGAGTCATGCTTGGGAATGAGAGTGATGAAAGTAGCATTATGAGATAACGAGAAAGCACCTGTATTATAGAACTGATGGACCATCGATGTAATGTTAGGTTTAACCGACTCCCATGCATGCTGATAAAAAAGACCTGGAAATCCGGGCCAGGGGATTTCAGTCCGTTAGAACTGAACACTGCCTCCTAAATTTCCTCATCAGTAAATGGTCACATCAAAGAGAGCTTGTCTTTGCTAGAAAGTCGGTTGGCGATGGGAGATAGATAAGACTTCGGAATTGCAGGCTGGGAAGATAAGTAAATATTCTTAAAGTACCCTTCAAACACATGGGCAATATCTTCATGATTCCAAAAAATAGTGCCATTGTGTTTTATCTGCCGAATCTTATTTTTAGCCCTGCGCACCATAGTACTTTGATGAAAAAAATCTAGTATTACTATCACCCTGCAACAGCCATGAGATATGTGCATTCTGGCTCCACTTGTTAGCTTGCCGTTTTAAGTTCAACTTTAAGAGAGCAAGTCTCCTCTTCTCTTCAATGTACTAGAATTTTGGGCGAGAAGCCAAATCTGTGGATTCATGAGAAGCAATGGAATCTCTCAGTGCCTCTTCTTTGAGTTCCAATTTTTTAACTGTCTTCTTGTTCCATGATCGAAGAGCATAAGAAAACTTTGACAGTTTGGATGCCAAAACATAAGAATGAGAGCCTTTGAAAGGTAGAGTCCAATAATGATGCAATAAGTCAAGGTAGGAATGCTCTTGCAGCCAAAACATCTCAAATCTGAATGGATCTAAATTGCTTACTAGGAGCTTTATCAAGATGTAGAAGCAGTGCCTTGTGATTAGAATGAGAAACCAATAAATGTTGAACATGAGCCTCCGGAAACATCTCAAGCCAGTCCAAGTTACATATGATTGGATCAAGGCGCCCCTCAATGCGATGAGAACCATGTTGCTTATTTGACCACGTAAATTTGGACCCTGTGAAAGGAATAGTAATCAAACCATATTCATTTGTAAATCCCTGGAACGGGGCCAAAGATATGCTGGTTAAAGGCCGCCCCCTTGCCAATCAGATAATTCAAGATAAGCATTCCAATCTCCACCTATAACCCATGGCTTATCAATAAAAGAAGCCAAATTTGAAAGAGTTTGCCATTGATATTGTTGAATGGAAGGAATAGATAACACAATTTGCCAGAATCCGAAATAAGGAGATGAACACACCACAAAGAAAACCACCCCACATCCACATTAACAGAGTCAAGCCAACAAATACAAGACCTCCAGCTTTGCCCACTGGAGGAGACGACACACATTTAGAGAACCCTAGTTTTTGACAGAACACACCAACATCGGCTTTGACCAACTTAACTTCAGACAGAAAGACAAAAGAGGGCCGGGATTTTAAGATAAGAACCTTTATTTCCTTCTGGATAGAGGCCCGATCTAGACCTCTATAGTTGAGCATTACACCATTCATTTTCTTGTTGATAACCCATTGAGGTTGGTCATCAAAACCTCAGAACACTTCAAATTTGTACCATATTGATCCACTTTCATTTTCTTAATTTTTTTTCCCATCAATTTCGACATCCCATTTCGGGCATCTCCTGCAGAAGCAACTTTCTCTTACAAGGAAGCAATTCAAAACTTGAGATTGTTTTACCTTTCTCCTGAATAGGTGAAGAGAAGTGAGTTGCCACCAAAGTATGAAGGTCCAACTCTGAGAAACCCATCTTGCTGATCCCTAGACCCTCTATAGGAATAGAAGGAGGCGCTGGAGGAGGTGCATAAGACATAACATTTTATTCTGTCTAGATACACAAAACCTAGACGAAGAACTTGATCTCCTACCCAGATCACGGCGGTTCTAGTTAACATTTTGACAGAATCTTATGGGGAATCCTTTTGTAGCTATAAATCCCCCACTTCTAGGTAGTTTTACCAATATAGCATGGGAGGTTGCAAAAACACTAGCAGCAGTGAAAAAGAAAAAAAAAAAAAACTGTAAATGATTTAGATATTTTCTTTTCAATCTAGAAACCTGTGGATGTGCTTTTTCGGACATAGGTGACAGTCTCTACAAGAAACCATGGCAATGGTGAACAGAGAGACGTTTGAGAGGAGAGAGAGAGACCAATGTTTACGTGGTTCGGTTGGATGCAACCTACGTCCATGGGAGAGTTTGAGGTGTTTCCATTATATTAGGGCTTGTTTGATTACATGAATCTAGAGATTTCAAATCTCTGGATTCATGAATGCAAGATTTATACCCGTTTGGTTGCGAAAATCTCTAGATTCATGAAATCTAGAGATTCATCTTTTTACACTAAAAATGTGAATCTGTAGATTTATGGGTATGGGGTGAAATCCAAAGATTTCATGTCTACTATAAAAATGCTAAATATTTGTGCATTCACAAAAATCACAGATGAATCCATAGATTTCATTCCACATATCCGGTTAACCAAACAGTGAATTTTATAATTATGACTCCACAGATTTGAAATCTATAAATTTGAAATCTTTAGATATTTGAAATCTTCAGACTCATGTAAACAAACAGGCCCTTATTCATTAGTCCAAACTCTACAAACACTTAATGAATTGTGTACATGAATTCTTATATATAGCTAGAGTCCTTATTACATCAGTCTTCTAAGATTCATGTAGTTGTCATCATGTAGATTCCCTTGTGTTATAGTGTTTGTAGAGTTTGGATTTACATGAAGATAAGAATTTTAGATTACAAAAAATATCAACCACGATTTTGTAGAAATTGTAATCTACTTCAAACTCTTTTTTGGATTGGTTAGAGTCCTTGCGAGTATCATCTATAGAATCCATCTTGAGCGTAGTAGCAGGAGTTTGATCGACTTTGGGTTTCTTATAGACAACCCTAGCTAAATAAGCCTGAGTGGAAGTGGCAACTAGGGTTTTGGGTATTTTGCCAAAAATATCCCTAATATGCCCCCTGCAAACTCAAGGGAGGTGAAGTGACCCTGAGGTTGGCCAACAGAGTATTGAAATGCCGAGTGGAGAGCGGCTTGGTCAAGATGTCAACTTGTTGATCATTGGTAGATAACGAACTTGATGATCTCCTTTGGCAACCTTGTCACGAACAAAGTGGAATTCAATTTCCACATATTTTGTACAAGCATGGAAAACAGGGTTTGCAATGAGATAGGTTGCATCAATATTGTCACATCATAGGACTGAGCCATCAAACCAAAAACACATATTGCTCATGTAGGAGAGATTGGAACCAAGTAAACTCAACAACAACATTGAGTAGGGCTCTATATTCAAACTCCATACTAGAGTAGGCCACTATGGTTTGTTTGCAAGAGTTCCAAGAGACAATGTTAGTTCCTAAGATTGCATAACCACTAGTAGACTTGTGATTGTTAGGGCAACCAGCCTAGTAAGTGTAACAAGCCTCATAATTTTAACCCGGGATCTGTATTGTAGGTTCGAGTTCCCAAAGTTCCAGTCGGAATAAGATGTGGATTATCCGGATTGAAGCCCATGATCCATATCCTGAGCCCATGGATTTGGATTCTGTCGATGAAGAACTTGCCATACTGGGAACCCAAAAGAAATCTAGTAGAAATCCTAATGGACTGGGAAGGTGGACCTCTAGCTTGAGTCAAGTTGAGTTTGAAGATGTCTGTGATCAAGGTAAGAACCGCCCCCTCACATGTTGGTTAAGGTTAGGTTAGTGTTGGGGATGAACCGATTGAGCAAAGCACCTAAGTACTGAAAAGTACTAGGGGGCAATTGCTTAAGGTAGTTGATTGACCCAACCAACTGCCCCAAGCGACCAGTCAAGTCTAGTTGTGGGGTTAAATGCTAATTTTGTTCCGGCCCTCTATAAATAACCATCCATGACTTAATTTCGTAATATTTTATTCGTGAAAGGTTGTTGTGGATGGTTAGGAGGCAGAGTACACATGTTTGGTGGTGAAGAACGCTTGATTCACGGTGAGGCTTTTGATTCTTGATCCATCTTGCGAATTGATTGGAGGTTAGTTGATCACATGCTCTTCACACTTGTCTCTCTTGAGTGTTAATGTGTTCTTGCTTTTCTCCATGATTTTAAAGACAATGAGTTTGATGGTTAGAATCTTTCCATCGATGATCATGATTAGATCATACCCGAAGACGGATTCTCATTTCTAGATCAAGAAGGGTTGACTTAGTTGAAGGAGATGAAGTGAATTTTAAACCATTCTTTTTTGTGGTTTTTGGATTGAGTTAGACTCTCTAGCATGTTAAGGACGAAATTTGGATTTGGATCATCCCAAAGTCAGATCGAGAATGGGTGATCAAAAGTTGGAATTTTGGACTTAAGAGTCTGCCTGAAAGAGGGGTGGTTGCTCAAGGCGGTTGATTGACCCAACCAACCGCCATAAGCATCCGACTAGGTCACAATAGTCCTGCTAGTCTAAGTTTTGCTCTGTTTTGACTTCTATTCTTAATGAATCTTTTTAACCCGAATCTAGGTGATCTCTGAGGTTTACTGGACTTGTTGATTGTGAAGTTTAATTGCACTTTCATTAGCTTTTCCACTACGACAAGTAAGGTTATATTTGTATGACTTGCTATTACAGTAGTTGAATGATTCATTAATAATAATATGCTATGTATGATAATTGAATGTACATGAATTCCTATATGGTATTGAATGATGGGATGTTGTAACTATGATTGAGGGTATCCTTAGCTCGGGATATCGGGGACTGTGGTATGGGACATTGTTCTTTGATGCCTCCAACACTATCATGGTTGTTGGATACATACCTAAGAGGTCTAGATTGCATGGTTAGAAATCCTTACATGCTACTACCCTTTCGGTAGGGGTATTGAAGCTGAATGACCCGTGATTATGGTGATGTGACTCTGTTTCATCCTATAGTGGTCGCCAATACTTGTGGAGACTCAGTGGTCCACTGTTGATCATGCATTGGTAGGGTTGCATATGTTAGGGTTGGGCTCATGGGCATCCAATGAGAGGCTTGGGAGTCGTGAGGGGACATAATGGCATCCACCCTAATAATATGTGGATGACCATAGGGTTAGGGAATAAAGTCCAACAAACGTAGCCAGTCTGTGAGGATTATCATTCCTAGGTGGAGAAGGATATTGAATCGAGTTGGTTAGGGGAAGTATCTGGACCACATGTAGTATGTTCTTGTATGCCTTTGCATTGGGTTAGAATCCCTGACATGTGCTAGTACTCATGTCAATGGTTGTAGTAAGAGAGTGCAGACCTAAACCCCAGCCATTGTAGTTTGACAAGGACTGTACCCCTTGCTCGGGATCCCAATAGAAGTAACCAGTTTGTGAGGGATCAGTTCACTAGACCTACCTAGAGGAGAGCTAGTGTTACATCTTAAAGCATGTCTGCCATACTAGAGATTTGCATGGTTAGCTACTAGAAGCATCCATACTTATGCATATCATCTTTCACATATGTTACTTACCATGATATAATGTTGACATGTATATAAGATATGATGCCTTACTGAGTTCGTTAGAATTCATCCTCTTTGTGGATTATTGTTAAATTATTCTGATGGTGATTTTGGATCGGGAGAGATTCCATATGACTGGGAGGACCCCCGCGAAGAAACTCTAGAGGCGTTAGCGGGAGATTGTATTGCACAACACGAGGCCACTTGCGGGTGCCTGGAGTGCACTTATAGCTCCCATTGATGGTAAAATAATCCAAGTGACCTGTCATTTCGATAAACCGATGAAGGAAGGTTGGATGACTCCATTCATCGAGAAATTTGAGGAAAAATGTGCCGCACTTGAGAAATAACAAAAGAACACTTAAATCTTTGATTTTCTTTGGCTTCTACTAAGATTTCTTTTTGGACATGATTACTTTATTCATTCCTTTTTGGACATTGGACATATGTATTTCCCTTTTTAATTAATTATTGAATTATTCTTGCTATTGATTTATTATTATTGATGGCTAAACCGTGGATAGCACCCACGGGTGGTTGGGTGGGACCAATACTGGCAAGTGGGGTGTGACAGTCATCATCAGAAAATGCCATTAATGTCATGTTGGAGGATTTATTGATAACAATTCCATGAAAGATAGTACCCTTTAAGTACCAGAGAATCCTTTTGACAGCAAACTAGTGATCAATAGTTGACTCTACATAAACTGACACACTTTGTTGACGAAAAGTTGAATGTTAGGTCTAGTCATGGTAGCATACTAAATAACCCCCACAATACCCCTATACAAGGTAGGTTCGGCCATAAGCTTCCCAAAAAACTTGCTCAACTATGTAGAAGGAGAGAAAGAGTTAGTAACAGGCTCATAATCACTCATAATGCTTTGTGAAGGAGATCTGTAATGTAATGTTGTTGAGAGAGATGAAGACCATTACAAAATGGAGATACATGCATTCTAAGACAATAAGGGACCAAGATCTTTCATAGCAAACATAGAGGCAATGGCAGCCATAAAACTGAGTAAGTAACCAATCAGAACTCCTAGTAACAATAATGTCATCCACATAGATCAAGATATAAAGTGTACTAGAAATTCCATGATAAATAAAAAGCGATGTGTTAGTCTTAGACCCAACAAATCCGTACTCCAATAAAAATGAATTGAGTCTATTAGACCAAGCTTTGGGGGCCTGTTTGAGTCCATATAAAGATCAGTGAAGATGACACACATAATCAAGGTGAAGAGAGTTAGCAAACCTTGGTGACTATTTTATGTAAACTATTTTATTTAGGAATCCATGCAAAAAGGCATTTTGTATATCTAGCTGGAAAATAGGCCAAGAGTGGGAGACAACAAAGAGATAGTACCAATCTAATTGTACTAGGTTTGACAACAAAACTAAAGGTTTCATTGTAGTCAAGTCCTTCCTATTGATTGAACCCCTTTACCACCAACTTGGTTTTATATCTTTCAATGGAACCATCAACCTTCCTTTAATTCAAAACATACACTTGTAAGGAATAACATTAGTCTCAGTAGGAGGAAGAACAAGTGACCAAGTGCCTTTTTTTAAGAAGGCATTAAATTCTTCATCTACTAGCTTTTCATTAGTGAGGTTATTTAATTATTGGCAATAGTGAAAGAGGTAGGTTCAAATTGGGTTTGGTCAAAGGTGGAGGTAAGAAGGACTCTAGGAGGGAGGTAGGCTTAAGAGCGGGTAACCATGGGAAGGGTGTTAAGAGTAGGGTTCAGAGGAGGTGGGGTAGGCGATGGAGGGTAAGGATCGTAGGGAAAATCAACAATAAGGTCAATAGGGGAAGGAGAGGATGAGGGTGAGGTGGAAGAGTTGGGTGTGGGAGAGGGAGGGGAGATGTGGGTCCTAAGAGAGGAGGATCAGTTAGGGGTGGAGAAGGGGTTGGTGGGGCCGAAGGTGGTGGAGGAGGGTTAGGGTTAGGTAACACAGGTGGAAGGCCAAGGAGAGAGGGCAAAGGTTGTTGACATTGATGGATAACCTCTTTTTGGGTGATTGGTGTTGAAACGGAAATTGCCTCTCATAAAAAAGAACATGCCGAGAAATTAAAAGTTTGCCCATCTTAGGTTCAAAACAACAATACCTAGAGTGACGTATGATATATCAAAAAAAGACATGCATGCTAGATCGAAATTCTAGTTTATGTTTGTTATAAGGATGAAGACAAGGGTAACAAGCACAACCAAAAACTCTTAATGATGTACAATCAAGATGGGCTTTGAAGAGTTTGTAGTAGGGTGTAACATTTTCCAAAACCTGAGTAGGAATCCTATTGATAAGAAACATGGCAGTTTCAAATGCATAATTCCAATATTTTCTAGGGGCAAGAGGAGTAGGCTAATAGGGTAAGTCCAATTTCAACAATATGCCAATGACAGTGCTCAATGCCCCATTTTTGCTAATGTGCTTGTGGACAAGGAAGACAATCTTCAATCCCACAAGAAGTAAAAAAAGGTAG
The DNA here is from genome assembly GCF_041222555.1 of Hakea prostrata. Taxonomy (NCBI): domain Eukaryota; kingdom Viridiplantae; phylum Streptophyta; class Magnoliopsida; order Proteales; family Proteaceae; genus Hakea; species Hakea prostrata. Next base: position 16,699,701 of record NC_142608.1, read on the forward strand.
AAACCATTCTATATTCTCCACCCCCAATGACTTTTCAAATGCATAATTCCAATATTTTCTAGGTCAAGAGGAGTAGGCTAATAGGATAAGTCCAATTTCAACAATATGCCAATGACAATTCTCAACGACCTTGTTTTGCTCAGGCATTTGCGAACAAGGAAGACAATGTTAAATCCCACAAGCAGTAAAAAAAGGTAGAAACAATTCTATATTCTCCACCCCAATCATTTTGAAATCATTTATTCTGTCGGAAAAATAATTTTCAAAAAGCAACTTAAATTTTTGAAGAATCCCAACAACTTCAAATTTCAAATGCATATGATAAATCCAAGTATATTTACTAAAGTCATTCACAAAAATCACATAATACAAAAATCCATCAACAGGAGTAATCGAGCAAGGCCCCCACACATCTGAATATATAAAATCCAAAGGTCCTATAGAAACTGATTTGGAAAGAGAAGAGGGGAAGCTTATGACTCTTTCCCTGTTGACATGCATCACACAAAAACTTAACCCTCTAGAAAGAAACTGGTAAATTAAACTTAGAAACAAGTCTATGAACTAATATAAAGGTTGGATGGCCAAGTCTAGAGAGTCATTGGGAGATTGAAGTCCATTCACCAAGGAGTGCTTGTGGAGAAAATTCGTCCAAGTGCAACTGGGAGAGACCATTCCTAGCTTTTCCCTAGGGAAGACAATTCCCTGTTGTTCAATCCTTCACATAAGACATATCAAAGACAAAACTCAAATATTGCATTGTTATCATGTGTAAACTGTGAGACCAATAACAAAAAATCTTCTTAATGGTAGGCACATGAAGTGCTTTATTAAGAAAAACTAGATAGTGGGGTGTATGAATAGAGAAATAACTAGTGTGAGTGATTGGCAAGCCTATATCATTAGCAACTTGCACTTGATTTGAACTAGTATAAGGATGAGCCATTTGAAGATTTTCTAGGGCATTGTGATGTGATTTGTAGCCTTGGAATTAGGATACCAAGTCTCATCTACAATAGAGCCACCGGAGACTTTAAAAAAATTCATAGAAGGGGGAGCATTGGCTGTACCTTGAAGGGTATGGTTGTAATGAGTGCTGATAGCAGTCATCCACGATAAGTCATGCCTTAGTTATTTGATCAACCTCAAAAGGTAGGACGAGAAGATCTAGTATTATTAGGCTGAATTAGATTAGCCATAGGAGAAGATCAGTCATAGGTTAATTCATCATTGAGACAAATTTCTTGAGTGAGTAACATTCCTTTTACCTTAGCAAAAGTGATGGGGAATCCACGAGTAGTTATAGAAGTAATAAAGGCCGAATATTCAGGGCCCAAACCATTAGGAACATGTAAACAAAGATAATTCATCTGAAACAATCTTACCGGCAATTATAAGTTGATATGTAGTGGACTTAATGCAAAGGAAATAGTCATGAATGCTACTGTCACCTCGTTTCATGTGTTACAATTGAAGACAAGGTTGCATAATTTTTGTCGAAGAGGGTGTTGCATAGGTAATGTTTCAAGATGATGCCAAATTTCTCTGGTAGTAGAACATCCAACGACTTGAGCATGGAAAGACTTAGATAGAGAGGCAATAAGCCAGCACGTGAGAAATTGGTCCTGACGAATCCACTTGTTATAGTTTGGATTTGGCTTGCACACAGGATTGGAGTCTTCTTCAATGGTGATAGTGGGGCGGGTAGGTATGTTGATGAGCCATCCACAATATCAAACAACTCATAAGTTTTCAAAAGAGGAACAAGTTGGGATCTCCATAGCAAATAGTTGCTCTCCGTGAGCTTAATGGCAAGAAGATTGTTGAGGGAGGGAAGCGAAGCAGGGGGGAAAGAAAGAATCTGATGCTTTGATGCCATGCTAGAACAATGGCAATGGTGAAGAGAGAGAGAGAGAGAGAGAGAGACAATGTGGTTCGGTTGAATGCAACCTACATCCGCAAGAGAGTTTGAAAGATGTTTCCACTATATTAATGAGTTGTGCACGTGACTTATTATATAGAGTTTGAGTCCTTATTCATCAGTCTTCTAGAACTCTTGTAGTTGTCATCATGTAGATTCCCTGTATTACTGTGTTTGTAGAGTTTGGATTTACATGAAGATAAGAATTTGAGATTACATAAAATATCAATCTGGATTTTGTAGAAATTGTAATCTACTTCAAACTCTTCTTTGGGTTAGTTAGAGTCCTAGTGAGTATCATTTGTAGAATCCATCTTGAGTGTAGTAGTAGGAGTTTGATCAACTCTGAATTTCTTAGGAACAATTGTAGCTGCATAAGCGTTAGAGAAAGTGGCAGCTAGGGTTTTGGGTGTTTTGCCAAAAATATCCCTAATAGTCTCTTATGTAAAGACAATAAAACCAAGAAGATTTCAAGTTCAAAGTAGAAATTGAAGTTTACAACATATATATTATTAATAATTTTAGCAGTCCAATCGAAATAAATTTTATTTGGGCAAATTATCTTGATATCTTTTTGATAAAAAAATGTGGGATTTTGTAGACATACGTGGGAAGTACTATGAATTCTTAATGTCAAATGAAGTGATATTAGGCTATTAAGTTTCATTTTGTTTTCTTTGTGACATTCATCAGAAATAAGTGACTTGGAGGAATTAATGATAAGTACTTCTCAAATAAAAGTTATTAGATGAATTAAGTTCTTCTTTTGGATGAATAAATAATATATTATCCAAAGAGAAAGAAAGAGGAGGTACAAAAAGGAAAAGAGGGACACAACTGGACCGTATGAAATGAGTATATTCCTTTGGGGTCAGCTCCTGAATGAGCTAGAACACATCCAAACCTCATATAACAACAATAGGCTCATCCCTTGGGGTGTCAACTAAAGGACTATGAGGGAGAACAAACATCCTTACAATGGCTTTCCAAATTTGGTCAAATCGGGATCAGTTTGGAAGTTCATCTACGAAGATTACTCTTAATGAATCTAATTTTGCAGTCTCATGGAATTGCAATTTAATTTTTTTTTATAGAAAAATATATTAATTGAAAAGGATAAGAAAAGAGCGTACTTTGTAACAATTTTCAACACTAAATCAATGTGAAACATTAATTCAATACCGAATCCAAACCCATTACCAACATAATTTTTCTTTTTTACTTATTGATCTATAATTTTAGATAAAACATCAATAAGCAATAAGAGGCTAACAATCAGCAGTTTTGGGTCAACTTTGCATTAAATCCTGTGTGAATATAGAATGAATTAACGCAAGATCTTTAGATGGATGGAAAGGTCTGGAAGTCTATCTTCTAACGCAATGAACAGTGAATTATTGGCTATTTTCTAGAGGGGGTTATGGCCATTCTGTTGAAGGAGGTCTAATCTGCCTATACAGTATTCATAGTCTTACTTAATTCTCAAGACCACCTTTACACTTCCAACCACATTGGAACTAGTCTACCTTGGAGGGCTTACAATTGAATACCTCTTCGTATTTTCAATATCTTGTAAATGTCTTTCTCTAATTTCAGAAGACCTTTTAATTGTGGAAGTTAGCTAGTCATATTAGTTGGTCATTTTCAAGGAATTTTTGAAAATTGCGTAAGCATGGAGTGATATTCCAATGTTCATCTATTTAAGCTCTCTATTGTGAATGAAATTGACAACATATTAAAATGACATTTGAGTATGCTTTGTCCTTGCCGAACTCTGTAGATGCGCATGATTTCTTTGGCCGCCTAGACTTAGAAGTGGAATTCTACCACCCATTAGCGAAGCGGGTTTGCTAGAAAGCCCCTTCAATGGAGATGGGTAGCAATGGATTCAGATGGCTCATTAAAAAGGGCTTGATGATTTGGCTCTTTATGTCGGAATCACATCTGAAAGGTGCTGTTATGGTCATGCAGGTCGGACCAGGGTTCAGTAGACGGGTTCGATTATGGACGAACATTTGGTTCAACCATAACATCAAACTGACTTCAAACCATTACACAAAAGGAAATGAGTTGATGTCAAACTCTAGGTTTGTATTCGAGTATGAGTTCATATCCGTATCAAACTCTACGATCATTATCCAAACATATCTCGAGTACACCGATGGAGGGTTGATTCCTAATATAACTCTAAATAAGAGTTCTACAAGTAACCGACTAATGAGAGTTATATAAAGGTAAATAATCAGCCTTAGAAGGTACGCACTCTTAAGTTATTGAATACATTGAGAGATTGAGCTTGATTCCTTTGTTTGTCTGAACTAACTTGTTCATCGGAGACTATACTCGACCATGACGGTCGAGCACGTTTTTGCAGGTTCGAGCATTTGACCAGGGGAGACCGAATTCTACAACAACATTGGCACCGTCTGTGGGAACGCATCAACAAGTCATGGTGCAAACAAGATCAATGGTTAGAGGCAATAAGGAGTATGGAGAGGAGGTTGATAAACAAAATCCTCCCCCGAAAACCATGGAGATCCCTCGACAAGGAGCAACCAGAAAATCCTAACCAATTCACAACTACGAATCAGATTGATGAACTCCAAAAGCAGATATCATCTCTGAATGAACTAGTTAGGGAAAGCATGTGTCATCTAATTGCCCCAGGAGCAGATTATCAGGAAAACCTAGAAAATCTGGGGGGAACCAAAGAGGACCGACCATTGATACCTGATCAAACTCCTCAACCATCTCAGAGAGACTTGAACTAGAGTAAAGAGAAAGTAGGAGAAAAAGTTCGAACACTGGGGGAGGGACTGTCAAAAGACCTTCCTCATGGATTCGAGCATGAAGATCGACATAGCAGCACTAATCACATGGACAAAGATCGACATGAAGAAGTAAACAAAGGAGCTCAAGCCGAACATACAAAGTACTTCAATAGGTGAATTGATGAATTAGATGAAAAGCTAAAGAAGATGAAAGATTCAGGTAAAAATACTCTGTATTCAGTTCTTAAAAGAAATCCTTTTGTTAGAACAATAGCTGAGGCAGAGATGCCAAAGAACTTCAAGTGTCCTACTTTCACCATGTTCGATGGAACAAAGTGTCCCCGACACCATATCATGCATTACAAATCATTAATGTCTTTTTACGAGCATAGCGAAGTTGTTGTGTAAGATATTTCCAGCATCCTTGACCGGACCAGCATCTGAGTGGTTCCTAGGGCTCCAAAACGGTTTGATTGAGGATTTCGACCACCTAGGTCGAATATTCTTGTCACATTTTCAGAGCAAAATAAATGCTGAAAGAAGAAAAGATACTTTGTTCTCCATCAAGCAAGGTTGAACTGAATTGGTTAGAAATTATATTCGAAGATTCAACAATTTGACCATTCAAATTGAGAATTTGGATGAGAAAATAGCTTTTCATGCTCTATATCAAGGGTTGACTCATGAAGGACTACTCGAACGCCTGCTGCTAGACATGCCTGAGACATACGCCGAATTACTTGAGCAATGTCATAGGCAGACATAAATTTTAGAAACATTGGAGTCAAGGAAGAAGGAACCGACCAACTATGGTCGAGCTGTTATTGGTGGTCGCCATGAACCACCACCGAATAGGAATTCGACCAGAGTTGGACGTCCTGACATTACAAAGTAGTCAAAAGGAGTGTATACTCCTCTAAACATAATTAGGAGATCAGGAATATTGATGCAAATCAAGAGCCAAGGGATGCTTCAAAGACCAAATAAATTATAGTGTCGTCTAGAGGAACATGATAGAAGCAAATATTGTGAGTATCACAAAGATCACAATCATTGGACTGATGATTGCAGGCAACTAAAAGAGGAGATTGAAAAATTAGTCTCACAAGGACAATTGAAAAAGTATGTCCGATACAAACCAAAGACCTTACCAACCACCAATGGGAGGAAGACAAAGAACCAGGTCCCCAATTAAAGAAAGGAGTCAAAATCTGAACAAAGATCGACCAAAGAAAGGCGAGGAAAGCAACAAACAATCTCCTATTTACATAGCTTTTGGGGGACCAACCAAGGAATCTGCTTGGCAAGAAAAAAGAAAGGCTTGATACATAGGGAATGCAAAAATAGAAAGAACAAACAACATTAGATCCAATTACTTTCTCATACAAAGATATGCAGGGAGTCAAAACTCCTTATGATGATGCTCTGGTGATAAAAGTTATTTTGGCCAAAACTAAAGTTCATAGAGTTCTGGTCGACACCGGTTCTTCAGCATATATTTTATCTCTCGAAGCCATCAAAAAATTAAAGCTCGACGAAAGTATGCTCGTCCCATGCGGAGCTCATCTTTATGGATTTATCGGATCATCAATTTGAGTGGAGGGAACCATCAAGTTAGACCTTCGAGTTGGAGAACATCCGAGGGATAAGGTCATCCAATCAAATTTTATGGTTGTACGGGACTTGTCAGCTTACAATGTAATCCTTGGTCAACCAACCCTTTGCGCACTAGAAGTAGTGGTATCATCCTTGCACATGAAGATGAAATTTCTGACCTCCAATGGTATTGGTGAATGCAGTGCCAACCAAAAGCCAAGTCGACTCATCTATGTCAATTACATGAGCAAGAAAGCTAAAAACAATCTTGACCATGTCGGTTGAAATTAGGGATGATCGAGGTGAAGATACCATGTAGAGGGCGGAATCGGTGGAGAAACTTGAAAGGATTATCCTCAATCCTGAAAATCCAACTCAAGGAACAATGATTGGAGTTGAACCGGAAGCAGATCTTAAGGTCAAATGGGCAAAATTTCTGAAAAGTAACTTTGACGTCTTTGCATGGTCGGCAGTTGACATGCCCGGCATAGACAGATTAGTGGCCGAGCACAGGTTGTGCATTGATCTTCAAACAATTCCAATTATCCAGAAAAGGAGGAACTTCTCCGTGGAGAAACACGAGGCAATTCAAGCAAAGGTGCAAAAGCTCAAAGAGTCAAATTTTCTAAAGAGAGTCGATCATCCTACTTGGTTAGCTAATGTGGTTATGGTAAAAAAAGCAAATGGCAAATGGTGGATGTGTACGGATTACACTGACCTCAACAAAGCATGCCCGAAAGATTGCTACCCACTTCCTAGAATAGATCTCTTTATAGATGCAACTGCCGAACATGAAATGCTCAGCTTCATGGATGCATATTCTGGGTATAATCAGATACTGATGCATCCAGATGATGAAAAATATATAGCCTTTATACAAATAGAGACAATTACTATTATAAAGTAATGCCTTTCAGTTTGAAAAATGCAGTAGCAACATATCAACGAGCAGTAAATAAAATATTTGTAGATCAAATTAGGAGAAATATGGAGGTGTATGTTGACGACATGCTGGTAAAAAGCAAAACCAAGGTCGAACACATAGCCTACCTGAAGGAAGTCTTCAACGTAATTCGAGCACATAAGATGAAGTTAAATCTAGAAAAAGTGCCATTGGAGTATCATCCGAAAAATTTTTGGGGTTCATGGAATCTCTAGAGGGGAATCAAGGCAAATTCAGAAAAAATTCAAGCTATCCTAGACATGAAGCCACCAAAAAACATTAAGGAAATACAAAGCTTGATAGGAAGGGAAGCTGTGCTGAACAGATTTATTGCTCAAGCAAGAGAAAAATGCTTACCTTTTTTCAAAGCTTTAAAAAGGATATCCAAGCAACATGATGGAATTTGGGATTCAGAATGTCAAAAAGCCTTCGAAGAGATCAAAGAAAAATTATCTTGACCACCACTTCTTGCTCGACCAATCTTAGGTGGAGAACTATTGATCTACTTGGCTGCCTCTCCTGAGGCTATTAGCGTTGTTCTGGTCCAAGAAGAAAATAATATTCAAAGTCCTGTTTATTATATAAGCCATGTGTTAGTTGATGAAGAAACCAAATATCAAGAAGTGGATAAGCAAGTGTTAGCACTAGTGTTAGCAACTCACAAGCTCCGACCATACTTCCAATCACATCTAATCAGTGTTCTAACAAATTTCCCTGTGAAGAGAATCCTGCATCAACCTAATCTGGCCGGAAGACTTATTACATGGGCAGTCGAACTCAGTGAACATCAAATAGATTTTCGACCACGTCTGACCATCAAAGGACAAGCCTTGGCAGATTTCGTGGTCGAAACTCAACATACAAACAAACTACAGAGTAATGGCGAACATAAATTTGAGCCCGAACATACTTCCGACCAAATCAACAAATGGATTATATCAATAGATGGGTCAAGCAACATGCAAGGAAGTAGAGCAGGCTTACTTCTTCAAAGTCCTGGAGGGTTCGAGATTAGATACGCCCTACATTTCAAATTCAGAACTTCTAACAATGAAGCCGAATATGAAGCACTAGTGGCAAGTCTCAGATTAGCAATAACCGTGGACATAAGAAAATTAGAAGTCAGAAGTGATTCACAATTAATTGTGAATAAAGTGAATGGTGTGTATGAAGCAAAAGAGAAAAGGATGAGAAAATACCTTGGATTGGTCGACCAGTACAAGCAACATTTCACATATATATTGATCAAACAAGTACCCTGAACAAAGAATGACCAGGCTGATGCACTTTCCCGTTTAGCAACAAAGGAGTTAGATGTGAGTCCAAAGAAAATCATCGATCTACCTTTAAGAGATTGTGAGTCCGAGCATATGCTTGGTCGACTGTATGCAGCTCCAAATTGAAGAAAGTTGGATGAATCCTATCATCCAATATCTTGCAAACGATCAACTACCAGATGATCAAAAAGAAGCTCGGGCTGATAAAACAAAGAGTTGCACGATACACAATTAGAGGAGATCGACTATACAAAAATTCAATAACTCGACCATTCTTTCGTTGTTTAGGGCCTCAAGAAGGTGAAAAATTATTAAAAGAAGTCCATGAAGGAATTTGTGGAGCGCACATTGGGACTCGAGCACTAGCAGATAAAATAATGAGGCTGGGATATTTTTGGTTGACCATGCAGGAGGATGCAGCAAATTATGTCAAAAGATGTGATAAGTGCCAGGCTCATTCTAGCATACATCATGCCCCCACAGGACCGAATGCTGCAACACTTAAGTGATCGAGTACAAGAGATTGGGGGGCTTATGTTATGGTCATGCAGGTTAGACCGGGGTTTAGTAGACAACTTCGATTATGGACGAACATTTGGTTCGACCATAACATCAAACCGACTTCAAACCATAAGACGAATGGAAAGGAGTTGATGTCGAACTCTAGGTTCGTATTCGAGTATGAGTTCATATCCGTATTGAAATCTACGATCATTATCCGAAAAAATCTCGGGTACACCGAAGGAGGGTTGATTCCTAATTTAACTCTAAACAAGAGTTCTACAGGTAACCGACTAATGAGAGCTATATAAAGGTAAATAATCAAACTTAGAAGGTATGCACTCCTAAGATATTGAAAACATTAAGAGAAGGTATGTCTGAACTATCTTGTTCATCGAAGAGGATACTCGACCACACCGGCCGAGCACGTTTTTGCAGGTTCGAGCATTCGACCAAGTGAGACTGAATTCTGCAACAACATATGCTTTATGCTATTGCTGGTGGAGGAGATGGTCAGAGTATTTTGATTATGGAGATGAAGAGGATTTGTGGCCTATGTTGGGGTAGGATTACCGTCTATAACTTTCATGGCTCATGACTATGATGATTTATGAGTCTATGACCATACTTACGTGAGTGATCAAGTCTTTGGGAAACCTTGAATAAATAATTGTTATTATTAATTTTTTTCAAAAGAAAGATTTTTTTTTAGAGGTTACACTAGATGAGCATGATGGTCAATATGAGCATCCAAGCAAGCACCAATCAGGACGGGATTTTGCCTAATAATGGGATATGATCATATTATTTTATCTTCTCTCAAGATGATTTTCTTCATTAATAATTTCACGTTTAGAAATCACAATATCCAAAGCAGTAGATCCATATCCATTCATCAACGAATTCCAGAAGGAGAAGCAACAAAAAACGGGTTTCTCTAAATATAGACTTGAGGACATGACACCGCATTTTGTTTTTCTCTTCTGGTGAGAGCAAAAAATATACCACACCAATACAGCAATACTACTTAAACGTCTGTGTTGGTTTATTGAAAATAATCCCCACACTACTACTACTGCTACTGTTCTCGTGAGGGTGGCTCCACAGCTTCACGAGTCCTGACTTTGGATAAGGATCTCATCAACGGTGTTTGCTCCGGGTGTCATCACTGTAAAGCCTGCAACAACAACAAAAATTAACCATTCATCCGTCAATGAGTATTTGATCAGTTAAATAAGCTAGAGTTTACAGTTAGTACCAGTCGTAAACAGTAGGTGTGTTGGGTTCGGGCTTGTCAAAGAGCTCAGCTCCGATGGCTCTAGTGGCAAGGTTGCTCCCTGGGTTGAACACGCTCCTCCACACGTTTTCTTTTCTAGCTGACAATGGTGTTGCCGGTGTTGCCGGTGTTTTAGGGCTCGCTGACACCCTTCTGCTTCCCATTCCTAGTTCCTCATCTACATACATATGATCGATGTGTATTTCAATGACAACAATAATATTGAAAAGTGATCTGAGTCAGGTTATATTGAGAGAGTGCATACCTCTTTCAAGATTCAAGGTCTTGGTGGTGACTCTCTTCAGCTGCTGATCAGGACGAGGCCCAGCCAAAACCTCATCCCAAAAGTTCTCTAGCAATACCATTTTTTTCTTTTCCAAAAACACACTTTTTCTTTCTCTGATCTCTCAACCGATCTTTCCTTCTGCGAATGAGTGGATAGGTGGGAGGTTGGTTTGGCTTCAAGCTCTTCTTCAGCTATATATAGTGAAATCTGGGGGTTTAATTAATTACAATAATAATGTAAACCCCACAAATCTTATCGAATAATGGATTTTTTATTTAAATAAATGTAAAAGGGATCGAAAATACTCTTATTGAATATCTTAATCTAAAGAAAAGGTGGATGAGGTCACCTCGGAAATTAAGGATTTTTCATAGATGTGAATGTGGGACTTTCTTCTAGCGATATATAACTTTGCCAAGATGCCAAGCATGAGGCTATGACTTATTTCTGCTAACTTTTGCATGGAAACTAGAGAAGTTTCTTCTAGGACATTGTTATGTTACGCCATAAATAAGCATTAATTTGCTGAATTATTCTGTTCTTTTCATGGTTCATGCCATGAGCACAAGCAAGGATATTACAATATATAATGGGTGATTTCTGCAAACCTTATCTACTTTTGTTTAATATAGTTCATTATGATTAAAAGAAATGCCCCTCCTCGATCTTCATATTTTGAATTAAAATATTTCTTTTTATCTGATATTTTTATCTGTTTTGATAATCATTTATAATTTTAAGTTTTCAGATGGAAAATTCTAATAAATCATAAAAGTCTTGGAATCATTATTTTTTAAGTAATCGAAAGAAAAAATGAAAATATTAATAATTAAGGAAAATTCCAGATACACCTCAAAATGAATAGCAAAAATTAGACACCCTAAGAATACATCAAATTGACAGACACCCTTCAAGATATCACTTAAATTTACACAGTGGCACACTCTATTAATTTCATTAATTCATATAATCTCATAATTCCTAAATTACCCTTATTTCTTGTAACTTTATATTATTGCCCTAAACGCCCATATACTTCAAAAAATTTCCTTCATCTATTATTTTTAAAAAGATTCACTTCAAAAGTATTTTTAATGAATCTACTCTTGTAGGTCTATAGGTGCCATGCGACTCCACCTTAGGAGTGTATTCTTTTAGTGGCTACAAGAGTTTTGTACTCTGTTTGTAACTAATTTGTTTTTGAAAATGGAAAAAAAAAGTTAAAAAATTTGATCTTTTGTTTCTTTCTCTCCATTTTCGTGTGCTATATACTATTTTAGGAATTTTTGGTGAGTAGTATTCTATTGGAGTGCAAGACTTTAAAATTTAGTGAGTTATTGTATCTTAGAGGTGAAGACGCAAAATCATCCAAATTTGCACCAATAGAGTGGTTCTGACCTTGATTAAATTCTTCAAGAATTTCTCTTTCTCTATAACGCTTGTTTGCGTGTGTTGTTTTGTGTGTTATATGGTGCCCATAAGTGTGTTTGAACTAACACACTGTCTCACACACTCTCTCCCCCCTTTGAATTTTCCTTTTCATAAGAGGAGGTGTGGCTGGTGGGCTTGCTTGGGTCAGAAGCTCCTCTTCTGCTACAAATAGTGAAATTTGATGATTAAAATAACAAAGTTACTCCGTAATATTATAAGGAAATCTGAATTTATCTTTATAAGATTAAGGGAAGATGTGACAGCTTAGAATTAGTGAGTTTATCCTAACCCTTCGTACGTGATAAGTGCTTTATTTTTAAGTCCTTGCAATCTTTAATGATGGTGACCCCCTTCTTGATATACTTCATTCTTGCATGACTGTTTACTTTGTGAGATTGAGACCTTCCAACGGACTTTCTCTATGTGTCTCAGATCTAACTGAACTCCTGACTCAGCTGGGTTGATTCTCGATTACCTTCTCGTGCTTGAAGATGATGAGCCCTACAAGAAAGGTTAGACGTGGGCCGACTAGGGTGTTGGACAGCCGCCTCTGATGGCTAAGTCAGTCGGGGATCAGATTAAGATCCTGTGCAAGAGCTACATAGGAATTTGCTAAGAAAGTGTTTGTCTTAACGGAGGAATGAGTCTTTGTTTAAGTAGTACACGGGTTACCTTTTTGGGTACAGACAGGCTCCCCCGACGGTTGTTCCACCTAATCATCCTTGGGGTTGACATTCCGTTCATGGCGACCTTGCCATATAGATCTAACGTGAGTGAAGCCTTCAATATTCGTCGAGCAGTCGGCTAAGAACCCGACTGTATTGCTGGCTTAGCACAGGGTCGGGTTCAGACCCAGTCAGGTACATTTTTCCCGTATCACTCTTTGTACAATGGTCAACAGATGTATCAGGAAAATGCATGTGACTCATCTAGATAGAATCCACTGCACGTGGATGTGCACATATGATAGATTCTATCTGGATTCTACTTCATTCGTGCTTGATTGTTTACTTTGTGAGATTAAGACCTTCCAATGGACTTTCTCTCTATACGATGCTCAACCGGGAAAATGCATGTAACGCATCTGGATAGAATCCAATACATGTGGATGCACACATTTGAAAGATTTTATCTGGATTCCTTATATGCATTCACGCGTATTATGTCTTTGGAGACTCACTGCCCTTTTAGAAAAAACCCCTATACCCAGATTAAATGTCTTAATTAAACTATTCAAGGCTAATTATCTAGTTCAATTTACAACTGCACTTAGTAATAATGCCAATTGCGTATAGTTGGGAAAATACTTGCCGGAGGCAGATAATATAAATAGCCTTAATCTCGTTTCCCAACCATACTATTTTTAAACTATATCCAGACCCACCTCGGCTTTTTTCATTAATATTCTTATTATATGGAAAACATTAATAGTTATTTTCATTGTTTAATAAAAACCACTTTTAAAATTTAGAGCTTGATTTGATCAGATATGAGTATTCTGACTACCATAATACTCACTACACATTTCACATTTGGTTTTCCTAGTTTACCCAAAAATAGAAAAAAGATTCGATTTTCAAGACCTATTGTGGTATGTAACAATTTTCTTTTCCCTTGTTTAGGGTGCATAAATGGAGTGCGAGACCCGAACGAAGAGAAAGACTAATCATGCCAAGCCTTCGCAATTTGCTCGGAGGTTCTCCTCTAGCTTTGGTGGGAATCCAGAAGAATGTCAAAATATTCTGCAGCACGAGGGGTACTCTCAACATCTGATCAGCAACATTATTTTCTTCTCCACAAATATGAACAATACTAACATGCCAAGTCAAGCATATCAGTGATCCAATGCCATCTACTATCCTGACCAGCTCCCAATGAAGCACCCAACCAATGGAGAGGCAAGGTATGCCTAATCCATAAACTTGAGATGAAACATAACCCAACCAAACAAAAAACCTCTTACCCATGGAAAATTCAAGGTTCTCAGATTGACGATCAAGAATAAGTATCCTCTTCCTAGGATCGATGACTTGTTTTATCATTTGAAAGCCGTTGTTTTCTCGAAGATCAATCTGAGATCTGGATATCATTAGTTGAGAGTAAAGCCTCGTGATTACTGCAAGACTGCATTTAGGACCAGATATGGGCACTACGAATTCAGAGTCATGTCATTTGGTCTTACTAATGCTCGGCCAGCATTCATGGATCTGATGAATTGAGTATTTCAGGATGTTCTAGACAAATTTTTTATAGTATTCATCAATGACATTCTGATATATTTGAAGAGCGAGGAAGAGCATGTTGAGCATTTGAGTTTTGCCTCGCAGCGATTGAGAGAGAAGAAGTCGTATGCCAAATTCAGCAAATGTGACTTTTGGTTGTCCAATGTTATCTTTTTGGGTCACGTTGTTTCTGCTGATGGTATTAAAGTTGATCCTGCAAAGGTGAAAGTTGTGGCAAATTAGGACAAACCCAAATCAGTCACCGAGATTCGAAGTTTTCTTGGTATGACTGGTTATTATAGGCGCTTTATTGAGAATTTCTCTAGATTATCAGCCCCTATGACGAGCTTACCAAGAAGGGAATCAAGTTTGAGTGGAATGAAACATGCGAAGAGAGTTTTAAAGAACTCAAGAAGAGGTTGACTAACACTCCAGTGTTGAAAATACCAAAAGACTCGGAGGTTTGAACAGTGTATACCGATGCCTCTAAAGTTGGTTTGGGTTGTGTTCTAATGCAAGCATGGGAAGGTAGTAGCTTATGCTTCTAAGCAGTTGAAGAACTATGAGCATAACTATCCTACTCACGATTTTGAACTTGCTATTGTGGTTTTCGCTTTGAAGATCTGGCGTCACTATTTGTATGGTGAGAAGATAACAATTTTCACTGACCACAAAAGTCTCAAATATTTCTTCACTCATAAAGAGTTGAATATGAGACAACGAAGATGGCAAGAACTGGTGAAAGATTACGATTGTGATATTCAATATCATCTAGGGAAATCTAATGTGGTTGATGATGCTTTGAGTAGAAAGAGCAATCGAGAAAGTGTATGTTGGGAAATGCCATGTCAGCATTTGCCACATCAGTCTCCAATCAGCTTTGATGATGACAAACACTCTACCAATGTTTCCATGTAGATATGTTTTGTCCAGCTCATCACTACAGAGGATCTCGATGTAAATAACCGGATCAAAGAAATTACCGGAGAGTCAAGCTCAAGATCAACTCAAACCATCTTAGACAAAGAACCAAAGTCAAGAGGAGTATCAAGACCGTTGATCAAGACCAAGCCAAAGACCAAGTCAAAGATCAAGACTTAGGGCTTAGGACACCTTCGCATACACAAACATGTAAATGCATCCATAATATGTAATTCATGTTACTAGAGTGACCTAGGACATGTTAGCAACGCTTAGGGTTGACAAAAAGATCCAAAAACCCAAGCCATGTCCCAACCCAAAACTGTTCAGCAAAACAGAGCTCAGACGGTCGTCTGTTTGAGTAGACGGTCGACCGTCTGTTCTGGTGACTCTATTTCTCAGAAACGACAGAAGGCCAGACGGAAGCCCGTCTGGGCTAGTCCAGGCCAGACGGATGATCTGGGCAGACGGATGTCCGTCTGGCCCTGATTTGACTATAACGGCTAGTTTAAAGAGAATATCCTCAACAACTATTTGCAACGGATACTTTTGAGACGGCTGACCGTCTGGGCAGACGGACGTCTGTCTGGACTAAAATCTCGCTGAGATTTTATATCCGTTGGGGAAATGGGGAGGGCAGTGAATTGAGGTCTATAAAAGCCCAATCACCCCCATTTGAGATTCATTCTTCTCCCCCATCAAGCACATATTCACTCACAAGTGAAAAAGCAAATTCTTGGTGTTTTTATCAATATTGTTGTCCTCCCAACTCCTTTTGACTTTGAGGGATATTCCAAAGTTAAAGCTTTTACTGAAGCAAAGCTTGGAGTTATTGAAAGTCACTGAAGTATATTGATGCTTGCTATTATTGATTCATTCATTGCATCACTCCCACTCAAAGGGTAAAGTGTTACTCTCCTTTGATAAGTAATATCTAATACTTTTTGTATTTTGAATTGGTTATTTAATTCTAGTCTAGGTTGTTTAGAATTTATTGTATTGGGTACTCTTGTCCATGAACAAAGATTGTAAAGGGTACTCTTGCCCCGTAACGAAGATTGTAAGGGTTTGATTATCTACCCATTGTATTGAAAGAGATTCGTTAGTGGAAATACTCTCTTGAGGCTAAGAGAGGAGTGGACGTAGACTCGTAGAGTCGAACCACTATAAATTATGTGTTTGTGATTGTTGTTTTCATTAGATTTCTTTTTAAATCGTTAATTCATTTTGAAATTGCAACCAAACCGAGAATTTGGTATAAACCACTAGGTACAACCTAATCACCCCCTCTAGGTTGCACCAATAATTGGTATCAAAGCGGGAGCTCAAATCGAGATTAAAATCAATCTCATAAAGAGTAAAAGATCATGGCATCATTATCTAACCAATTCTCCTCAAGACCCGAAGGCTTAAATACCTCTAGACCTCCATATTTTGATGGAGAAGGGTTTGCTTATTGGAAGAATAGATTTGAAGACTTTGTATGTGCTATTGATATAGATGTTTGGGACATAATTATATATGGACCCAATGAGATTACCAAACTTGATAAAGATGGTAACAAAATCCCAAAACCAAGGACTGAATGGGATGGAATTGACAAAACTAAATCCCAAGCAAATCACAAGGTTAAAATGTTCCTACAATGTGCTTTGAATGAAAAAGTATACAATAGGTGTGGTACTTGCAAGAATGCAAAAGAAGTTTATGAAAAATTAATAGTTACATATGAAGGAACAAACCAAATAAAAAAGATAAATTTGGATGTCTATATGCTTCAATATTAAAACTTCAAAATGTTAGATAATGAGGATATAACTTCTTTGTTTACTAGATTCTCTAACATTATAAATAAGTTGCATAGCCTTGGCAAGGAATTTGCAAATAAAGATGTGACAAGAAGAATTCTACGAGCCCTTCCACCATCTTGGAGACCCAAGAAAACAACAATTCAAGAAGTGGGAAATCTAGAACATATCACACTTGATGAGCTCATGGGATCTCTACTTGCACATGAGGCAGAAGTTGAAGAAGACAAGAAGTATGAAGAAAGCCAGTCAAAAGAACAAAAGAAGAAGTCGATCGCTCTTAAAAGTTCCATCAAAGATGATGAAAGCGATGAAGAAAACAGTGACTCCGACAGTGATATTGCCCTTATCACAAGAAAGTTCAGGAAATTTCTAAAAGGAAGGAAAGAAAGGTTTCCATTCAAAGGACAAGGGTCAAAAGAATTCAAAGATAAAAGCTCATCAAAAGGTAAAATTTCATCTACTAACAGTCAAGATGTTATTTGTTTTGAGTGTAGAAACCAGGACATTTCAAGAACGAATGCCCTACCAAAGGGGAAAAAAAGGCGTACAAAGCCGAAGTAATCTACACTACAAGTGATGATGAAGAAGAAAGTGAAGAGTCCAATGAAGAAAAGATCAACTTAGCCTTGATGGCCAGTTCACTTGAAGAACAAGATCATGAGGTAAGTTCCATATATGATAGTCTTGATTCTACGCATGATGAAAATGATATAGATAACATTGATGAAGAAGACTTAGCTAGTGGCTTTGAAACTTTACACAAGTTCAGCAAGAAAATTGAGAAGAAAAACAAAATCTTAGAAGAAGAAATAATATCTCTAAATGAAATAGTAAGTGACTTACGAGAGTACATTAAGAAATTAGAAAAAGAAAATAATGACAATGTGAAATCGACAAGTGAGCAAGAAGATCTAGATGGTCTTCTAGGAGAAGTACATTATCTCAATAGCACCGTAATTGAATTACAAGAACATATTGAGAAAATAGAACAAGAAAATACAGACTTAAACAACTCTCTTGTGAAATTCACAAATGGTCAAAAGAACTTAGATAGTCTTCTAGGTAACCCCAAAAAGAATCCCCAAGACAAAGAAGGACTAGGATTCAATTGTAAAACTGAAACTCCTAGAAAAGGGAAAGAAGTTAGTTTTGAAAAAGGAACATCTAGTAAGAACTCCTTACCAACACCCAAAAATGTTCAAGGAAACATTCAAGGTAGGAACAAGACTCAACCTCAAACAATTAGAGGAAAGATTGAAAAGAAAAATTACTACATTCAAAGAAAAAGGGAAAATGAAAATCAAAAGAATGGACAAAGGAATAATCAAGGACAAAATCATCATAATCAAAATTATTCAAGAAGAAATGGTAGAAATCAAAACAACTATGACCATAGGCAGCAAAAATTCCAAAATTATCAAAATGTCCAAAGCCAACATCATCAATCTTGGCCAAACCAAAACCAAATGATGTTTGGTTATAATTGGCCATATCCCTATTTTTCACCCTATGAGCATATTCATCAACCTCCATTTATGTCACATATGCCTAGAAGAAGTGAAAACATCTTTAAAAATACAAACAAGACAAATGGACAAAGAAGTCAAAACTTCAATGGACCAAGGAGACAAAAACCTCAAGTCCAAGAACCATTTGACATTTGTGATCCAAGATTTCAAAGACCAAAAGGATATCAACCTAGTTGGTTCAACATGGAACCAATAAGAACTAACCAATTTGGACCCATGTAGACGTGGGGACCGATGCACATCTATCCTTTCTTCTGTAGGTTTGCTTGATGAATACTCAAAGAAGTGAATGGTACATTGATAGTGGCTGTTCCAAGCATATGACGTCAAATCCAAAGCTCTTCACTAAGCTTAGATCATATGATGGAGGATGCGTCACCTATGGAGATAATAGTAAAGGAAAGATAGTTGGCATTGGTCAAGTTAATATTGGAGGTACATCTATCTCAAATGTATATTTAGTTGATAAACTATCATATAATTTGCTTAGTGTAAGTCAATTATGTAGCATAGGTTATAAAGTCACATTTGATGTTTCTTTTTGCTATGTGAAAGATGTGAATGAAAAATTAATCATTAAAGGTATTAGGAGAGACAACATCTACACTTGTGTGTTCAATGAATCATCTCTTAGTATGACTTGTCTTATGTCTCTTGAAAAAACTCTAATTTGGCATAGAAAACTAGGTTGCATAAATAAAAAAACAAATTGAAATCATTGCATCAAAAAATCTAGTTAGAAATCTTCCAAAAATGAAGTTTGACAAAAAATACTTTTGTGATGCATGCCAAAAGGGAAAACAAACTAGAGTATCCCATAAGTCCAAACACATAGTCTCTACTAGTAGACCACTAGAACTATTGCATATGGACTTATTTGGACCTATTTCCATAGCTAGTCTTGGTGGCAAATACTATACCTTCGTCATTGTTGATGACTACTCAAGGTATACGTGGACTTTATTTCTAAAGCATAAAGATGATGCTTTTGAAGAATTCAGTATTCTTGTTAAAAAAAATTCAAAATCATAAAGGATACCTTATAACCACCATCCAAAGTGACCATGGAAGGGAATTTGATAACAACAACTACTTTGGAAAATTCTATGACAAAGAAGGCATAACTCATAAATTTTCTGCTCCTAGAACTCCCCAATCAAATGGAGTAGTAGAGAGAAAGAATAGATCACTTCAAGAAATGGCCAGAACTATGCTTAGTGAATTCTCAATGCCTAAATACCTTTGGGTAGAAGCCACAAGTACCGCTTGTTATGTCTTAAACCATGTGATAATTAGAAAATTCCTAAACAAGACACCATATGAACTCTATCATAATAAAGTTCCTAGGGTTGATCACTTTCAAATATTTGGTTGTAAGAGCACTATATTGAACACTAGAGATCCTAAAGGAAAATTTGAAGAAAAAGTTGATGAGGGAATTTTCCTAGGATATTCTTAGAATAGTAGAGCATATAGAGTACTAAATCGAAGAACCCTTGTTGTGGAAGAATCCATGAATGTCACATGTGATGTCTTTCCACCTAAGGATAAATATAAACCTCTAATTGATGAGGAAGATGATGGAAGGACTGAACAGGTCATTAGGGAAAAAGTGGATAACCAATCATTAGAAGAATCTTGAACTATTCCAGAAGATAATAGAACCCCCTCTCAAGAATTACCTAAGGAGGTAGTTCCTTGGAAAGACCATCCTCTTGACCAAGTCATAGGCAACTTAGGTCAAGGAATCCAAACTAGATCTAGGGCCCAAAATTTCTGTAACTATGTTGCATTCATGTCAACTATAGAACCCAAGAATGCTAAAGAGGCCTTAACTGACAATTATTGGATCATGGCCATGCAAGAAGAGTTAAATCAATTCGAAAGAAATGATGTTTGGGAACTCATTCAAAGACCTCAAGACCATACCATCATAGGTACCAAATGGGTATTTAGAAATAAACTTGATGAAAATGGTCAAGTCATTAGAAATAAGGCACGCTTAGTTGCCCAAGGATATAATCAACAAGAAGGCATTGATTTTGATGAGACTTATGCACCCGTCGCCCGACTAGAATCCATAAGGATGTTATTAGCATTTGCATGCCATAAGAACTTCAAGCTGTATCAAATGGATGTAAAAAGTGCATTCTTAAATGGATTCATTATGGAGGAAGTCTATGTTGCACAACCTCAGGGTTTTGAAGACTCTGTATTTCCAAATCATGTCTTCAAACTAAAAAGAGCTCTCTATGGACTTAAACAAGCCCCACGTGCTTGGTATGAACACCTAAGTAAATTTCTAGTCCAAAAGGAATTCTCAATGGGTAAAGTAGACACCACACTATTTGTAAGACATAAGAAAAATGATATTATAATCGTTCAAATATATGTAGATGATATCATATTTGGTGCTACAAATGAATCCTTGTGTCATGAGTTTAGTACTTGCATGAGAAATGAGTTTGAAATGAGTATGATGGGTGAATTATCTTTCTTTCTTGGTCTACAAATTAAACAAAATGACAATGGCATCTTTATTAGTCAAACCAAGTATATTAAAGAACTCCTCAAGAAATTTGATGCTACATCTCAAAAGGCAAATGGAACACCCATGAGCACATCTTTGAAATTATCAAAAGATGAGGATGGGAAACTTTTTGATGCCACCAAATATAGAGGTATGATTGGAAGTCTTCTATACTTAACAGCTAGTAGACCGGATATCATGTTTAGTGTTTGTGCTTGTGCAAGATATCAGGCTAACCCTAAACAGTCTCATGCCTGTGTCGTTAAAAGAATATTCAAATATTTGAAAGGCACATCCAACTTAGGACTCTAGTATCCCAGAAATCAAGGATTTGACATGTTAAGTTTTTCGGATGCTAACTTTGTTAGTTGTCATGTTGACCGGAAGAGCACAAGCGGCACATGTCATCTGCTTGGACCCTGCCTAGTGTCATGGTTCAGCAAGAAACAAAACTGTGTTGCTTTATAGACAACCGAGGCGGAGTACATTGCAGCTGGCAAATGCTGTGCACAAGTCATTTGGATGAAACAAACCTTGCTAGACTACAAGATTCAACTCAACAAATGTCCCATCAAGTGTGATAGCACTAGTGCCATCAATCTAAGCAAGAATCCTGTGCTTCACTCCCGAGCAAAGCACATTGACATTAGACATCATTTTCTTAGGGATTGTATCCAAAAGAATGAAGTCATTCTTGAATTCATTGATACAAACCATCAATTAGCAGATATTTTCACAAAACCTCTAAGTGAAGACCGCTTTGTTGAACTACGACGAGAATTGGGGTTAATTGATCTCTTAGAATAGCACAATCCATTCTACCCGATATCAAACTCCAACTCCCAAAGTACTGGGT
This sequence comes from Hakea prostrata, assembly GCF_041222555.1. Taxonomy (NCBI): domain Eukaryota; kingdom Viridiplantae; phylum Streptophyta; class Magnoliopsida; order Proteales; family Proteaceae; genus Hakea; species Hakea prostrata. The sequence goes on from NC_142608.1 coordinate 16,721,572, forward strand.
AGTTCAACACCTCAGATAGTCGTTCGTCTGACTACAGAGTCCAGACGGAAATTCCGTCTGGCTCACTGTGTCCAACAAACACACAGAACTCTAAAACAGACGGACGCCCATCTGGTTCAGACGGTCGTCCGTCTGAATTTTTTAAACAAAAATAAATATATCCACGAATGCGTTTTTAAAATCCCTAACTTTCCTCTCCTTCCTCTTTCACTCCCCACGATTTCAAACCGTTTCAAATCCCTAACTTTCCTCCTTCCTTCTCCCCATCTCTCTCTCTTCCTTTCCTTCTTAAACCCTCCAACAAATTGCACACGACCCAGCCTTCAGCAGCATCGCCTCTCTACCTTGAGCGTTTGAAGTCTCACCTGCAACATCTCTATTTCTCCCTCTTGCGTGCATTTCAAATCACCTACATTGAAATTCTGGAGTCTTCAAATCCATATGTCCATCTATTTTTTTTAACTCAAGTTTGCTCTATCGCCTACACTGAAATTCTGGAGTTTTTTCTGTTGGGTTTGAGTATTCTAGATTGTTTGTCTCTCTATTTTTTTTCTGTTGGAATATGGGTTGCTGTCTTTTTCGGTTTTTTTATTCCTTGGGTCATTACCATGCTGTCATACTGCAACTCCATAGTATGCTTGCAACCTCTTATTGACCCTTATTATGCATTCCCTTCCCTCATAAATTTATTTTTACAGCATTATTCAAGTAACTGATTTGGTATCCTCCAGACTTCAATTTTTCCCTGTTTTGTTTTTATCTTCCAAATCTACTTATTTTTCAAAACCCTATACTCTGAGTTCCTTTTTGAAACCATATTCTGTGGAATACTTGTTGGTTAAAACAAGCCTCTAGATGAGTACAAACAACCTATAATCTTCCCAACCAAGAAGATTACATGCCCTTAGGGCACCAATTTTTTTTAGCTTCTATTTTCCTTAAAATATTCTCTGGTTTTTTTTTTCATCATGCTTTCCGCTATTGCCTTTAGCTTTTTGTCCTACGCACGAGTCCCTCCTGCATTTCTTATTGACATTCACACACTCTCTGTGCAGTGTGTTTGCTTATACCTGTTGCTATCTTGCTTAACAGATAACTCATGCCTCGCAGCAAGCATCCGTCAGTCCGAGGTGGTGCCTCCGCATCTAGAGCCCACCCTCCTGGCTCTTCCCAAAACCAACCTCCCGAGAGTCCACCTAGGCTAGACAAATGGTTTAGGGATGCCAAGGCTCAACGAATATACCCTAAAGTCGCTGGCCGCAGCATCGAACAAGGCTCCACTGTTGACCTTGATGCCTTCTCAAAATTTCCCATCAAGGACATGTTTGAAGCCCTGGGTTGGGAATCCATGCTTCATGCTGAGGAAATCACCTATGGCCGCCTCGTCAATCATTTCTATGCAAATCTTCGGCATGAGGGAACCAAAGAAAATCTGACAGTCACCTCATATGTGAAAGGGGTAGACATTACTCTCACCATCCCCTCCTTTTACCCCATATGCCAGCTCTCCACGGAGGGTGATCTTCACTTTTGGACCTACAAGGATACCCCACCTGAGGATGTTCAGATAGATATAGTCTACCAAAGTCTTCTCCCACCTGAAACCCCTCCTCGCTACCACGTGGACATTCAAGAACCAATGTTACTTGAAAAAGCCAAAGTTGTCAGCAAGATAACTCAACGGAACTTGATTCCTAAAAAAGGACATAGGTCTGATCTTACCTCCTTTCAAACATATGTCACCTCCTGCATTATTCATCAAGTACCTCTCTGCCTCCCATATGCCATTCTCTCCTACATGATTTAGTCTGTTGTGACTGGGAATAAATGTCTACCTTATGGCAGTCTCCTCACCAAAATCTTCAAGCACTTCAACGTCAGCTTGAAAAATGAGGACCCTACCCTACCTCCCCCCAGAATAGACGCCAAAGGCATTGTTCCCTCCCGCAAGTGAACCGCAGCCCAAGCACGCCGAAAGAGTGCCTCTCAACCCATGGATGTCGAGGGCACATCAGCTGGGCCACAACAGCCATCTTCCTACTCCTCCTCAACTGCTTCAAGATTTCAAGCACTTGATTCGCGCCTCACCAACATGCAACAGCACTTCGATGCCCGCTTTGACTCCTTAGGACATCGAATGGATACTGTTGACAGCATGCTCGCTCATCAAACCATCATGATGCACCATATGATGACTCATCTTCAGATTCCTCCCCTACCGGAACCGGGAGTCGCAGAAGAGGTCGGCGACGATGACGATGAGGAAAGAGATGAGGAAGGAAATGAAGAAGAAGATAGTGAAGGAACAGGCAGTGGCAGTGGAGATGACGATGGAAGTGCAGATGATGAGGAAGGCAATGACGATGCTCCCTAGTTGCTATATTCATATTTTTTTGTGCTCTCGCTTCTTGCCCTCTAATCTTTAGTTGAACACTTGTTTCCTTTTGCTGCTGTCATGACTATTGCACTTTGTTGACACTTATGTTTAATCTGATTGTTGCCTTTACATTGATTATAACATTCTCTGCTGAAATACAATATGTATGTTCTTCCCCTGTTATTCTCTATTGTTTTCTTGCTTGTGATAACAGCGGGAAGCTCATGTTTAGGGGGAGCTTCCTAAGTAGGGGGAGCATGCCATGCTTTTCCTCCTTTTTGTTTTTGACAAAGGGGAGAAAATAAAGCCGTAAACCTTTTAGTTAAAATTTTAGGTTTAAATAAAATGAAGATTGGAAATACATAAGATGAGCTATATGATGCTTACTAAGGGTAATAAGCACAATTCATGGTTATATAATTATCCAAGTGCATAAATGGTAATGCTTTATGATTTATATCATTTTATCACTTGCATGTTTGTCATCATCAAAAAGGGGGAGATTGTTGGAAAATGCCATGTCAGCATTTGCCACATCAGTCTCCAATCAGTTTTGATGATGACAAACACTCTACTAATGTTTCCATGTAGATATGTTTTGTCGAGTTCATCACTACAGAGAATCTCGATGTAAATAACCGGATCAAAGAAATTACCAGAGAGTCAAGCTCAAGATCAACTCAAACCATCTTAGACAAAGAACCAAAGTCAAGAGGAGTATCAAGACCGTTGATCAAGACCAAGCCAAAGACCAAGTCAAAGATCAAGACTTAGGGCTTAGGACACCTTCGCATACACAAACATGTAAATGCATCCATAATATGTAATTCATGTTACTAGAGTGACCTAGGACATGTTAGCAACGCTTAGGGTTGACAAAAATATCCAAAAACCCAAGCCATGTCCCAGCCCAAAACTGTTCAGCAAAACAGTGCTCAGCGATCGTCTGTCTGAGCAGACGGTCGACCGTCTGTTCTGATGACTCTGTTTCTCAGAAACGACAAAAGGCCGACGGACGCCCGTGCGGGCCGCGGAGCTAGTCCATGCCGGACGGATGATCCTCAACTGGGCGGAACGGATGTCCGTCTGGCCCTGATTTGACTATAACGGCTAGTTTAAAGAGAATATCCTCAACCATGCGTTTGCAACGGATGCTTTTGAGACGGCTGACCGTCTAGGCAGACGGACGTTCGTCTGGACTAAAATCTCACTGAGATTTTATATCCGTTGGGGAAAGGGGTAGAGGGTACTCTTGCGGTCTTGCCCCATTGTATTGAAAGAGACTCGTTAGTGGGAATACTCTCTTGAGGCTAAGAGAGGAGTGGACGTAGACTCATAGAGTCGAACCACTATAAATTATGTGTTTGTGATTGCTGTTTTCATTAGATTTCTTTTTGAATCGTTAATTCATTTTGAAATTGCAACCAAACCGAGAATTTGGTATAAACCACTAGGTACAACCTAATCACCCCCCCTCTAGGTTGCACCAACAGTGTAGTTCTGGCATCTCTAAGTAAGCCTTTATTGTTCTCTATTATCAGATTTGGGCTTGAGATTGTGCCAAACTATTTCGATGTTGTTTTGTCAGTTGTATCAGTTGACCTAGTCTGAGAGATAGAATTGTTGCTTTGCAATCAACTGATCCGGAACTGAAGAAGAAGATTGACTTGATTACCTAAAAGACTAAGGAAGTGGTAGATTTCTCTCTAGCCTTTGGTGGTGCCCTTGTTTTCAAGGAAAGAATTTGTGTTCCAGAGGTGGAAGACCTCATAAATGAGATTTTGTCTGATGCCCATCAATCCATCTTCATTATTCATCCAGGGAAGTGTAAAGATGTATCAGGATATGAAGGGATATTTTTGGTGGCACAACATGAAGAATGATGTGGAAAACTTCATTGCTAAGTGTGGAACTTGTCAACGGGTGAAAGCTGTCAGGCAGCCTTCGTCTGGTCTTTTGCAACCTCTTCCCGTACCTAGTTGGAAGTGGGAGGACATTGCTATGGATTTTGTCACAGGTCTACCCGAACTAGTAAAGGGAATGACTTAGTGTGGGTGGTAGTGGACCGACTGACTAAATCGGCTCATTTCATTCTGATGAAGATCACCTATACTATGGACAAGTTGGCCAAGCTGTATGTCGATAATGTGGTAAAACTGCATGGTGTGCTGGTTAGCATTGTGTTGGATAGAGATCTGAGGTTCACCTCTCGTTTCTGGAATAGCTTGCAGAAAGCCCTGGGAATGCAATTGAATTTGAGTACTGCTCATCATCCGCAGACTGATGGACAATCAGAGAGGACTATACAAATTCTGGAAGATATGCTTCGGGCGTGTAACATTGATATGAGTGGTAACTGGAATGACCACCTAACCTTGGTGGAGTTTGCATATAATAACAGTTATCAGTCGACGATTGGAATGGCCCCGTTTAAAGCTTTGTATGGAAAGACTTGTAGAACTCCTCTTTATTGGGATGAAGTTGGGGAAAGGCGTGTTCTTAGCCTTGATCTAATTGAAACCACAAGTACCATGGTGGATATGATTTGAGAAAGGATCAAAAGTGCTCAGTCTAGAGTCTCTAGACAGAAGTCCTATGCGGATAAAAGAGTAGGTGAGCGAACATTCTTGATGGTCTCTCCTATGAAGGGTGTCATGCGATTTAATATCAAGGAGAAGCTCAGCCCTATATACATTGGACCCTTTGAGATTATTGAGAAGGTTGGACCAATAGCTTACAGGTTGGCTCTTCCTTCATCTCTCTAGCTAGTGTGCATGATGTATTCCATGTATCTATGCTAAGACAATGCTTAGCAAGCTCTGAGCAGTTGCTCCAGTATGAACCGGAAGGTTTGATTGTGGATTTGACGTATGATGAAGAATCGACAAAAATCTTAGACCGAAAGGATAAGCAGTTAAGGAATCAGACCATACCTTTGGTGAAGATCAGATGGAAGAATCATTCATTTAAGGAAGTATCTTGGGAAAAAGAAGATGAGATGCTAACCAAATACCCCCATCTTTTCGGACTTACAGGTACGTTGTAATTTTGGGATGAAATTTCTTTTAAGGGGGAGGGATGTAACAACCCCGTAATTCTAACCCGAAATCCGTATCGCAAGCCCGATAACATAAAGGTCAAGTCGGATTAAGTTGTGGAGTATCTGGGAAGAAGCCCATGATCCATATCCTAAGTCCATGGATCTGGATTCTCTTGATGAAGAACCTGCCTTGCTAGAAAAGTGGAGTTCCAGTCAGGGTCAAGAGGTGTTTGAAGGGTTCTGGATTGAAAGTAAGACCTCCCCCATGTGTTGTTTAGGGTTAGGTTGAGGTTGGGAATCAGCCCCTTGAGCAAAGCACCATGTACTGCAAAGTACTAGGGGGCGGTTGCTTAAGACGGTTGATTGGGCCAATCAAACGCCCAAAGTGGCCACCATGGTCTGCTTGTGGGAATTTGCCCTAATTTGCCCCTTGTCCTCTATAAATAGCAAACCCCGTCCTTTTAACTCATTATTATAATTGGGATTGCTGTTGTGGATGGTTAGGAGGCTGAAGACACGTGCTAGAAGGTGAGAGAAGCGTGGATTGCGATCTGGATCCATTCCCCTGTCTTTTGAATCTGGTTGAGGTAAGTGAATCCCCTTCACTCCATTCTCTTCCCTCAGCTTTGGAATGGTGTAGATCCATCTCCCTTATGTTGGGGTAACCTAATTGTGATTAGTTCTATTCCCTAATCAATGATTTTGAGAAGATATTGTCTGAAAACGAATCCCTTCATTTGAATAAAGGATGGATCTAATCAAGGGAGATGAATTGGGTTATTGTTCTATGTTAATTTTAGGTTACGAATTTGTACCTTTGTTATAGACTTATTAAGATTGAAATTCGGATTAAGATCATCCCAAAACTGGATTGAAATTGGATGATCAAAAGTTGAATTTCAGATCTGGAAGACTGTCTATAACAGGGGCAGTTGCTTATGGAGGTCGTTTGACCCAATCGACTGGCCCAAGCGACCGGCTGGGTCATAGTGGCTCTGTGAGTTTGGTTTTTGCTTTGATTTGACTCATGTCCTTAATATATTCTTGTTACCCTATGTTTAGGTGTTCTCTGAGTGTTGGAAGTCTTGTAATTGTGGTTTGATTGCATTTTAGTAAGATTTTACATAATTACAGGTAAGGAAACACCTTCTTGTTTATATGCAATGACATGCTATATGATCAATCTGTTATTTCTTACATTAATGATTGGTCATAAACCTTGTTGTAGTTGTATAATTCATTATAATATTGTTTGTATACCTGATGTACGTGTTGTTTCAATATACTTTATCACTTTATGATATTGAACAATTGTTTATATTATGATGGTGAATCATGTGGTGTAGTTATGATGGAAGGGGTATCCAATTGGGTATCTTTGCTTGAGATATCAGAGGACTGTGGTATGGGACACATGCTTAATGGGGCCTCCAACACTATCATAATTGTTGGATGACATACCTAGGGAGTCTAGAATTTTATGGCTAGGTACCCTACATGCACTACCCTTCGGTAGGGGAATTGAAGTCGAATGACTCGTGACAATAGTGACGTGACTCTGTTTCATCCTACAGTGGTAACCAGTCTATGTGGAGACTCAGTGGTCCACTGTTGATCATGCGATGGTAGGATTGCATATGTTAGGGTTGGGGTCATGGACGTCTAAGGAGAGGCCCGGGTGTCATGAGGAGTCATGAGAGCATTCCACCCCAATAATATGTGGATGATCATAGGGTTAGAGAGTGGAGTCCAATAGCGGTAGCGAGTCTGTGAGAGTTCTCATTCCTAGGTTGCGAAGGATACAGAACCGAGTTGGTTGGTGCCATAGGGGAAGTATCTGGAGTTCATATAGTATGTTAACAATATAACCTTGCATTGGATTAGAAACCCCGACATGCGCCAATACTCATGCTAATGGTCGTGGTAAGAGAGTAGTGTTGACGTAAACCCCAGCCATGGACACCTAATGAGGACTTAACCCCTTTACCCAAGATCCCAATAGAGGTAACCAGTTTGTGAGAGATCAGAGTGACTAGACCTACCCAAAGAAGGGCTGGTGTGATATCTTAAAGCATGTCAACTGTCTAGAGACTTGCATAGTTAGATCTTAGTAGCATTTGTACTATCACATATCATTCATTTTAATATGCATTGTTGGATATGTTGACATATGTATGAGAAATGTGTTATCCTTACTAAGTTCATCTGAACTCATTCCTTTCTTTGTATGTTATATTAAACTGTACAGATGGTTACACCTCGTCAGAAACCAGAAAAGTTCCATATGGGTCGAACCTCTTAATTGAAGAGGATGTGGCACCGTTAGTGTGAGACGGAGATGTGGTCCACGAAGCCTCCTGCGGATGCTTGGAGTGCACTTATAGCACCCATTGATGGTCGAAGAAGGCAGATCATCAAACATTTTGAGAAGTCCCTCGAGAAGAACTAGAGAACTCCCATTCTTGTTAAATTAGAAGAGAATACCTTAGCTTTAGAGAAAGCTACGGGAAAGAAGATCATTTAGTTTATTTGTTTGCATCTGCTGAACTCGATATTTCTTTTGGACTTGATTTCTTTCATTTGATTATTTTATTGGAGTGTTTGGACTCCTGTAATCCCTTTGATTTATTTATTTGAACTTGCTCTTGCTCTTGATTATCTATTACTTGCATTGATTATTATTGATGGGTAAGACTATGGATCCTGTGACGGATCACACCCATGGGTTGTCGGGCGGGTAACCGTGACCGGCGGGTGGGGTGGGACAGGGAGGGGAGATGTTGGGCCTAAGAGAGGAGGATCGGTTAGGGGTGGAGAAGGGGGTGGTGGGGCTGAAGGTGGTGGAGGAGGGTTAGGGTTAGGTAACAAAGGTGGAGGGCCAAGGAGAGAGGGCAAAGGTTGTTGACATTGATAGATAACCTCTTTTGGGTTATTGGTGTTGAAAGGAAATTACCTCTCATAAAAAAAATATATGGTGAGAAAATTAAAAGTTTGCCCATCTTAGAATCCAAACAACAATATCTACAGTGATGTATGTTGTACCAAAAAAAGACAAGCATGCTAGATTGAAATTCTAGTTTATGTTTGTTATAAGGACGAAGATAAGGGTAGCAGGCACAACCAAAAACTCTTAAAGAGGTACAGTCAGGATGGACTTTGAAGAGTTTGTAGTAGGGCGTAACATTTTCCAAAACCTAAGTAGGAATCCTATTGATAAGAAACATAGCAGTTTCAAATGCATAATCCAATATTTTCTAGGGCAAGAGGAGTAGGCTAATAGGGTAAGTTCAACAATATACCAATGACAGTGCTCAATGCCCCGTTTTTGCTCATGCGCTTGTGGATAAGGAAGACAATGTTCAATCCCACAAGAAGTATAAAAAGGTAGAAACAATTCTATATTCTCCACCCCAATCACTTTTCAAATCCATAATTCCAATATTTTTCTAGGTCAATAGGAGTAGGCTAATAGGGTAAGTCCAATTTCAACAATATGCCAATGACAATGCTCAACAATCTTGTTTTGCTCAGGCATTTGCAGACAAGGAAGACAATTTTCAATCCCACAAGAAGTAAAAACAGGTAGAAACAGTTCTATGTTCTCCACCCCAATCACTTTGAAATTGTTTAATCCGTCGGAAAAATAAATTTTCAAAAAGCAACTTAAATTTTTGAAGAATCCCAACAACTTCAGATTTTAAGTGCATATGATAAATCCAATATATTTACTAACACAAAAATCACTTAATACCAAAATCCATCAACATAAGTAATCGGGCAAGGCCCCCACACATTTGAATATATCAAATCCAAAGGTCCTACACAAACTAATTTGGAAAAGAAGAGGGGAAACTTATGACTCTTTCCTTGCTGACATGCATCACAAAAACTTAACCCTCTCAAAAGTAACTAGTAAATCAAGAGTGCTTGTGGAGAAAATTCGCTCAAGTGCAACTGGGAGAGCCCATTCCTAGCATTTCCCTAGGGAAGACAATTCCCTATTGCTCCATCCTTCACATAAGACATATCAAGATAAAACTCAAATATTGCATTGTTATCATGTGTAAATTGTGAGACTGATAACAAATTCTTCTTAATGGTAGTAATATGAAGTGCTTTATTAAGAAAAACTAGATAGTGGGGTGTATGAATAGAGAAATAACTAGTGTGAGTGATTGGCAATCCTATACCATTAGCAACTTGCACATGATTTGAACTAGTATTAAGGATGAGCCATTTAAAGATTTTATAGGGCATTGGTGATGTCATTTGTAGCTCTAGAATTAGGATACCAAGTCTCATGTGCAATAGAGCCACCGGAAACTTTAGAAAAATTCATAGAAAGGGAAGCATTGCCGTACCTTGAAGGGTAGGATTGTAATGCATGCTGATAGCAGTCACCCACGATAAGTCCTGCCTTATTGTTGATCTTCCTTACAATCAAATATCTGCGAAACCAGCGAAACCCCGAAATATCCATGACATTTTGCCAACAATTTCGGGGGTAATTTCGGACTTCCGATCAATAGTGGATACTTCAGTCTGCAGGAGCTGTTCAGAGTTCACGTGAAGGGGTATTGATGTATTATAGAAAAAATATATAAAATGATTTGTTCAGAATTTGGCGTTTGATTTTATGATTTTAGAAGGAGTTCTTCTAGTTTTGCTCTTATCCTTTGGATAGTGGAGGTATTATCTTTAAGTGTTCACTTTTGTTACTTCCTACTTATATAATCTTACCGATGTCAAAAATTGAGCACATCACGTATTACTTAGGTCATAAAACCATTGAATGGAATTTTGCCTTGTCCCACACACAGGCAACAAAGCCTGCCAAACTACTAGGACAATATTGACAGCCAGTAACAAATTCAGAGAAGAGATGGATGTCCTTTGTTGGTTATCAACTCGGATTCAAATCTTAGAAATCCATGTTGAAT